>NC_081828.1:205635977-205950977 GCF_030867095.1 Alligator mississippiensis
GCTTTGCTGGAGGGTGGGCACAGTACAAACCAGTAAGTCAATACCACACACTAACTCAGACTTAACATCAAACTTTGGTTGCTTATGTTTGGTTTTGGGGCAAATGAGGAGAACTGCTGTTTTATAGGAATATATGTTATAGGGGTATATTTTTAGTTCATGTCAAAGCATAGGCACCGACCTTTATTTTTTCAGGGGAGGTAAGATGATGGACATGTGGAAAGTTTTACACATTTCAGGTGAGAGCCCTCTTCCCAAAGGGGGCAGGGCCCTCACATACTCAGGGCACCTGTGTCAAAGAGAAGAAGAAGGTCAGTTTTTTTAACTGCATCCAATTCCATTTATCTCACCTCTATTCTCTACGGTTTTGATAACAAGACGTCCTTTCTCCTACTCTCTGTCTCATCTTTTTTAAGCCTCAAGCTCTTCCAGACAGCCTAGTAAGGGCCTGTCTCTTACTAGTCTGATGTCTAGCAACTAGGACAAGGAGGGTCTTCATTTTGAATGGATCTTCCAATGCACTGATAACCTACAAATGCTTGTAAGACAAGAGAAACCCAGAGCTTCATGTGAGCTCTTTTAAAAAATCTGCTGTAAATCAAAAGGATAGAACAACAAACAGGCTGTCAGAAACTTCACATAGCTACATACCTCACAGGCTTTCTCCTTAGTAAGAAACTTTGCAAGCCACCCTGCAAACCTTCGAACCATGGAGAAGCCCCTACTACAGCACCCTTTATAGATGCATAACAGACAGACACCCTACCGCTTTCCAGCCAGGCTGTCCAACTCTGAGAATCATTAAGGACTGAGATTTTTTTTCCCCCACTCAAGATGTTTTTAAATAGGTTTGTGGGTCAGCTGCGGTGTGTGCTATCAGCACGTCCCAGATCATGGCTTCCCTAAATCAGTGTTAATGGGAAATGCTTAATTGGAGCTTCTGTTCATTTCCGAGGTAGCCTAGAGGCAAGTTTACCAAGTCATTTCTTCTCTTTGTGCAACATAAAGGCATTGCTGGTAAACAGTCAACATCTTGGCACCTTACAACCCATGATTCCTAAGTGGAAAGAGCACAGATACTCCTTTTACTTGTATTGCTTAGTCAAACTTACCTTTCCTCCTCAGCTCCGATACAGCAAATACAACCTATTATAACAGGATCTTTTACAGTTGCCTTCAGGAGGCCCTCAAAGTGGATTGCAAATGTCAATTAAGCTTTACAATTCTCCCATACAGATAAGTAAAGGGAGGTACAGAAGGGGATGATTTGCCCAGCCTTATTCAGGCATGTATTGGAACAGAGAAAAGACTGCTGCTCTCAGCTCAGACACTCGTTATAACTAAAGTCTCTTCTTTCATGTACTAATAAAGTCAGACCAAATGTAAAAAGGAGTGAGGTGTCAGGAGGGCATTACAAATATTGGACAACACTGATTTATTTTATTTTATTTTATGGCAGGTTTTTGCCCATATGTTGGCATGCCTAAATGGGCATCAATGAGCCAGAATATGGGAATCCACCAAAAAAGAGACTGACAAGTAATAATACAACAACAGTACATCCAACAGACTAGGGGAATGCAGCAAACTACCCTGAAAAGCTGTAAGGGATGCACTGAGTTCCCGATCTCATTCTTTTGCACCTCATGTTCCTTCCCCAGCCCTGTCATCCTTCTTCAGTATGGAAAGTCCTCTTTTCACCCTTCTCCTGGCTGTAGGATGTTCTAGATCATGTTTAGTTTGGCTTGTTTGTAAATTTGGCTTGCTTGTGCCTTCCAACAACTGGGAATAAAAAAAAATAAGCAGCAGCAACCAGTAAGTGATGGTACAGAAAATGTTTCATGTTCTGCATAAAACCATCTGACAATGCAAGAGCAACTTTGCTAAGTCCCTACTTCAGTCTACTGTGACTAATTCTAATCAATGGGAGTATTACCCAAGTAAAGATTCTAGGATCAGACTTCAGCTCTGAGAAGTTCAAACTAAAGCATTAGAATGAATCATTTTAAAGCCCTGGAAATAAACATTTTGGGGAAAAAAAAACCTGTAAACAGAGATCAGCATCACCACTTGAGGGTGCTACAGTAGTTCTTAAATATTAACTTGGAGATGTGCTGGGAGACCGGTGTTTTGTAGAGAGCTACACTGCTGTAATTCACTTAATTATTTCAATTTGTGCACTTAACATTTAGAACTAAATTTGCAGCAAATGCTAATGTTGAACAAGAGAGATTTTCATTTTAAATAAGGTTTTTAATTCAAAAGCATTTCTGGCTAGCTAGGGTGATCAAATGGCATGGGGGGGGAGGTAGGGTTCTGTATATAATCCCCATTTTAAAAAAAGAAAACATCAGTAATGCAAGCACACACATTTCTACAGAAATATGCTGCAGAAATTCATCATAACCATACATTCTCAGGCTATGTACAAACATTTCTCACTCAAGAAAAGCATAATATTTTCCAGTGTATATTATAGTGTTTTTGCTACAACCTATTACAGGACATTTGAACAGTCCCTGCCTTAAGACATGCATAGGACCAGTTCCCATGAAAGACCTATTGAACAGTGAGTAAAACAAAAGCATAATAGATAATCATTCAAAAGGAAAAAGTCAAACTAGCTTATATTTCCTCTTTCTTATAAAGACGGTTATGTGCATGAGATAGCGCGCTTGGCTTGCAGAGGACAGGGCAAAGGACTGTGATGTAAAAAAGGGATCATTATACAGACGAGTGTAATGATGCCTAATTAAGATTGCCAAGGTATTGGACTGTCTGGCATGTCAAATTCTGGCTCCTCTGGCTTATATAGACATGCTTGCTCAGAGTGCTGGAATATTAGGATGGTGCTTTTTTTTCTTTCATTGGATTCATCAGCATTTGGTGAATTTGTTAAGTTATCAAAACTGTTGCTGGAAAAGGATCAATCACATTTTGGGAAAGAAATAAATTAAAAGGTGACTCTGTTGAAGTTTAAACACATTGCAGCAAATATTACAAACACAAAAACATTTCAATTAGCCAAAACTCTAATTATTTTAAACGGTCAGGTTTTGGAAAAGTTTTCAAGATCGATTTTCATCTGAATTTGGAACAGAAAAAAAAAAAATTGAATCCTTCTGGGATCCGACTACTGATGTGCACAAGGTTGGAAACTATTCTAAAAGTACTCACAAAAGAGAATAATTTGAATCTTGAATCCACAGCTGCTAGCATAATACTCAGTGAGAATAAGGTCCTCACCTTCCAAAGCCAGTATGAATGGAAGCAACAAAGGTACCAAAGTGCCAAGAGCAGTCCCCTGCACTGCACAGTAGAAAGTCTAAAGCCCTTTGCATTCCCATTTCCTTACTTTATGTCATAAGAAGCAACAAAGGGAAGGCATTTAAGTCCAGAACAGAAATTTCTGAGGGGATTGAGACATGAGTCTGTTCTGCAGAATTCCAATGAGGAGATTAGTTACATACTCCCCTCTTCAGCCTTAATGCTGTGGATGGATGGGAGTAATTTGGCTGCTATGCATCAGTGCTCACAGCACCACGAAGGAGATCTAAGAACTCCAGATTATTACATCAACAGTCACGGAACAATTTTGGATCCAGTCAAGGAGAGGTGCACCCCTGTGTTGAAACAGACTGGGTAAGTCTGAAGAGCCAAAAGGAGTGATCTTTGGCTTGAAGTAGTCAAACCAGACCCAAAGGCAAGATCAAGCAGAGAACTGGCCCTGACTGTTTCCAAAACACAAAGCAGCTCATCTTACTTATAAACAAGTATATTGCTATTAACGCTACAGAGATCTCCAACAATAATGCTGGTGCCTTGTCAGAGATTCATGCCATCTCACAGGATTATGGATAGTGTCGGGCTTCATCATAACTGGAATTTCAGGCACGTGGTACTTGAGCAACTTTATTCCTACCTGGCTACTTATTCATTTATCAGTTCATACTAGGGGATTTTGGTTTGACTGATGCAATGTTTTCCAGATTTGAGATCTGCCTTCCTGATGGGCAATAGAAAATTCCCCAGGCCAACTGCCCCTTCACTATAGCCATCCACCGCATAAATCTTGCTATCCACAGAATCGTAGAAAAGTAAGGCTGCAAGGGAACTCTGGAGGTCCCTCTAGTCCATCCCCATGCCTGAAGCAGGATCATCCCTATCCAAACCATCACGAGCAAATTCTTGTCTAACCTATTACTACAATTACATAGGTGATCCTGTTACACAACCACAAAGCACAGCGTTCTACCCTGCTGCAGGTAAAGCAAGGTGACATTACATCTAGAGTCACTTTCCTTGGACATTGTGGCAGGGCACTGTTGGTGCCTGCCACTTTAAGACCTAAGCCAAGCAGCCAGCAGGTGCCTGATTGCGGCGGCCGTTTTAGATCTCTGGCCACCCATATAAACAGCTCAATGCCCTGCTGGCTGGCAAGACAGCAATGTTGCCTGGCTGTGAGGCTCTGTAACACCCTGGAGGTAAGGGAGGAGCTGTAGGGGATAGTTAGCAGGCTCCTGGTCCTGGGCATGACCTAAAACTGCATTCTGCCAGGAGTGAGTGGCCTGGTGGGGCTCTCAGTGGTGTGGGAGCCCCCAGGATGTGCCAGGCCAGTTACTACCCCAGTGAAAGATGGGTTATGGTGCCTTAACCCTAGCCCGCACCTTCGGGTGGGTTTATGTATCACAGGGGGCAGTTGGGGCCAGGCACAGCTATGGCCACCTGAGCCCTGTGGGATGAGAGACCCTGAGGAGGGAGAGTTGGGGCCAGGCACAGCTGCAGCCACCTGAGCTCTGTGTGGGGTGCAATACCCCAAGGAGGAAGAGTTGGGTCCAGGCACAGCTATGGTCACCTGAGCCCACGGGGGAGGGAAGCCCTGTGACCCCAAGTGAAGGGGGTGGTGTGGAACCCCAGAGAGGGGGTGGAGATGGGAAGCCCCAGTGAACAGGGAGAAGAACCAGAGGGCTGAGGCCCCAGTATGCTTATATAGAGAGCTGCCCCCGGAAGGGGCCAGAGTAAGTTTAGGCCTGGTCGGGGAATTGGCTGGCCGCTATCCCGGTGAAGGTTGCGGAAGAGGCCCAAAAAGACAGTATGTCTGCCACCCAAGGGATGGACTAGCTAACTATGGCCTAAGGGACCCACTGCAAGAGGAAGCAGGGCAGAATAAGTTGCCGATGGATGAAAGAGACCCTGTGAGAGAGGGTGGAGTGTGTGAGACCTGAGTGACAGGCGGGCAGTATGAGCGTACATGAGACTGAGGCCTGACGGCATGGCCTAAGCTTGCTCTAGCCATAGGCTGGGAGCATATTGCCATCTGAATGTCATCTGTGAGGCATGGGCTGCGGTGTAGGGGAGGTTTGGAGCCGTACACAGTGCCCCTTGGCATCGGGGCAGTAAATGGGCAGCCTCCTGCTTAATTAACAATCAATTAATAACAAGGCGTGGCAGACAAGTCAGGTGGGGGGCATACCCAAAGGCAAGTGGGGAACCTAGCACTGTGGAAAGACAGGGAGCCCCACCTTACCACAGACATCAACACCCAACACTATAGAGCAAAAGCCAGAACCAACTCCCCACCCCACATTTGAACACCAAGTGCTCATTATTCACCCCTCCAGTCGCAGACACACTCCTGAGGGGGAAAAAAAGCTTGCCTCCATCCAAAAATGGATGCAGTCTCAACACTGGATGCAGGGAGGGAGGGAGATGGGTAGGGTTATTTCAAAATAGCATGCTTACTAAAGAACACTTCTTCAGGCTTTTGTTTAGGTACATTTCAGTAGCTCATGAAGAGTGCTGGAGTCATTCGTATGACAGTCATCACTATTTAATCTCTTTAAAGCATAAATTCCTTGGAAAGGCATTTATCACAATATTTAACAACTGAAACCCACAAATACCACAGTAACCTTCCTAGTGTACAAAGCCTGTAATGACCCACAACAGTGAGATTCCATTGCTGTGAATAAATAAGCAAAGAAAACCAAATCTTGGCCTAATTTAAGGAAAAGTAAAGCTGTCGTTGACCTAAAGAGGACCGAAGCTTGGCCCACATGCAAGAGAGCTGAATGGGAGAGAAGCAGGGGCTAGTAATGTGAGTATAGAACTGGTCATTAGGGGCTCCTGATAGACACTAAGTGTGAATGGATGGCCCCACTAAAGTAATTTGATAACTCCCAGTGTCTTCAGGGAGATCAGATTTCATCTCTATCTAAGATGCTTTAATTCTGTACACTTAAATTTCAACAGGAATAAAGTGAATAGAATAATCCCTATATATCACATAGGCAGACAAAGTTCCTTGGGTGAATTTGATATCTTTTATTAGATCAACTATATATATCACATAGTAATTTGTGGTGCTTCATGCTGAAAAAGTCTTTTGAAGGTGTTAAGCATAGGTGTTTGTTCTGTGCTGTACCTCAAGATGAAAATTTATCAAACCCTCTTGCCTACTGTCAGATGGTTGCAGCTAGCTTAGATTTAACATTTGGGATACAGATAAAGAATGCGTGGAATCACAGGCCTGAATTAAGCTGCTATCATTAACAACAGATAACATGCAACACTGAAAATATAGTTTGTTCTCTAATAGTCAGGGGGTGGGGAGAAGCAGCATTTCCTATAGCTGGGGTGGAGGGAGGGAGGCGGGGAGAAAATCCATTTTAATTTTCCATTGATTATTTATTTCCAAGGTATTTTGTATTAATTGTGGTTATTTAGCAAAAAAAAAAAAAAAAAAAAAAGATTTGTGCTTATCTGCAATGCTAGCATTGCACAAAAGGCACATTTATTACTGAATTTGCACTGCAGATTCCCGGCTCTGAGAATCAGGCTGGCAGCACATAGTTTTATCAATAAATATTTGTGTTATTTATTGCACCTTCATACCTGACTCTTAATTCATTTTAGTTACATTGTAATGTGATCAGTAACGCTTCTAATTCTTCTTTCTGTGTAAATATTAGAATCATAACAGATGCCTGTAAGTACCCATTACAAATGAGGATGAGTTTCCATTATAAGACTCTTGTATCACAGACATATAAATGTCTGAAACACTTGGGTATTTGGAGCTGAAATCTTCCATGCTGGGATGCACAGAATGGTTTGCGTGCAAAAGAAAAAGGAATACAAATGTGGTGTTATGGCACAGTGCAAAAATTTTACTAAACTCAAAACAATGCTTGAAACAAAACTCAAAGCTGTGTTTTGAAACAGATATGGTCCTCAATACATCTGCAAAGTGCTGGGAACATCCATTTTCTGCAAATAGAGCCAGATACACAATTCTGCTGCCCAGTTTTATGCTGGTGTAAAGCTGCAACAAAAGTACCAAGTGATCCATCTGATCCATATTCCCCACAGCTCGACTGGGAGAGCAAGAACCACGCTGTTGCTGAGGCAAGGCCAGGAGGTGAGGAGATGCACATTCCTGCAGCGTAGTGCACCGCTGTCTTTGCTCCGTTTTGTGATGTTGTGCCAACATGCGGTATGTGCCCTACACCAAGGATTCAGCCCTGCAGCAGGATTGTCACAGCATGGCCAGTGATTTCAATGAGGGCAAATGGGTCAGTCTGGAAGCTCCAGTTTGGATTCAGGCCATATTAAGAATGCAAATGTATGTCCTAATTTTACAGAACAGCTCACACAGGCTCAGGCTCATAACATCACAATAAACCAATGCAATCCTGTACCTCTGTTGACGCTCATTTTCACCCACAAATGCTCCCTTCTTCTCCCTTCCTCTCCACCACCCTCAGTTGGGTGGGAAGCTGCAGCAAGTCTGCCTCAGCTGCCTCTCTTGCACCAGGTCTTTCCCATCCTGGTGGCTTGTTGTCAACTCTCCACCTGGGGCCCTAAGTTCATGCATAGATGGGGAAATTACTGTGCCAGGCAGTGCAGCCCTCAGAGATGCAAAGCAACTCTGCATGTGCTACTGTCCAGACCAGAAGCCAAAGACAGTTGCTAATTAGCCCACCCTCAGCACTGTGTGGCTGCAGCTGTATAGCTTCAGGGCCAGGTGTACATGGATAACACAGAGTATTGGAGTGCCTCACACTACGTCTGCCATCCAGATGCAGCCTAGCAGCCTCTCCCCTTCCAGGGAAATACTCAGTCATACCCCTCTGAAACCCTACCCACTCCTCCTCCATGGAGGCGGAGGTGAGAGGGACGGCACTGGGAACTCAGGCCCACCAGCACCCCTGAGTCCCAAACCTGGGACCCTGCACACACCAGCTTGGCTGCTGTTCCTTGCTGCCTCCCCAGGCTGTCTCCTTTCTTGCCTCGCTCAGGACAGCGGCTTCGCTTGCTCACCTCCTGTATTTCTCTGCCCCAGCCAGCCACATGACTCTCGGGCAGCCTGTTGCCATAGGCTCCTTTCCATGACTTCTCAGCCTCTCTGCATCCAATCTTCAGCTCTCCTTCGCTGCAAGTGAGGTCTAGCAGCAACATCTCTGCTCTGTGCTCCAACCCAGACCAGGCTCCCTGGCAGGCTGCAGACAGCTCCCAGTCTACCTAGGCTCTTGCTCCCATGAGCATCTGTCCTCCCCCCCAGCCAATCTTCTCCTGCTATACTTTTTCGCTCCAAGCTAATACCCTGTACAGGTGTAGCAGCAGGCTGACTGAAGAGGACTGCCCATCCCAGGTCTCCTGGCCCTTAAATGCGTAGGCCGCTTATTATACTTTCTGTGTGAAATCCATGACAAGCCTAAGGCTGACATTTCCCAAATACTTAGTTCCCCTTTAAATTTCCGGACAAATCTAAATGCCACACGCCAGTTAGCGGTGGGTTCTCCACGATCCTTTGTGAGGCATTTACTCCATTTTTCTTTTGGATTTCACATGCAGGTTTGAGAGCAATCATTTTCTCCTGGATGAGGAGCTGAGCCTTGAGGCAACTGCAAACAGCATAACCAACCTAGGTGTCTCTTCCAGGGGACACAGCAGGAAAACCACATGCTACAACACAGTCTTAATTTGTCCTTAAGTGTGAGGACTCATGGGGCATAGACTTCCCCTTCCCTGCTCCTACTCTGGGCTACTATGGGTATCAAAGCAAAAGGGGATTAGCCAGGACTTGGAAATGCCACACACTATGCCCTCTCCTTCCCCATTATGTCGCTTAGCTCCCCATGACCTCACCTGGATGCTGCTTCGCACAACGGCAATAGCACAGGGGCGGTAGGGCTGACTGCCTTCCTGTTGGACAGGGTGTGCCAGGGAAGGAAACCAGCGTGCACACGCCGTTCCTACACCACAGTAGGCTACACCAGCCTTAGACTTCTTGGTGTGGGGAGGAAGGTACGGGGGTGACTGCACCACAGTGCACCTCTGAAGCAGCCCTGTGCATCCATTCCCTGTCAGAAAAACAGTATGAGGGGCATCCTGGATCACGGGGATGCTGTGAAGAACACAATGGAAATGCTTCCAATGCTGCAAGGATATAGGTTGTAGCTGTGTTGGTCTAAGGTCTAAGCCATGTTGGTCCTATGCTGCAACAATTTTATTTGTTCATTTAGACTTAAAATGGTGACCCGGGCTGCCTATGAGAGGCTCAGGTTGCTTGCAAGATCCAACATCTTTCGCAAGCCAGTAAAACCAGCAGCATTACATTAATCTGTTTAACACCACCAACCACCTCCAGAGATGCCTTTCCCCTCCTTCATCACTGTGGGAAGCAAACTCTCTGGCCTCTTTATAGAGCAGGGGTAGGCAATTATTTTGGGCGGAGGGCTGCTTTCTGCGTTTTGGCAAGCCATTGAGGGCTGCATGACAGGCAGCCAGGGGCAGATAAATATTAATTTTCTTAATTTGCGGGGGCGTGGGGCCCGCGGGCTGGATAGAATGGCCTGGCAGCCCGCATCCGGCCCCCGGGCTGCATTTTGCCCACCCATGTGATGGAGCCTAGCAAGCAAGCATCCTTTGCAGCATAGCCAGGAAGTCATCAAATGCAGGCTAGTTCAGACCAAGGGCAGGTAGCAAGGTCCAAAGTCCTGGATCCCCTCCAGAAAATGCCATGCTGGCTGTGCTCTTTTCTACCCAGTGGGATCTAGGTACCCAAGATGACCACAGCAGCAAAGACCACAGGTAGCCTGGTCTTAGGCCATTGAGGGACTCATATGTTGTAACCAGAAATTTAAACCCCATCCAAAAACCAATGGGGAGTTTGCACATGTCCTCTGTCTACGTTCTTCAACCCATCACCATTACCTTATTCCTGTCTGGACCAAGCTTCAGTCAATCTGTTCTTGTCTGTGCTCTGGTCTCACACAGAGGGGGGAAAAGTGGCTCCCTCCATTTCTGTCAGCGTGTGCAAGCAAGTCAACACTTCATGGATTAATAGCTTTTAATACCAGTGATAGATTAAAGTTACCAATATGGACATCTGGTCATCACTAACCAGTGCAGTATGTGTGTTAAAACCTTGTCTGTACTTCAATTGATAACTTTGATCAAGACATCTAGCTATCTAGAAAGAAAAGAGTTCCTTCACCCCAATCTTCTCCATCATCTTAGCCAACCATCTCTTGAAACCATTGCTGACAATTTTGTTAGCTATCCTGAGCAAAGGTTGTACCCTTGCTTCTTTCAGTGTCAGGCAGTCTGCTTACTCCAAAGAAACACTGACAATCTCCAGAGGTAAGGAACCCAGTACTTTCTCACTGGAGGGACAGGAGAGACACTGGTCCAAAGCATAGAACGTGGGATGGAGTTCTCCCAGTACCTCCATGACCATCGTGGACTAAAGCATGCCTCAAGCAGGCCCAGCTAGACTTTACTCGGCCACCATAGAAACAGGCAGCCTATCCCTAATCTGATCAGTCTCATCTGCAACATAATAAGTCATTTCCTCATAAGTGAAGGGACACGGACAGCTGAGGGTCTCTGGAAAATAAGGATGGTCTGCCTCCCGAAAGCCATGTGTGAGTTTTGGGAGATACTGTGGAGAAGAAAAAGAACTTCCCTTTCCCTCTTGTACCCTGGTTGTGAGAGTGCTTAAAAAACACTATGAAACCACAGGATTCAGAAATGTTCTATCCTCGCAGTAATCACAGCCGCTCCGGGCTACAGGAACTGCTCTTTTGTAGCCACTTCTAACACAAGTGCCCAAGGGGATTCTGGCACCAATGTGTCCTTGCCAATGTGACGGCTCTGAGAACATCCCAAATGCAATAAATGTTCCAAGTTTTTCATGAGTGGCTAACGATGTTGGGTGCTCAGGGGACCTGGTTTTAAAAAGATGTGGTCCCAGCATCCAAATTTCACTCTAAACGATGGCCAATTTCTTTTTAGAATTTAAAACTCCGGCACACAAAGTGGGCACGACGTATCCCAGATTAAAGTTGATGATATAACTATTTTTTTAACCTGTACATGGCTGTATTCAGTATCAGCTTGCAACTTCTAATTTTCTGCAAAAACTATTTTACCGAATGCTACAAATACAAAAATCTCAACTTTGTTTGTTTGTTTCTTATAAACAAAAAGATTTATACAAACAATCTCCCTAACGACATTTAGTTTGAGGCTTCTTGCTATTGAGTATGGACCTAATCCAAAAGAATAAAAGGAAAAAAAAGAAAGAAAATCACTAAAGTCCATAGGAATCACTGCATACTTCAAAGGATTTTTTATCAGGCTTTCTATGCAAGAGTGGGCAGGGCATGGTGGCACTTTAGAGACCAACTGGTTCAGAGCAGCACAAACTGCCGTAGGTCACAGCCTACTCCATCACATTATCTGATGCAGTAGGGTGTCACTTAGGAAATCTTATGCCTCTCTGAACCAGTTAGTCTTTCAGGTGCCATCCTGCCCTGCCTTCTGCCTACCTTCAGATTAACACATCTAACTACCTCTCTCTATTCAGTGTATGGAGGACATGAATATCTTCCAGGGTTAGCAAAATCCTTCCATTGTGCCCAGCCACAAACTGCTATGTAGATCTTTTCGTATGCACTATATTGAGCTCAGGGATTATTATAAAAAGAAGAATCAGGCTTTTAGTGTATTTGTATAGGAAGAAAAGGAGAGCCATCATACATCGTTTAAATGAGCAGGCAAGCTTGAGATTTTTCTGTAAGCTTTTTCATTATATATAGTGGAGTGATATTTTAATGTCTTTCAATGTGTGAACTTCACCCATCCAGCCCTGTTCAATGCAAGTTTTTTACAATATTTTAAGCTGAAATGGCACAAATGGGAAAAAAAAATCTTTTTCTATTGAAAGCAGAGGTTTAAACACTCAAAATTACCTCCTGAAGCGGTATTTTTGGTCATTTTACTCGTGTTATATTGCAGTATGAAGTACTATATAATGCAGCAAAATAATACATTGAAATTACTTCAGAAACCTGCTTGCCATTGAAGATGCATAAATGGTATGGATTTGGAATGCTATTTAGCTTTAAAAAAAAAACAACAACATTGCAGGTCAAAAAACTGATATAAGCCTGAGTGAATTCAGCATTTGTAATAGGCAAATTTCTTTCTGCTATTTGAAAACCAAACACGCACATAAAAAGCAATAGATTTCCATATGCGTGAAAAGGGCAAAATATTCCCTATTTTTTATCCTATGTGGCCTGTTCACATGTTATCAAAGTCCAGCGCCTTCATAAACTGTTTTCTCCAACTGAAATAATCCTGGTTTTTCTTTACTGAAATAATGTGAAGGATTGATGAAGCACAGAAAGGAATCTATGGAAGCAATCTTGGATACCGCTCACTTTGTCCTTCTCAGCACTGCTAACAAACCAATATTTATGCCTTATATCAGCACATCAACCTTCCCCTTTTATATTAATACAATGAATAAATGCAACCATTTTATCGCTGATATTTATCATCATGATCTATGGAAATAGTTCTTTCTCCGTGGCCTGCTCTTAAAGAATAGAGGCCAAATTCTGTACTGATACAACCCTACAGAAAGAACTGGTATTACACAGAAGACAAAATTTAACTTAAGATTTATTTTGGCTTGTTCATTGGGGAAGCGGTAGATGTGATATGCCTTGATTTTAGTAGGACTTTTGCCACCATCTGCCATGACAGTCTCATAAGTTAGGCAAGGAAATACGGCCTAGATGAAACTACTATAAGGTGAGTACGTAACTCATTCTCAAAATCACTTTCAAAACAAAAATCATTCTCAAAGAGTAGTTGTGAATGGTTGAATGTCAGACAAGGAGGAGGTGCCAATGGGGCTTCCAAACTCTTTTTTCTGGGCCCAGTAATGATCAAAGTTTTAATTCAAGACTTGGAAGATGGAACTGACCGTGCACTTGGCGGAGCTACACGTGCGTCAATGCGCTTTCCCTAATCCACATTAAATTTAGTACCTCCAATATGAGGTACTAAATAAATGCACGTTAGGCTGTGCTAATGTACGGTAGTACATGTGCATGCTTTTTATGTGATGCTTAATGAACAATAGCTTAGTCTACTGTGCATTAGCCTATTAGCACAGTTTTTTACATGCTACTTTAATGTGCAGTAGAACAGGATACTGCACATTAAAGCACACATTTAGATGTGCCCATTTGGGGCTAAATCTTATTTTACCTTCAAGCACTGAAATGGCAATTACATAGCTGCACAAGGGCAGTGTTTGGCACTTATGCAGAGATTGTATTGTGTTTTCACCCATGGCAGAATAGGATCACCCAACACTTGTACCAAACTAGAATCAAAATAGAGGAAGAGGAAGTGGTAAAAAATGGAAAGGTCTCCTTGTCCTTCTCTGGCAACAGCACCTGCTACAGGTACTGGCTTTTTTGCAACTAAAGTTGCAGGACTTAGAGGGAATCACACATGCATCTAGGCAATTCTTTTGTCTCCATAGGCATCTGCATAGACCAAGTGTAGCCTACTGCAAAGTATAACACTTTGCACTTACTGTATTTCATCCTATTTATTTCAGATAATTTTCAAGGTCACTTTGATTCCTATTCATGGCCTCTTAAGTGCCTTCAGCTCCACCCACAAATTTACTAAAGCTTACATACTATTTCACCCCCATGCACCTAAGTGGCACTTATGTAGCCATGTCACTGCAATTTTGGGCACTTAAACAGGGGTATGCAGTGGCGTTGATGCACCAGAAAGGTTTTGCATTCTCAGAAAGGAAATGTGGGGCTGGTGTAGTTAGGCAGAACCAAATCTCTGTGTAAGTGCCCATGGGTGGATCCAGGATTTTGGAAAAGGGGGTGCAGGAACACTGACCTGAGCTGCAGGGGGGGCTGCACCTTGACTCCCAGCCTCTACTACCCAAACCCCTGTTATGAGCAGATTACACCACAGCAGCAGCAGCAAGGGGCTTTTTTAAAGTCCTTTAAGCAGGTAAAAATCTTCCCTCCTCCTTCCCTTCCCCTCCATGCTTAACAGCACTTACCCTTCTGTCCCCCCCTTGCCCACTTGCTGGGGGCAGGAGAGCTCCAGAACTGCTGCACGTAGACGTAGGCTCAGCTAGACACAGCAGCAGCAGCAGCTGAGCATGTAGGGAAAGGGAGTGGGGAATTCTTACTTGTTTCTGGGACTTGGGGAGGAAAAAAAGTCTCCCAGGTGTTCCTCCCGCAGCAAAGTCAACTGAAGGGTTGTACATCAGTGCCACTGCATGCCCCTGGATCTGCCCCTGTTTAAGTGCTCAAAATTGCAGTGACATGGCTACATAAGTGCCACTTAGGTGCATGGGGGTAAAATAGTATGCAAGCTTTAGTAAATTTGTGGGTGGAGCTGAAGGCACTTAAGAGGCCATGAATAGGAATCAAATGACCTTGAAAATTATCTGAAATAAATAGGATGAAATAAGAGTAAGTGCAAAGTGTTACACTTAGGAATAATCAAATGCACAAATGCAATAAGGGGCATGACCAAGTAGGCCAGCTTGAAGAGAGTCTTGTGGAGAGCAACAAAAGCCACAAATGTTTAGGCGAGGCTGGAAGAATTGGGAGAAATGTATTTTCAAGAGGAGAAGGCTGAGGGGGTAGGGAGATTGGATAGCAGTGGTGGCACGAAGAGGATGCCCATCAATTGTTCTCCATTTCCACAGACGTAAGTCGAGCCATAACAGTCTTAGAACTGCAGCAAGGGAGATTTAGGTTGGGTATTAGGAGGATGGCTCTGCCCTGGAGCAGATTACCTAGAGAGATTCTGGGTTCCTCGTCTTGGGACATTTGTAAGTACAGGTAAGTCAAACACTTCTCTGAGAGAGTTTAAACAGGAGGCTGGCCTCGGGGGTCCTTTGAAGGGTGTCTCAAGCCCAATTTTTCAATGATTTGATCAATAACAGGTGGGTCTAATGGGAAACACCAGCACTACCACCTCCATGGATCCCTATTCTCTCCCCCATCCCTGCACAGCTGCGCTCTTCATTAGGACAGGCAACTGCTAGGGCTCAGTGTGCTCTGCACACAGTCTCCACACCGTTCCCACAAGGAGTCACTAGCAAAGTTCACTCTGACAGAGGCTGGCTGAGCGGGAAGCTCCAGCTAGAGGATCTACGGCAGCATCTTCCACAGAAGCATAGTTATTAGGGGTGTACGAAGTGAGCCCTATTTGGTTTGGATTGGGCCCGAATCAGGGACAGTGATTCCATTCGTGGATTCGGATCACTGTCCCTGACTTGATTTGGCCAAATCTGAATCTGAAGATTCAATGCTGATTTGGAGAATCAGCGATTCAGACATAGACACAGCTTTAAATGTTTTTTCTATATACTTTGAGATAGCAGGCGCGGCTTGTGATTGCTGCGATGCTGGGGCACATGGAGGGTCCCACAGGAGCATGGAGGGCCCTCCACGTGTTCGGCGGCAAACCCGGAAGTGGACCAGAAGTAGTCTGCTGCACCCCCCTGGCTTGGTGATTGGCTGCAGGGGACCCTGGGTGCCCCCCCAGACCCAGGAAGCACCAGTCACTAAGCCGGGGCAGCCCCTTCTGGTCCACTTCCGGGTCTGCTGCCGAGCGCACTGGGGAGCCCCGTGTGCTTCTGCGGGATGCTCCATCCACCCCATCACTGCAGCAGTCACGAGCGCCTGCTACCTGGAGGTATGTAGAAGAACCATTTAAAGTGCGTCTGTGTCCATATTGCTGAATCTTTCCGTGTCTCTCTGAATTGATTCAGAGGATTCCAATTCCGAATCAAATCAGAGGACCCTTTAATCTCTCCGAATCAATTTGGAGATTCGGCCATCGAATCAGGCCAAATCTCTGCCGAATCGAATCAGGGACCAAAGCGTTGCGCAGTCCTAGTAGTTATGTAAACCAAAGAGGGTGTAGGATCCTTTGCGATGATGCCCTGGGATCTAAAATACTCCTTCATATCTGTATGAAAAAAGACATAGAGTTATCACAGGATTTGCAGTATGTGGGAGAGTGACAGCAAGCCACGTACAGCAGCAATTGGCAAGCATTTTGTGGCATCGGGCCAGAATGATCCAACTCAGGTCTGAGACTGGAGGATGCCAGGACCCTGCTGCTGCCGCCATGGGCAAAGCTCCCCCTACCCCCAACACTGGACTCCCCTGAAGCCCCCCAAGTCTGTGGGCTGGATTCAGCCCCTGGCCTGTAGGTTACCATCCCTTTCCCTCCTCTTTTGGAAGGCTATCTGGATCCAACCTCAAGGACCTAATTCAGGGAATCACCACACCTATAGCCAATGGGATTTTAAGCTAACAATGGGAATTTTGCGTGAGTGAAGATTGCAGGATTCCCTAAGATTCCTTGCTCTGCTGAGCAGCGTATCAAGAGATGCAGAGTTTGAACTAGTAAGAAAAAAAAGATGATTATTTATATTCCAGCAACGTCTAGAAACCCCGATTGAGATCAGTCTCGCTGTGCCAGACACTGAGCAAACAAGCCACAAGGGAGTATCCTGCTCCAGAGAGTTTACAGCCCGAGAGGCAGGACTGATAATAGGCAGCACAGAGAGGGGAAAGGGCTTGGCTACGAGGCCAATTCCCTGAACTCTTCCCCAGTCCTCTGTCCACTAGACCACACTGAAAAAATAGATATTCAACAAGCCATGATCTCCACAGAGCCACTTTACTCAGCTGTGGCAAGTGTGCAAACAGAGAGGCAGCTGCGTCACACCTTTGGCAACAGAAACAACCAGCTTATTCAGCTATGGCTCTTCACAATCAAGGTTAATTTACTGCTCCTTTGTCATTTAACTTCTCTTTTATTGTCTTCCTTTCTTTTTTTTTTTTTTTTTTAAATAAATCACACCTTCTCTCCTGGAGTATGAAGCCATAACACTATGAAAGCATAAAGGAGATTTATCCCTTTCTGTGCCTTTGATCCTCTTCACTGAAACAGGAATGGAAGGGGTGACAACAACGTTCACTAACATACTCTAGGAATAGACAAACATCTCTGGTTTACTTCTGCAGCATCGCTCAAACACTCACAAACGTCATGTGAGCCCCACAGTGGGAGTGCAAAGATCAGTGCTGTTAAGTCACCTCTTAAAACATTTGAGCCTGGTGCAAAGGCAGCAAGTGGTTTGAATCTAGTTTTCTTCGCATACTTTGAGGTACTGGGTTCTCCATACATATTGTGTGAATACAATTTTTCCTTTTCTTTGACATCTCCACTGATCTGGTATTTTATAAACACATGTATAATTTACAAACATGATCACAGGCTGCCCTTTGCTAATCTCTTACCATGCTTCTATTCATAATTAATGTTCACATCGGATGTTTAATTACATTTTAATAAGTTATTTTAGAAAAGGGGGGGAGGGAGGAACCAAACAAACACAAGCAAAGCCAACAAAAATTTAACTCTATACATGTGATTAATCAGGGTCACAATAGCATAACATGGAGAAGCTGTTTTCCATCCTCAAGGCTCCTTATTTTGTATCGATTCCCATTGATCTCCTTTTGTGATAATTTCAGTGGTCCTACCTCACATCACCAGAAAGTCACATAATTCACAGCAGACAGCTGTTTTTAGGAAATTTTGCAACCTTCGAGAAGACAAGATTGAAACGGTTGGCAGAGTGGTGCAGGGCCACTTGCATTTTAGCTGTTTGTATAGCATTTGGTATGTACAAAACATTTGGTTACTATATCAACAGGAAGATAGCCGTGCATTCATTCCAGGATCACTTATGAATGCACTAGATGAATGACTCTCTGTGTGTGTGTTTTAAAAATATACTCACAGTGTATAATATACAGTCATTATGAAGGACTGCAATTCACAAGAAGCCATTTAAATAAGAATATCCATTAGGCCTGCGCGAAGCAGCAAGTATTCAATTTGGCTTCGGATTTGGCTGATTCGGAGGCACAGTGTTTCAATTCAGTGATTCGAGAAGAATATATAAATGAGTGATCCATCCCTTTACCCCTCCCTAGCATCACCCATCATTAGTTTACAGATATCAGAGGATACATCCCTGACTGCTCAATTTAATAGCTCCCAATGTACCTCTGCTCCTTGAACTTGTCTATTTTTTGTCCTTTTGAACCTGGCTATATTATCTTCCTCTACAACCTCCTGTGGCAACAAATTTCACAGTATAAATAAGCACTTTCTCTTATTTGTTTTAAGCCCATCTGCTCTTCATTTCAGTGGGCACCCCTTAGTTTTTGTGTTCGGGATTTGGTGAATAAGTTTCCTGTTCACTTGGTCTGCACCCTTCATGGTTTTATAGACCTCTATCATATTGTCCATCAGCCTTCTCCTTTTCAAACTGAAGTCCTAGCCCTTTTAGTCTTTTCGGATATGCCAGCTGCTCCATACCCCTGTTCACATCTTTGTTGGCCTTCTCTGAGCTTTTCCAATTCCTTTACATCCTAGTTAAGATGTGGAGACCAGGACTGAACACAGGGCTCAAGATGTGAGTGCACCATGGATTTACACAGTGCTGTAATGATGTTTTCCATTTTGTTTCCAATTTTATTGGCTTTATTGGTTGCTGCTGCACACTGAGTTGATGTTTTTAGAGAACTATGACAATGACTGAGGTCTCTTTCCTGAGTGGTAATGGGTAGTTCAAAGCCCAACACTGTGGATGTTTAGTTAAAATACATTACTTTGCACTTTTCAGTGGTGAAATTCATCTGCCACTTTATTGCCCACTCATTCAGTTTCATGAGATATTTCTGCAACTCCTCACTATCAGCATATTATTCTTTATTATAGAGTCTACCAACTTGCGTTGGATAAAAGTCAAACGCTCTAGTCACAGATCCTGGGATCATGTCTGAAAACCTTTTTGAAAGTGGGTGTTATGTTGGCAACCTACCAACAGACATTAATGATTTATGTACTTAAGAAATGAATTTTACAATTCCATTTTCTGAACTTGTCTTAAAGATGCAGTTGCAATCTCAGGAGCAAGTCAGGAGCAAGGTGATGTGGAAAGTGAGGAGGATTTTGGAAAATGGTAGAACAAACAAAACAATACATTAAAAATCTTTTAAAGAAAGATTTGGGTTCACCGATTCCAAATTTCATCTTCCTTAAAACAGTAGTAACTCCCCAAATAATGCTTAAAACTTCCTAGGGTCTAACTTCTGTCCTAGGTGTCAACTATAAATCCATGCATCACTATCATCATGAGCACCTACCTGCTGCTCTTTCTATTAGCTTCATTTTTGTGATGTGGCCAGACATTTGAACATACAAGAATCCTGCTCGTTAATTCTGTCTCGATCAGTCCTTCATTCACTTATTTTGAAATGGAAAACAAAGACTTCTTGTAAATTAAGCGTAGTGAATTTCAAATTTATGACTGAGGTCTAGGAAGCCAATTAAACATCTCACTACATTTAGAGCTGCCCCACTGAAACCGAGGGCAACACACTCATTGGCACTAAGTGGACCGGACCCTGATTACGCACCCATGCAAACTCCTTATCTCATTCCCAGTTAGGTTGCATCTGACTGGCTTGGCGCTCTTATTCAAATGCAAAATAAACCTTTAATTTTTTTAAAAGCCATCTGTGGACAATATCAGGATGCACTGCATGCAGCAGGTATGCAGTTTAGAACTGGGTGGGACATTTTTGGGAGAGAGATCTACTGCAAAATAACTACATTATCTAGTTATTACCTAGTAGAGAGGTAGTTAGTCTGAAGACAGACAGAAGGCAGGGCAGTGTGGCAGCTTTAAGACCAACTGGTTCAGAGGGGTATGAGCTTTTGTAGGCCTATTTTGTTAGATGCTATATCCATTCATTGAACCTGACAAATAGGCTGTCATCTGTGAAAGCTCATGCCTCTCTGACCCATTTGGTCTTAAAGTGTCACCCTGCCCTGCCTTCTGCATTTAGAGCATTGCCCTGGGAAGCCAAGGTTCAAGTCTCTGCTCTCAGTTTGAGTCAGACTGGACATCTGAGCCTGAGTACAACGAGTCTCATGTCAGCTTCATAACTGGCAGATGACAGACTCAGTCTCTCCAGGCTGAATACTTAGTTAGCTGTTAACACGTTCCTATAGGAGTTACTGAGTTGAACCCCAAGCCAGACTAGACAATAGCTTGGTGGCAGAGGCACTCATCTGAAATTACCTACTTCAGGCCAGAGAATGAACTTTGCATCTTCTACATCCAAAAATGAGCATCCCAACCACCAGACTATTGGTTATTCTAGCACGGGTCTCTCTCTCCTCACACAGTCCAGCCTTGACCTGAGAAACCATACGTGATGCATTTTGTTTTTGATGAATCAGCACTTTCCAACAACACAATTGCTTTGCTGAAAAATCTCCAACCAAATCTTATGAGGTTATCAGGATTGAAGTGTGGGGAAGAAACACAAAGGCATTTATTTGAAAATGTAGCCAATGACATAAGGAAAGTCCATTCCTGGAGGCAGTACAGGTCCCATTTGGTAACCATTCACTATTGTTTTCTTGTCTGGTGTCTAGGGACTTATAATCAATCCATGGCTGCTATACTGCATTTTTTTACAGGCTTCCCTCAGCTGTACATGCATTTTCTTGACTGCCTGAGAGATGTACTGCCGAATCTTGAAATCAGGATCGGCCCTTCAATAATATTCCCAAATAACCAAGGGTAGTTTTAGCTTAGCTTTAGTGAGGATCATGAGATCAGACTCACTCTATATGTTGTAGTGTATTTAATTATTTCATAATCTAGAAGGACCTCTGCTGAGTCAGCCCCAAAATCCTCTCTTTTCTCTTGGCATTGACCTTGGTCTTTGGGTCCAGCAGAGCTCTGCTTAGTGAAGGGCCCATGGCAAGGGGATGCAAAAGTGGCCACCTGTAGCACAAGTCAGAGCAGCTTTGTTAGTTCCTGACTACAGTGATGCCCCTCAGGGCAGCTTTCTATTACCAGCAGCACGCTATGAAACTCGTATCATATCCCCAAAGCTGCCATGATATAAATCTACTTCTACCTGTTCCAGGCCACCCAGGAATTCCCCAAATTCACCAAAGGAATCCCCCAAATAAAACCTCTGTACCATGGGAACTTGCTGGCCCAGCTGGTGAGGCAAAAGGCAATGGAAGGGGCATGGGGGAAACAGAGGACCTAGGCCAAAAATCTCTCTCTTCAGGTATGAATCATGTGTCATGACCAGGGATCTGGGTTTTCCGTTTCCCATGGAAAAAATTAAAAAAAAAAACACAAATATTTTCCCGTTTAACTGAGAAAAATGAAGATTTTCCAGTTTTGCAAAGACCTCTCTGCAGGCTGGTACAGTTCAGCATGCAAGGGGCTGGGGGAGTAAGAGAAGGGCGGCCAGGCAGAGGGTGCCATGTGCATGTGCGTGCTTACATGCACATGGCCATCCGGCAGCCTGGAGAGCAGCTCCTACAGGTATGTCTGGCAGATGGAGAAGAGGGATTGAGGCACCCATAGAGAGGGAAAGGCTGCTGCCCAGCTGGGGTGGTACGTGGGGCTTGAAGCCTGGGGCTGGAACGCGTGGCTGCGGGGCCCAGGCGGGGAGCAGGACGGGGCTGTGGGCAGCTCATCTGGGAGGTGGAGGGGGTGGGCTGACTCTGCCACTGGGTGCACTCCCAGGGGCCAGAGGGGCATGTGCACCCCAGATCCATGTGCAGAGGAGGTGGGGGGTGGGGAGGGAAGCCTGATCACTGTGGGATCAGGCTCCGCACCCTGCTGCCCTCCCCCTGGGGCCTCCATGACCCAGCAGGTGGGACCCAACGTGGCAAGACAAAGTGGAGTGGGGAAGCTCAATGCCAGCCTCACAAGCCCTGTGCCGCCGTGGCAAAGTGCCCCCTACCTACCTAGCAGCAGTGAGGTGGTAGGGTGGAGTTGTGCCCCTTGCTGCTGTTGGGTGGGCAGAGGGTGCCTTGCCATGGTGGTGTGGAGCTCCCAACGGTGACACCGAGCTTCCTCGCCCGCTCTGCCCCGCCAAACTGGGTCCCACCTTCTGGACCACAGAGGCCCTAGGGGGAGGGTAGGAGCGCGGGGAGCCCCAAGCCCATAGCACACAGCCCGCACACACCCACATGCCCATCATGGGCTCCACCCTGGCTGTGCTGCCCATGACAGAAGGGGAGCCAGGCCCCATGCTCTGCAGCAGCAGCTGCTGCCTCCCGTGCTCAGGCACTGCTGCAAGGAGCAGGCAGCTGTAGACTCAGGTCCCTGGCCCCATAGCCCTGGCATCTGGGGGGTCCCTTCTGGCAAGGCTGCAGGGTGGAGGGGCTGTGGATGGGGAGTGAGGGGCCTGGACCTCTATCCTGGTGAGCTAAGGGGGCAGGGAGAGCTCTGAATAAAAAACCCAAAATCGAATACCAAAAATTTAGAGGTACTTAGAATTTACTTTATTATAGTGACTGAGGCACTGGTAGGCTTCCAAATTGCTTTAACATTGTAAATATATCAATAAAGCATTGTGTTCAATTGATACACATACACATATGTATACATACCTACATACACATACATATTATATAGTGGCATTTCATTTTAATCATGGATTTGGGACTTTTAAATTAGAGAAGTTGCGATTGTCATCAGAGAATTTCTAATTTTTAAACAGAGAAAACCAGGATCCCTGGTCACAACTTAGCTGCATTACTGGGGTGCCTCACCAGGCTGGTAAAGCAGCTTCTGCCCTTCCTGCTGCTTCAGGAACTTCACCAGTCCAGCCCTCTTTCCCAGCTGCTGCGGAGAAGACACTTCCAGGTCCTTCCCCAAGTGCAGTCCAGAGCTTTGCCTCCCATAGTCCCACAAATGATTAAGCAATTCCCAATTCCTTGTTCCACTTGGTAACCAAAATCCTGATGCCTACAATGCTGTAACAGCAATGCCAGGCTACACATGTACCTATAAAACCAGAGCCGCTTAAGTCATCTTTTCTGAAAAAGCCAAACAATCCAGGAGCTAGACCAGCCAAACAGAGCTATGAAAGCAAAGAATCCCATTTCTCACTAAAAATGTGCTGCAGAAAACACACGCAGATGCCAGCTACACAAAATCTCTACACGTGTCATGAGAAGACTTCATTTGACCTGCAAGAGCACTGGGCTTAATAGAGTCCCATCTATTATTATTATTTGCCAAGGCTGCTCAATAAAGATTTTATGATGAAAGAAATATAACAAGTATAGCAGGTATATTTTTTAGTGTTCTTTGTAGACTATGACTAAATCAATACCAAGCACCATCCTCAGAGTTTTCAGGCAGCAACACAATAAGTCTTTCCTCTTCGTACAACTCCTCAATAACTAAAAGCGCACAATAAATCATTCAGCAGGAACAAAAAGGGCTTATAGTCACTCCTTGGGTGCTGATACTGGAGCACAAATGCTACCTGCTGCAGGTTGTATTCAGTCTTCATGCTCAGATGGAAAGAAGGTTCCTCTGGGAACCACCTTCCATTGAACTCGGCTTTCCCTCCAGACAGGACTGTACAAACTGCTGCTGTCTAAGTCGGCCTTAATTCCTGAAGGTTCACCTTCTGCACCATGAAACCCCTTTTCTGAGATGGACAGAAAAACAGATAATGACACACATCCATTTCACTAGAGCGGCCTATATGAGGAAGGATGATCCAGTAGCTAGGATGGTAGCTTAAGCCTGGGAGACCTACTGTTTTCCAGGCTCTCTATGGTGACGCTGCATAAATCACTGAGTAAATGAGCTGAACCAGAGTAGAAAAAGTGAAGAAGAGAGCTAGCCCATGCTATGCTACTATGACGATGGCTATAGTGCTATCCATACCATATGCATTCGAAGTAGCTTAAGCATGTCTACATTGACTGCAGTGTAGCCATAGAGTCTGTTTCTATGCCTCAGTTCCCCACCTGTCAAATGGAGACAATACTACTGCCCTGCCTCCAGGGAGTGTGCTATGGATAAAGGCATTAAAGTGACAAACAGTCTTGAATTTTCTGGTGCAGTTGCAAATTGGAGAATTTGGTCCCAGATTTACCAACCTCCTGAACGCTGGACAGTGCCCTGCTATGTCAGGTAAGGGCTCAGCCTGAAACTGCACAGCACCATGTTTCCACCCCACAACTCTGTACGAAGGCCAAGTGACTACCTTGCCAAGGCTGAATAGGTTCAGGTCCCTCAGTCTCTCTTCATAGGGCCTGTCCTGCTGCCCTCCCACCAAACAGATGGCCCTCCTCTGAACTCTCTCCAGTCTGGCCACATCCTTTTTAAAGTGCGGTGCCCAGAACTGGACACAATACTCCAATTGTGGCCTGACCAATGTCGCATAGAGGGGGAGTATCACCTCTCTGGACCGGCTTGAGATGCATCTTTGGATGCATGACAAGGTATGGCTGGCCTTGCTGGCTGCGGTCTGGCATTGGCGGTTCATGTTCATCTTGGAGTCAATAATGACTCCGAGATTCCTCTCCGCCTCTGTGCTTTCAAGAGGGGAACTCCCCAGCCTGTATGTATGCTGTGGATTCCTTCTCCCAAGGTGCAGCACCCTGCATTTGTCTACGTTGAACCCCATCCTATTCTTGTTTGCCCACTTTTGTAGTCTGTCTAAATCTAGTTGCAGCCTCTCTCTCCCTTCAAGTGTGTCCACCTCGCCCCACATCTTAGTGTAGTCAGCAAACTTAGACAGCGTGCTTTCCACCCCTCGTCCAAGTTGCTGATGAAGATGTTAAACAGTGCAGACCTGAGGACCGAGCCCTGGGGAACCCCACTGCTCACATCTCGCCAGGTTGAGTACGACCCGTCCACCACTACTCTTCCTGCCATACTCCCCACTCCATGTGAAAGGCTGATGTGCACAGCGAGGGAAGAGCTGGGTAGGGTTTACTTCCCGTGTGGTGTGACTAAGAAATCTGCCACAGAGGCAGAGACGTACCCCTAAGTGACACTGGCTTTCAGTGCTGAAGAACGGTTGAACCTGGATCTGAATACGCTAATCTGGGAGCTATAGAAAACTGTATTCCAGAGCGAAGGTTTTCAAAGCCAGCAGGGTGGTTGTCTTCTGGAACAAATGTGAAGTTAAAGGAATGGTCTCAGTTCAAAATATCAGTGTCATGTTTTTAATCCACTCCCACAGTGGATTAAACTAATGTCTTTTGGGAGAAAAGGCCTAAAACATGAGTTAGACAGGGATATCTACTGTATTTTCTCACATACTGCATGCCCCCAAAATAATACATGCACCTTGTATCTGGGAAGAGAGAATGAAGAGGGAAAAAATTGATTTCTCCAGAGTTAGAGCCACATGCAGCAGGGAAGAGAGTCATTTCTGACTCCGACCAAAGCCACTGTTTTAACCCTTTCACAGCTGAATTGACTGCTTCTGCCTGACCAGGAAGGGGTGGGTGAGTGAACTGAAGACGGGACTCTGTCCCTGCTCCATTCAGCAGTGAATGGATTAAAAACTGCTGCTGATGACTGGATTCTGTGAGGGAGAGAAAGAAAAGCAGCAGCAGGCATCTTAGAGCATCTCCATGCTCCTGTTCTGAGGGGTGTGCACGGTATGCAAATAAATATGGCACAGCATATGTCCATGAGTAGAAAAATCATTGAGGAACTTACATCCCTCCCACTGATCTGCAGTTTTTCTTTATGTGCATTCCCTCCCCGCTAAGTATACAGAACATGATCAGATATGTAAAAACAAGTGCCTGTGAGCCTTGAACCAATATGCACACAATGCCTCCAAACCCAACTCATTCACTTGGGTTACATTGTCATCGTATTTCACGGAGACAGAGAATAGAGCTTCCCCCAGCGAGCTGCATTCGCATTCTCCTCGTGCAAAATTCCTTTTTCAGTATGGCCTCAGTGGGTTTGAGTTCACCTTGATTTCTTTGGAGGATAAAAGCATTACAGGAAACACACATTTCTCCAACTATGTCTTAGAAGCGATCGGAAGAGTCTCTCGACAAAGTGCTAGGTAATGCTGTAGTGATTTTTATCGCTGTCATATACATCACCTGGATATTAATATGATGTTCAGAAAATGCTGTAGCAGCTCATTATTTACCAAATACAAATGGGCCTGCTCTTGCAATGTGCTGAATGTCCTCAATTCCCAATCTGGCCACTGGGAATATTAGGTACTCAGCAGATTTCTGGAGTTGCTCAGCAAGTTGCAGGATTGGGCCTTTCAAGTCGGGCTTGGAGAAGTGATGTAACAAACCGACTGGCGGCATGCACAATTAGAGTCCGATTTGTTGATGTCAGGAGCAAAGAGATGAGTTTTATTCTTATTGATCTCTGCAGAGTCAACAAGCTGAGAGAACGGGAGCCTGTTTTTTCCTGATGCATCATTAGTGACCTTAGTAAGACCCCCTCCCTCCTTGAGGGGACAGGGTTTGCTCAAGTATTTTAAGGGTCATAATTCAGCCTGTGGAATCAATGTTACTGCTGAATGAAGATGAGGGGACCCCGGCTTGCAGAAATTTCAGATTCTCCTGGGCGGGGGGGTCACTGCTTTGGCGTCTAGAAAGAAGAAAAATATCTTTTCCCATATAAACTGAGCACACCGGATACAAGATCAGTGACATCCCCATAACACAATGACCATCAGGACATTTCAGAGAAGCCCCGCGCATGAACTGATCAGATTGTAAGATAGCCTCCATTACAGGCAGGGTGGCACAGGTGTGGCGTGTGGTGGCCAGGAGGAGCCAGGAATTTAAGGGGAGGATAAAGGAGGGGACAGGGATAGGGCCCACCAATGAAATCTAGGGTATGGAGCCCTGTTGGGGACGTGTTTCAGCAGCAGGGAGGACAAGCAATGACTGCATTGACACAGCTCCTTGATACAGTGACACCACTGCCAACACCACTGTCCATCCCCCACCACCACTGCTCGCCTTGCTGCTGGAGGTAGGGTTGGATCCAACCTGTGAGGCTCTTCACAGTCTGGATCTGGCCTGCAGGTAGCCCCACAGTCTGAATCCAGTCTGGGTGGGCAGATGAGTTTGACACCCCTGCACTATAGTGTAGTCCAGCCTGAATCGACTCTCACTTGCCCGGGTCCTATACCAAATTGATTCCAGTGACCTTAAAAAAATGTGTTGCTCCTCCTTACCCAGTGAGAACACAGACAGCCTTAAATATATAACGGGAAAATAGGACTGCAAGCTTTTTAGGTTTTATTATGTATTTTAATTTTTTTTTTTTTAACCAATCCAATGGTGCCCTCAGGGTTTCACTTAAATGCTTATAACTTTTCTCCCTGGTCCCCTGGATGAGAGTGGTATGAACGTGCTTACTAGAGATGCTCTTGCTTCCCCTACCACAGAAAGACAGATGAACCAGCGCCAAACCCTGCAGCTGGAGGGAGATTGATTTGCGACTCAGTCCAGAAGCTTTTAAATACAGGTAAAATGAAAAGCTCTTCAGCAAACTGCTGAATACAGCAGACTGTTAAGAAAAGAGCCAACAAGTATATTCATCTGATTCTACAGAAACGCCTACAGAACAAGACAGGCTCACTGCTGCTCCAAAACAAAGATGTGACCTGTTAAATGCTGTTTTCATTCCCTCCTGGGCCTGATGAACTGCACTTTGAGCTCATGTGTATAACAAAATGTGATTATACCTGATATTTAGAGTTTTGGACCTAAACTCTCTCTTCAGCCCTAGACAAAGCCTTTAGGAGCATGAACAGTGTGAATATGCAAAGAGCTATACAGAGCTAGAGGTAATGAAATGCCCACAGAAAGATGATTGTGGATAATTTACACCACCCCCCAGCAAAAAAGTCAACTAAAAGGGAGATATTTTAACACTATTGTTTTAAACCACTGCTGTATTTTAAATCAACTTCACAGAGAAGTTGGGTTGGAAGGGACCTCGGGAGGTCATCTAGTCCAACCCCCTGCCTGAGGCAGGATCACTCCTATCCAAACCATCCTCTATAAATCCATAACGTAAACTCTGCATACAACTACTGTCAACCAAGATGCAATGCAGGAAATAGCATCCTAACCTGTCACGAGTAAACCGGGGAACCCCAGCAGCCAGTGTCTGCTTCTATACAAGGTTGTCAATATATGTTTAAGAGATCCCAGGTAGAGAGCCATACCCCCAGCTACAGAAAAAGGCAAAACCCCCCACAATCCATACCAACCTGACCAGGGGGCAAAATTCCTTCCTGAGCACAGATATGGCAGTAAGTCTGACCCTTCTAGCCAGGGACCTCCAGCTTTGGTCCCAGCAGGAACATTGGCACACCCCAGTCAAAATCCCCAGCCTTGGCTGTAGCTAACACCTAATGCCTTTGAGGGAGAGTTAAAAAACACCCTGACACATATAGCAGAAAGGTGGAGAGGGGATAACGAGCGAAGCCCAGAAGCGTGGGAAATACCCATACCAGAACATTGCTATGCCTATGTTCAACCCCAACCAGTGGCTGTCGAGCCTCTTCTTGAACACATCCAGTGATGGACAGTCCACAACTTCCCTAGGCAGCCTATTCCTCTGCCTTGCTGTTCTAACAGTGACAACATTTTTTTAGATATCCAATCTAAATGTACTTTGCTGCAACTTCAAGTCTTTAGTCTGCATACTCCTCTATGCAGCAAGACAGAAAAGGTGCTTTACCTCTTTTTATGGCAGCCCTTCAGGCACTTGAAGACTGTTACCATGTCCCCTCTTAAGCCTCTTCCACAAGCTGAGCATGCCTAGCTCCTTCAGCCTTTTCTCATGTGGCTTGCTTTCCAAGCCCTTTATCATCTTTGTTGCTGACCTCTGGACTCTCTCTAACTTCTCCAAGTGCTTTTTAAAATACGGAGCCCAGAACTGCACACAGTAGTCCAAGTGAGGCCTAGCCAGCGCTGAGTAGAGAGGCACTATCACCTCCCGTGTCTTGCACCTAATACTTCTATTGATGCAGCCCAAAACTGCATTCACCTTTTGTGCGGCTGCGTCACACTGCAAGCTCATCTTGAGTATGTAGCCTGCCAAGACTCCCAGGTCCTTTTCCATAGTTTTGCCATCCAGCCACATATCACCCATTTTGCATTTGTGTTTTTGATGCTTCTTCCCAAGTTGTAGCTCCTTGCATTTGTCTGCACTGAGCTTCATTCTGTTAGCTCTAGCCCAGCTTTCCAATCTGCCGAGAACCTTGTAATTGTGCTCCCATTTGCCAACACGTGCACTGCCTTCTCCGTTTTGTGGCATCCACAAACTTGCTCAAGAAGCTTTCTATGCCAGCACCCAAATCATTAAACATATTGAACAGCACCCAGCCTAGGTAAGCCTCCTGCGAGACTCCACTCAAAACCTCCTGCCAGCCTGACAGGGACCTGTTAATAATTACCCTTTGCTTGCAGCTATTGAGCCAGTTGTCTCTCCACCAGTTTTGTCTAACTCACATTTCTCCAATTTGTTTATGAGAAGGTCATGAGGAATCTTTGTCAAATGCCCTGCTGAGAGCCAGATACACAAAGTAGTTACTTTGTCAAAAGTGGGGATCAGTTTTGTTTGACACTATTTGTATTTTATAAATCCATGCTGTCTACTTGTCACCAGCCTTTCCTCCTCCAGACGCTTGTAAATGGCCTTCCTTAGAATATGATATGTCCCCTTAACTTCCTAAGTACCAAGGTGAGGCTAACGATTCTGCAGTTGCCTGGATCCTCCTTTCTGCCTTTCTTTAAAAAAAAAGAGGCATTATACTGGCACTTTTCCAGTCCTCTGGTACCTGGCCCATCTCCCACAACATCACGAAGATCATTGCCAAGGGCTCCGAGATCTCCTCTGCCAGACTTGAATTCGTTCAGACCCATCAAAAACTCTCTGCCCATCTCTTATGTTATCTCCTCCCTCAGCTTGCCCCCTTCCTTATCCAAATAATCCTTATTAGTTATCAAATTCATGGCAGAAATGGTCTGTGCTCCAACTCCTTTAGTCTTGCAGATATGCCTGTGCCCCCCACCCCAGCTGGTCGGTGGAGGGGCCCCGCTTGCGGCTTGCTCCTAATTGATAGGGAGCCCAAAACTGTGGTTTTAAATATGGTGAAAAATGGCACCGGGTTTAAAGCTGCAGCTTTAGCTTCCCTACTGATCAGTAGGGAGCAGGGAGCCCTCTGCTAATCAGCAGCTGGAGTTGCGGGGGGGGGGGGGGGGTGGCAAGGAGCACATGGGGGAGCAGGCAAGAATAAAGGAGCTGCCGTGTACTCTACTTCTGCCATGAATTCAGTAGGTCCCTAGTTATCAGGTGTCTGGCTGCAGCTTCCTTTTTTTTGTGAAGACTGGGGCAAATAAGCTGTTGAGTACCCCACTTTCTTTACATCATCAGTTAGGAGATCCCCCTGGCTCATTAACAAACAGCCCATAGCCTCCTTGATCCTCTTCTGACCCATGTATGCAGAGGTCACCTTTACAGAGAAAACTCTGACTTCCTGAGGCCACTGGTCTAGGTTTGATAGGCTTTGTCTGGAAGAAAGAGGGAAAAAAAGAGGGCGAGAAACAAGAGAAAGAGAGAGGGCGAGAAAGAGAATCACGTAGAGCAGGAGACATGTCCTAGAAAAACAGTCAGCGAACCCTGTACCCAAAGAAGTGACCTGCCAAGGCAGATAAGCAATCAATACTCAAGATGCAGGGATGTTTTAAAAATCTTTGCTGAGGTCTCCCTGGATGTCCTGTAAGTGGACAATTGAAACTGCATCCAAGCAGATATATAATCTGAAAAGCTTCAGAAAAATGGCATGTGGCCTGTTGTGGGTTATGACTCACTGTCCTCCTTCAAATTTACTAATTTCTAAAGGTACATTCTTCAGAAAACAGAACCAGCCAGGGGGATAAGCCAATTATTCCTGGGATAGTCACTTGCCAAGCTCCCTTCTCCCCGAATTCATTTTAGGTTCTGTGTCAGAAAACTCCTTTTCCGAAAGGATGATGGGCAATGAGAAAGAGTAGCAGTTTCTCCACTCCTCAAAACTGAAGTCCTGCATTAAAACTTTTCCTTTGGTTGCTGAATTCTTCTCCACTGTTTGTGGTATGGGATAAGTCCTTGTGTTTCTTCTCACCAACTTTGTATCTCCTTGCAGCAAGGACTAGAGGTGACACAGGCTTTTCAAATGAGCCAAATTTTCTAAAGCATTTATGGGTAATCTCTTTTCAAGGGAATATAACCTGCCCAGGTCCGTATACTGACCTAAGTACATCCCTAACCACCGCACCTGCACGAGAACGCTGGGTATCCTCCTTCCAGTCTTTGCAACAGCGAGTTCTTACCACCTACCCACGACTAGGGGGAGATGCAAGGAATCCATGTGATGGGACAAGAGAAAAGAAGAGGGGTAATAAATCCATAAAATCCAGGGAGTGTAAATAATCTCTGCTCCAAAACTGAGGTTAGCTGAGGACCTGATGAATGCTGCTACAGATCATCAGTCGTTATCTCTACTACCCAATTACATCATTCATGACTTTCAGCTCCTCTTGGAAAATGACAACTCTCTCAAGACGGCCTTGGAGGACAAACTAGACCTGGCTTACACGCAGCCCCCCCAACCTCAAACAACATGTCTCCAGCAACAGACTGCCAACTCCAACTCTCACCAAGCCACCAGGCCTTGCTACCAACCAGGATGCCAGCTATGCCCCCTCATCAACATGGACCACGTCATCACTGGACCAAATAACATGAATTAGAGCAGACAGGGATCAATTTACCTACTCCTCTTCCATTGTCCTCTGTGCCATGACCTGCTTACAGTGCCCTGTTGCTGTCTGTACTGGACAGATGGGGCAATCCCTCTGTGAAAGAATAAATGGGCACTGAGCTGGCATCAGTTTCAGAAAGACCCAAAAGCCTGTGGCAGAACAATATAACCACCCTGGCTATTCCACCACTGACCTCAGCATGGTTGCTCTGAAACAATAAAACTTTAAAAAGAGACTTGAATGTGAAGTTGCAGAATAAGAAATCATCCACAGACTGGACTGTGTCAAGTATGGTCTCAACAGAGATTGTAGATTGTTATCCCTGAGACTAATTATAGATTATCTGGACTAGCCTCTACAACCCTTATATCTCTCAATGTGTTAGCAGCTTTGTTCATCCCCTTTGATCTCTTCAACTCGCCTTCCCCTCTCTCAGCAGTGCCCCTCTTTTCTCCGACCTTCCCTATCCTTTCTATTTAGAAACCCTGCTCTCTGCAAGTGCATTCATAGCATCCCATGAAGTAAGCTGTAGCTTGTGCCCCTCGAAACAAGTTAGGCTCTAAGGTGCACCCTGCCCTGCCTTCAGCAAGGGAAATAGTTTGCCCCATTGCCTCTAGAAAACCTGGGATGTTTCCAAAGTGCTCTTCAAATCCAAGCATGCAAGCTTTTCCAAAACAGCACTGTTCCTCCGGCAGTGTCCAATGTCAAAAACTAGGAGAATCTTATAATCAGCCAATCACAGAAGAAAGACTGCCACGTACTTTCCTCAAGTCTGTGATAACCTGTTCCTTTAGTAGTTTCCAAGTTATTTACAATCTCTAGCTCCTGTACAAACGAGAACAGGACAAAACTTCCAAAAGCCGTGAAATCTTTATTGTCAGTTCAGTAGTGGTGGCTGAGCTATCTCAAACCCTTAACTAAACTAGTGGTTCTCAACCTTTTTTAGACGCAAGGGGCATTTTGACTCGTGTATAAGTATGACTTTGAAAAGCGCTTGGCGCTGTGGCAAAATGCGCATCAGCACACAGAAAATAGTGGCGAGCCACTCTTGAACTAAAACACATCAAAGGTGTTTTAGTTCAAAAGCACACCGCTGCCATTTTCTGCGTGCTGATGTGCATTTCGCCATTTATACAAATGCATGTGATGCAGCACCATGCGCATCACCTTGCATGTGGAGCAGACTCGATTAATCAAGTCTGCTCCGACGCGCTGGATCTCCGGCGCATTGCACCATGAAAAGGTATGTGTATAAATGCCCTTGGTGTCCCCCGACTGAACTTTCCTGAATTTAGCAGCATCCTCTGTGGATGTGGGCAGAGGGAGCCCCTCTTTTCCCCCGTGCAAGGGAGATATGCCCAACCCCTCATCTTTGTCTCGAGGCATGAAGTCAAGGGGGTGCCCCTCACCCAACAGGAAGTGGAGGTGGCACTTACTGTCCACAGCAATGGGGTTGCTGGTCTGGACCCTCATGCAAGTTAGGAGCAGCCACCACCTCATGCCAGCCCCTCCATTAGGCAAGACTACAAGCGTTGCCCCTTTCTGCTGCAACTGCTTCCTGCACAAAGGTGCAGTGGTGTCGTTCCACTTGGTGGCAGCGGGGTGGCACCCTTACAAGGACCTCATGGCACTGTAGGGTTCTGTGAACCTTGGCCGAGGAACATTGTTCTAGACAAGCAACCCTACCCAAGACCTACTGAACCCTTAGGTACTTTTTAGCAAGCAACACAATAACCAGAAAACAGATGACATTTCCTTCAGTCTTCATATCTTTTGTGTTATTATTTGTATAATCATAGTGCCTACGAACTCCCTTCCCAGACATTAATTAACCAGGACTCCCTTCTGCTAGGCACTGTACAAGCTCAGAAAAAAGATGGCCTCTTCCACACAGAGATCGCGCCCAGTTTCTATACAGGATAACCAGCGCAAAGAACTAAGAGTCAGAGTAACACAAGATATTCACCTAGATCTCCTTGGGCTTGGGGAATACTGAAGGTTGGACTGGGAGTCATCATGGTTTATTTGGAACTTCAAGGCTATGACACTTCCCATGTTACAAACTAGGGCACTGTCAGACTGGTTTGGTTATTTGATGTTAACTTCACAACATTTCAGATCACCGTAAGTTCAATAACTTGCAATTTTGCAAGGAGTTTCAAGAATCCCTACGTGTGTTCATTTCCTCTGCAGCCATGGCAGGTTGCAAGTATTTGGGAAGCTCAGGAAAAGTCTCAAGTCTGTTTGTTTAGTCAAACCACAGGATTTCTCTGAACTCCTGAGAAACCTAGCTGGGCTAATTAAATTTAATTAACAATTGTGTCTACAAACATTATTGTTCTCATTAATGGATCCAAGGAAAAGCCCCAGGATACATTGACAAGAACTTCTGTTCTTCCCCTTTCCTTGTTCAGAGGCAGATTTTCAATGATCTTTGGAACTTGATATCCTAACAGGACACGTCCCTCAGGAAAGGCATATGCTATCTTGCGGAGCATCAGAGCTGGCAGACTCCTGTTTTCAGCTGTCTTCTGGAGATACTCTAAGTTTTCTCTCTGCTTATTATTTGCATTATTTGTCAATTCTCCAGGGCTCGAATCAGAGATATGGCTTAAAGTAGAGTCCTTCAACTCAGCCAACAGAGACCAACATTCACTTGTAGGGTAACTCTTGGTAGTGCTCTATCCATCTCTTCAGGCCACAAAAGCCTACAAAGGAGGAACAGGAAAGACCAAGACCAGAATTCCTCAGCCAGAAATATAGCCAGGATCTCCCTATTCCCTTTCCTTCTCCAGGAAGCAAAAAGCAGCCAGAGACAGTCATCCTCCAAGTGTCATCACCCTCCTGATCACTGCCTTCCCCTCGCTCTGGGACAAGAGGCAACCAAAGGAACAACTAGAGCCACCTGGACATCAAGCTAATGAGATGGTAAAGCCAACCAGGAACACTAAAATGCCCATGTATGCCTAAGGCTAGCTCCATGCTACAATCTTGTTGGGTTTAAGTTCTGATGATCAGGATATTATCAGGTGTTTTATGTAAATGGTGCAGTGCATATTCATCGGCATTCAATCAGAATGCTTGCTCATTTGTATTAATCAGTCAATGCTATGAACCTGTAGCTTTAGCAGGCGTAGGAAAATCATGGCTGCAGAGGGGTGCAAGGAAATAAAACACTGGTCTGCAGTGTGTAGGGTAGTTCTCATATCCTGAGAACCGTTTGTATTGCCCTGGGTCCCTTTGACTTACTGAGGGACAAGAGGAAGAATATATGCTCCCACCTCTTCTAGAAAGGGCATGGCTGGAAGAGAGAAACTGCTGAGACTTCCCAAATTCCCATCTGCTGTCATCTCAGGAAACTTGGTGAGGCAATATCATCCAACAAGTGCTTTCTATAAAATGAGTGAGTCCTGCCCACAAGCAGAAGCTACTATACTTTCGCTTAGAGGCAGTACTACTAATTATATCTAAGACACAACTCTGCCTGCTGTTTTTCTATTAATAATTCACATGAAAGCTTAAACCCAGCTACAAGAGCATGCATTGACTTAAGTGAAACGTTGATACCGAGAACCATAGGCAACTGGCAGGGGATGCATGGGGGTGCACATGCCCCCCGTTGGGGCTGGTGCCCGCCTAACAGTTGACACTGATGCTGTCGGTAGGGTTGGTGCCTCCCCCCAACAGAGCCGCCACTGTCAGCAGCTTCTGAATCTGGGTGGGGAACCCACAGGACGCACCAGCCATTCATACCCAGAACAGCGAATGACTTCTGAGAAACGAATCAGTGTGTCCTTCCACTCCAATGCCTCGCGTTCTCACCTGTGGGTAGAGTGGATTTGCTCTCTGTTACCCTTGTCTGTCTCTCTCCACAGACTTTATTGTTACAATTCCAGAGCACAAAACTGACCCTTCATCTCCTAATGTGTTTGCCAACTCCTTCCCCCACATTTCCTTTTTGCCAGATGGCAGACAGTAAACGTTTCTTAACCAAGGAGTAGAAGAATTCAGAACCTGGAGCTGATCCCATATTAATCAGTAGTGATTTGATTGCTGAGTGAATGGGAAATGCCCTGCTGTTTGGTCTTTTCTTCTTAGCAACGGGAGTTCATTCGCCTACAGATATTTAGTGTATGGCTAGAAAAGGCAAAAAGGCTGGGAAATAGAAGGATTTTTTGCTTAGTGCCCTTCATGCCATGTCACATCTTAAGCCTATAAGGAAGTGTCCCCCACCTCCCTGTCAGCTGTTGGTCTTTCTTACATATAAAGAAGCAAATTGTCTAGAGCAGATCAGCTCCTTCAACCCCACATCACAAAGGATGATTTAAGGAGCTTCTCTTATAAAAAAGAAAAGAGAGAGAGCAAGAAAAAAGCTCTAAGCTCTTTCACTTAATGTTCATTTCCCGGTAGCCCAGGGACTTCCACCAGAGCCAGGACTAGCCTACAGAATCTGGGACTGTCCCAGCCAGACTGGGATCTATAGTCACCCTGTCCATAAAGGACTGAATCTTCAATGATCTACCGACCTCAAAGCTCAAAGCAGAGCGTGTGTGCGTGTGTACAAGAGTGTGCACGCGCGAGAATTAGTTTAGAAAGTGGGAGCAGATCCACTAGATCTGGGGGCTGCAGGGAGAGAAGAAGTAGACTTATGAAGGGAAAAAAAGTGTCTTTACAGGACAAAGTGTTGTTGGCCTCTAGACAGCAATCAGTGCCAACAAGCTGAGGAGAAGGAGCAGCTAGTGGATTGCTTTCAGGGTAAGTAATCATTCTCTCTTTTTTGGCCTGGGCAGCTTAGCTGAGAATGCCTCATATAGTTTAATTTATAAGTGTAATTCTATACAAGTTAAGCAAACCTTTCCTTGTGTTTTAATTCCACTTTCTCCCTATTTTTACTCAATCTGGTTTTAAGCTTAATGATGCAAGAATAATTTCACATAGCCATCTCCAGGCAATCCCTATAACCTCCAGTGAGCTGTCCTGAAGGGTAAGGAATTCCTAGAATCCACATCTCTTGCTCAGTAACATTTGCTCCAAAGACTCACCCTGGTCTTGGGCTTTGGTGGGCTAGAGAAGCTAAAAAACCCAGGCCAAGGGGGAGATGAGGTTGAGGCACAGGCCAAACCAGCTCATAAAAATGGGTGCTCACAGGGATTTCGAGCTTAGGGGGAAAAAAAAAATAAAATTAATTTTAAAAAATTTAAAAAATCTTTTGTTATAATTTGCAGCACTTGTGGTATTCATAGTAGCTGGGACCCAGAGGTACAAAATTAGAAGAAAATCTATCTCGGTGGACATTGAGCCTGTTGGTTAATTCATAATAAAATTTGCTGGTTTTGAGGGATGAAAGGGGGGGGGGGGAGGGCACTACTTTTTTAAAAGATGCATGTAAGAGTTGGCCTGAGAGGTCTGGTTTTCCAGTAAAGCCAACAGCTTCATGTCTAGTTGTGCCCACAAACTGCTTATAAATTATTGCCTGCCCGCACAGCTTTTTATGCAAAAAAATCTAGCACTTATCGGCTGTGCATGGGTGAAATTACATGCACTCAACTAGCCACAACCTTTTGAAGGTCTAGTTCAATAGACTGTTCCATCCATATTGTGGAAATTGGAGATGGAGACTTATTGAGGCTATTCCCTTTCACTCCTAGATGCTATTCTGAAGGTGCGGACAATATAGCCTTGTGATTTTATTTATTTATTTTTTTTAGATATCCTGTTATCAATTTTAGACAATGGTACAGATCTTGTCTTAGTCACAACAGGCCTATTCAAAAGCAATATTCACTCTGAAGTGGATCTGAATTTTAACCAACCCGTTCTGAACCTTTTTCCGGTGAGTGATACTGAGCACTAAAGGATCGTGGCTGTACTGCATTTTCAAGGGGAAATGAAGCACTTAAAGAAAATAAACTGTCAATAACAGAAGACAAGTGGTAACTTAGACATTATGTAGAGCCGCCAAATACAGTCCAAATATGTTTCAAGTACAATGGCTTTAATCTGCCAAGAATCTCAGAAACAAGGTTCTATTTTTCCTACAACAATGAATAACTTCCTAGAACAGTGCGTCCATCTTAGCTCCTTGTTTGGTCTGAGAGTTTCAGAGGTAACTAAGAACTCGAGGAACAATAGCTTACAAATGACTTGACTCCTGGTAGATAAATAAAGACAAAACTTGGCCTCAGTCCTCATTTGGGCAGACGTTTGCCATCAAGCTCCATCCCACTGAAACCAGCAGAATGTCCCAAGGGTGTTCCCATATGAAAGCATGTCTTGGATTAAGAGCCTAAATATTCAAATGTTTTGTTTTTAAAATAAACTATAGCCTGAGGCAAATCTTTGGAAGTGGTTTCAACCTCAATTTTCCTCAATTTTGTGCTCAATTGGTACCACACTGCCAAAGAGCCATGGGGGGGGAACACAGGTCATCAGACCAGAATAGCAGGGCCCTAACCTGTGAATGAGGCTTGTAGGCACTTCTCAAAAGTAATAATAATAATAATAATAATAATATAGATACCCATGAAAATTGGGGGAACATTTCCCGGTTATTAAGAATACCATTTTCTGTGCCTCTGAACTTACTGAATTCTAGGAGTGTGCTTTGTATCTGGTACAATGTTATAACTAGCATTAATGAGAAGGTGGTTGAGGATCCAGTACTTCTTTGATAGCACCTGCTGCAATTAACTTTTAAAACATTATTCAGATATCTGACATTGTGATCATGTGATATTTTCACAACACTGTTAAACAATTATAGTTCGAAAATGGAGGGTTCCTCCCTTCTCTCAAGCCACATTTTCTTCATAGTTTTCCCTGCCTTTTTTCACAAAGCTATGATTTATACTGCAGAAGCACCTAGAGGCTCCAGCCCCATTTAATGAGGCATCACACCAATATGGAAAAGCATGGCGACAGAGAGCCTGCGTTTTACTCCTTCCTCGGCAGTTGATCTTCTGTGCAACCTTGGGCTAACCATTTCATGTTCTGTGCCTCAGTTTCCCCATCTGTAAAGTAGGGACAAAAATAGTCTCCAATAAAATGGGCTTTGAGGGGTATGGAAGAAAAGCAGTTCGCTGTATTTGAAAGTGCTGACTTGGCGATTTTGCCTCAATTTCTTTAGCAGCAGGCTAAAGTCACAAGAGTGTGATTAAGAATTCTCAGCAAGATCAGGTGGAGAGAGAATGCGTTTTAAATAAGTGGTTTGGATAAAGGCAAAAATAGGATTGCAGAGAGCTACTGGAAAAAGTAAATTGCTTTTGCACGCATTTTTCCTGCATTCATCGTTCTCCTATATAAAAGTTCTTCCAAGCTGAAGTGCTGAGTTCGTCCAAGTATTTTCATTATTGCAAAAATAGCAAGGTAAACTGAGTATTTCCCTGGCCTAAGGGATATTTATATGTATTTAGCTTCTGATCTGATAAAGTGAGCCTATTGCTGGGTTCTATTAGACATATAAGCTATTTAAAAACGCTCTGAAACTAGCTAGGCAATGTCAGTTTTGAGGACTTGGGGCTATATTCAGTAACTGTCTAATGCAAAATACGTAACAAGTCCCTGAAGGATGGCCTGCAACCCTGCCCATCACCCCTCTCACTTCAGATAAATGCTCTAACCACCTGGGTGCAGAGCCCCAGTCTCTCTCTCTCTCTCCAAGACCAAAAGGATCTGGAACAATTTGCCACATGGTGGTATAACCTCAGCTGGAAGGGTAGGGAGCACCCCTAGCATACATTCATGCACAGCCCTCTTGGGAGGTGGGGGATATTTCAAGGCCTTCAGGCTGACCCTGGGCCTCGCACTTCCTAGGGAAGTGCTGGAACCACTGTGCTGCCGTATAAAAGGGGAGAGCATTGCCGCTGCCTTTTAGAAATAAATAAAGAACAGGAGCTTTTTGGAAAGGACTATCCTGTGAGTGTGTGTATGGCAGGCTCTGGGAACACCTGCCAAATCAGGCCCCTCTAGGATCCAATGCATTCCTCCCAATTATGTCTCAGATCCCAGTGAAATTTAGGCATTCAGCTTCTCAACCTGGACATGCAGAGGGCTGCAACTCTAAACACTTTAGAAGACTTAAAATAAATTTAAAAAACCCCCATGAAGATGTCTATGGAATGAGGATTAGGTGGCAGCTGAGCAAAGGTTTCAGGGCTGCAGCTTTTAGCACAGGCACATAAATTCCCTGGAAATTCCACTTGAGGCAACTATGTCCTTTACTGGATCTAGTCCTCACTCCCTAGTCACACCCGAGTCCCACAACCTTGGCTGGGTCCGCACAAGTTGTCAGAACTTGAAGGGCAGTGACGTATGAAACACATGGATCCCCGAACTTTCTCCATTCAGGACACAGACATTAATGGAAAAAAGCACCTAAACATTAGTTCAAGCTCATTGCCAGAAATCAGATTAATATGGACTAAGAATACCTGCAGAGCCAAAGTACATTAAAATTAACTCACCACCTTTTCAACAACTTTCAGGATGGAGGAAAGAATAGACGGGGAGATAATTAGTGAGACTATCAAAGCCAAGAAGATTGTATAGATGAATATAGAGGTCAGACAGATGTGCGCACAATCTAACTGAATTAATTTTCATCTAAGAAACAAGATGAAGGGTTTAATATTACTTCTCCACTGACTGGCACCTTGTTGAATCATTTGTATAGCAACCTGTCTGGCATGCAGAAGGAAGAGCATAGGTTGCAAGAGGGCAGAATGTAGTGGTGGTGCCAGGCAGGCAGTTGGTGTGTACATGACATGAAGACTACTTGAAGTTGAAACATCATAGTAAATAGTCCTCTTAATAAAGAGAACTATTATTTTAAAAAGTATGGAGTCCTTTCACGGCATCACCCAGCATGTGGTACTCAATATGATTTACACTCTGCAAAAAAAAATAAAAAAAATAAAAATACAACTAAACTGATGAGGTAACATTATACCCCTTTGCCCAAGCAATAATGATCACCTAAGGCACAAAGCGCTGAAAAGTCACACTTGAAATGCTTACAAATGATCCCAGTAGTATACTCAGTTCTGCCACGAGCCGAGTGCACTGGATTAACATATGTTTTGCTAGAAAAGCCCAATATTAAATATTAAAGCAAACTTTTAATCTCTGAAATGTTATCAATTTGTTTTTCAGTTATTGATTTTCCTTGCTCTGAAAATGTCAGCATGGTGCAGTTGGCAGCACTCTTGTCTCTAGGTTGGCAAATTGCGTGTTCAAGCCCACACAAGCATTTGGAGTTGTATCCAGTGTACTGCAGTTCTAGGGATAGTTTACAATAAAAGGCAAAGGTAGGACTTCAGGTCAGATTTTCTCACCAAGGTTCTTTGAGCATGTCTTTAGTGACAATCCTAAATTGCAATTAAAAAAATTAGGACATTATCATGCCCCATGTCAATACTCTGTTACAAGATAATACAGAAAAGCACGAGGCAATTTTCAGCACATAACGACCAAGCTTCTCGCCCACAGGGTCTAGGTGTAGGTACTGTGATTTCTTATGAATCTCAAGCATATAAAATTGTACATATATACTTACACACAACTCATTTGTATGCACAAAAACCCAACGCAAGTGTGCCAAGCAGTGATCAGCATGCAGCTGCATCAGGCAGGGAAATGTCTGGTTTACACATGCACAATGGGCGTTTTGCTCACAACTTAGGATCTTACACGTTATAATTAAAAGCATGCACTTGCACACGATAGTGTTCATTACTCTGCCGTCAGGCCACACCATTCAGGGGAAGCTTGCGCAAGGTTGGAAGTATAATCCATTGACTTTCAGCTGTGACGCCTGCCTTCCTCCTCACTTGCTCCAGATTACACAAGTCCTCCCTGCTGCTCCCCTCCTTCCGTCTATGAAACAGGAGACTTTTTTTCCTGCCTCTTCACACAGCCTAGATACTATTGGTTTTCTTCTCTGCAGCTCCTGCTCCACAGAAGTACCTTCCTGCAGCTCTCTACCTCATTACTCGTACAACCCCCCTCATAAATTCCCCGCACCTTCTCCTTACAAAAAAAACTCAGCTCTGCCTTGCTGCTGAGGAACATGGTGTGTCTGTAACAGGTAGGCAGCTGCACTGTACGCGCCGGCAGTCTGCTAGGAACACGCTCAGCCCCCTCCTTGTTCAGTCATCCTCCCTCCTTCCATCCCCTGCTCATTTGCCTGCTTCCGGCACCTGTTGCATCTTGTCACCAACCCGAAGGGTGAACTCTTCAGGGCTGGGACTCTCCTGCTACGCGAGCCCGGCGCAACGGGGCCCAGCTCCCAGCCTGGAGCTTGTCGCTACTCCCAGACCATAAATAATAATAGTAATACCGCCTAAACCATCTATTTCCAAACCTAACCAGAAAGCATTATTTCTCTCTCGCCCACAGCTCTTAATTTGCTGCTGCCTCTGCCATGACTTATGATTAAATACCCCGACTGTCTTCTTCGACTCTCCGAAGCGCGCGGTTGGCAGGAGAGAGGGCATTACGACAAAGGAGGGAGGACGGGCCGCCTCTATCGGTAGCCCCTTGGCCGGGGCAGGAGAGGGATGCAGAAAGCAAGCTGCACCTTGATCCCTTTCCAAATCCTACATGGAAAAGCAGTTCAAGGGGTGCATCCTGAGCCCCTAAAAGGAACCAAAAGGCTGTGCTGGGAGTCATGAAGGAGGGGCAAGTCGTCAGGGGCGCACCTCGAGCTCCCCCCCCCGCAGAGCTGGGCACCCCGGGGCGGCCGGGCTCGGAGCAGACACACGTGTTGCAGCCGGGGCCGGGGCCGGGCGATGCTCGGGGCCAGGCAGCGGCCCCGGCCCCGCAAACTTCTCCCGGGCAGCGCCGCTCGCACGGCCCGCGAAGTTTCCCCCCTCCCCCGGGACCCGCCGGGCACCTACCAGCTTACTGAGCGCCGTGGAGGCGGAGGAGAAGGAGGAGGAGGTGGTGGTGGTCACCTTCTGGTGAGCTGAAATCATCACTGACATCGTGGTGGCAGGAGGGAGCCACACACACACACACACACACACACATGCACAGAGATGGAGACGGCGAGAGATCCCCCCCTTGCCAGGGAGATCCACCCTCCCCCTCCCCAGCCTGCTTCCGCCGCTCCTTGCTTCAGGAAATCAAGCCGGAGGCAGCCAGCATCTTGTCATCCTCCGCGGGCTGTGATGGATCACCCCCATCGCCTCGCCCTGGCCCCCCGGCCGGGCGTCTTCCTCCCGCTGTGCTGTGCTGTGCTGTGCTGTGGTCCCTGCCCACCTGCCGGCCACCACCCAGCCCCGACCGCCCCTGCGCTTCCCACCGGGGGTCCTGCCGGGCTGTGCTCCTGCGGATGGGCTCCCAGAAACAGCTACCCCCTTGGCTCAGCAGACTGTGCCATCTTATTGATATTGCACTTATATACCTGCATATTGAACTCTGGTGTTTAAATACGACAACAAATCAATGCTGCTTGCGGGGGGAGGGAAGAAAAATCCAGAGAGTCTTTCATTTCCCTCCCCCCCCCCCCAAAAAAAAATGCAAGGGGGAAGCAGAAATAGAGAGAGGGGGGAAAAAAATGCTGATGAAGTGGAATAAACTCATCTGAGCGAACTGCATGCGATCCTTATCTCTGGAAAATAATCACTGTTTCAGATTCAATTAGTTCTGAGAGTGCATTAAAAGAAAAGGAGTAAAGGAGAAGGGCTGTGAGGGAGCTGATATTTGTTTGAATTTATCTGGAAGGTTGTGGAGGGGGCGGAGGGGAAGAAAAGTTGATTTAAACTGGTTTCCCTCCTCCCTCAAGAAATTAATTATTGGAAGCTGCAGTAAATTAACCAGGATTTCTAATTACCTGAAGGTTAGCTTACTACAGCAAGTGTCTCACACTCATCAAGGAGACATAGAAGAGCTTGGGAGAGCCACAGAGTGGCTGGCACTGCATTTTCCTTTGTTTTCTGAGGGTTTTCTTTCCCTACATTGGGTTCAAATGCACATGAACGCTGTACAATAAAGCAGGGTTTGGCTGTTGCAAAGCAACAGAACTAACCACGGGCCATGGAAAAGCAAGAGCCGTCTCAGGCTGCCTCCCTGAGTATTGACGGCAATGAGATTCTTGGCTCAATGAACTCTGCAGAATCAGGACCTTTTTTTTTTTTTTTTTTTTAATATTCAGTGTAAATCACACAGACTGAAAGTGACACCGTTTAGCAACAGCCGGTGAGTGACCTCAGCGGTATGATTTGGGAGTCCTTTATGAGATACACCTGCTAGTGGTGCAACTGGCACACAGGCCTGCCTCTCGCATGCTGTACACGTCTCTAAGGAGTGCACAATTTAACTACCACATGCTTTCCCTGATGCTCACAGAGGTACAAACCCATTCCTGATGCCTCCTCTAACAAAGCTGTAATGTTCCCAAAACCAGGGAACACCCCAGAACAGAACCAGGATACATACAAATGATTTTGGGGGTAAAATGAGTGGCTTTAAAAGGGAAAACTTCAGACTTGCTAAAAACTAAGAGCTCCTAAAAACAAGAACATTTTCCTTCACTGGGTCCTCGTTTTTGTTCAAATGGAACAGAATGAGTAAAACATCTTATTTAAGCACAACTAGACAATTAAACCAACCTACCCAAGGCGGTCAAAAGACAAGCTTTGCCAGTTGGGAAACGCCCTATGCTGAACTAGTGCATCTTGTGTGTCCATTATATCGCACCGAACAACAAATTCTCACAATGAACCTGACTCCTTGAGATGTCCTGTTGAGAACCATGGGTCCTGTTGGACTTGCTCCCAGAGTGAAGTTACTGCCCACTGGGTGAGCTCATGATCCCAGTGTGCTCACCGGCACTTTTACTGCTGACATCAGTGGAACTGACATTTAACACTCCACCACTAAAGGATTTAAGACCAAATCTTACCACCCTATTTGCTGCCCTTAAAGTGAGTAGCAACATTTGTAGGGCAAGCTGCTATCTTTCACTGGAAAAATCCTAAGGTTGGTCTAATAAAAGCTATGACTCACTTCACAGGCCTTGTTTCTTGCACCTTACCTGGACCAGCGGGCAACCACAAGCCCATTGCAGGGAGCAAGGGAGAATTACTGACTGAGCAGAGATAACAGGTTGTTCCCTAGCAGAGCTTAAAAGTCACATACATGCCATGAACCTGTTCTGTTCAAGCCACAAGGAATGGTCCCTGGAATTAAGTGAGAACAGGGTAGGTGACAGGCAATAAACCTCAGCTGTGTGAAGAACTCATTTTTTGGTTTAGTGCAGTGATGGTGCCTTGGCACCTTGGGGTGCCCCGAGATCCTTGTACGGGTGTCATGTGGTACCACTAAGCATTAACACCATTAGGTGTACACACACCTACACATGATTCCCAAGATAAACCCATAGATTTCAAACAGGAATCCATCGTGTCAAAAACATAATGTGTTGTGGTCTTTCTTAGTTCTTTGCAACAGAAGAATTGCTCTATTATTTTTCTGCGCTCAAAAAAAAAGACGGAAAACAAAGAGGTGGCATTTTCCGAGGGGTGTTTCTAGTCTAAAAAGGTTGAGAAACACTGCTCTAAGTAGAGTGGATCAACTCCCCCAACCTCTACTCATATCCCCCTTCCCTTGATTTCCTAACTTCAGTGTGGCCACTGCATCAGGGCCTAGTAGTGGTCTTCCCTTCTCAAAAAGGCACACTAAAGGAAGAATTTCTCTCGTATTTTTCTGTATTCAAAAATGAAGCAAAGAGCTAAGAGCTGGCATTTTCCAAGAGGTGCCTCAAGTGTAACAAGGGGTGCTTTGAGTCTAAAAAAGGTTGAGAGCAACTGGTTTAATGGCTGAGATATAAAATCAGAGAGGAAAATTGTTTTGGTTTGAGCCAAATGAAATATTTAGGTTTGCTTGGCAAACTGAAAAAAAAATGGATTGAATGAAGTATGTCAATCAGTCTAAAATAAAGCATTTTGCAATTTAGTTAAATTTAATTTAAAAAAAACTAAAACATGAATATGAAACAAAAGCATCTCTCCTATATGTGTTTCTCTGTTTTTAAAAGCAAATCTAACCAAACAAGCCATTGTTTTGAGAGGAAAAGTCTAGTTTCAGAACATTTCGACTTTTTGAAATGTGTTTTCCTTTCTTTTTCTTGACTCAAGCTGTTTGCCAAAGTCAGAGTTCACGGTAAATTCTGAACCACTCAAAACTGCAGTTTTGACAAATGAACTGTTCACTTGGAACATTTTTTCCAGTCCTAAATCCAGCATAAACAGTGCAACACATTAGAAAAGTTCCTCCCTTTTTGCAATTTTACACCCAAAATCCTGGCAACAGTTTATTGTGCACAAGATAAATCAGATTCAAGAATATTTAGGAAAGAGCTTTAGCCAGGCTTGGTGAATATTAAGGATGCTCACCCAAAGTGAACCCAAACTTCATGCGTTTGAAGCAGTGTTGCTTAATAAGAAGTATGGAAAGCAGCATCAACCGGACACTTTTATGGATATGATTGAATATGGGCATTTACTGCCAAAATGTCTGAAAATATTTTCACTGAGTATCTCTTTGTGGTCTGTAACAAGACCCTATGTTATTAAATGAGCTCTCAGAATAAGCACTTGATACAGGCAGATTAACACACCATGAATAAATAAACGCAAATTTATGACATTAGCTATTGTGTGGCATGTGCAAGATTAAACAACCAACACAACAGTGATAGATTCATACAAAATACCTTGAGAGGTTAAACAAGACCGTGTCAGAGTTTCTCTATCTGAGTCCACTCCTATTTTCATTGACATGAGTGTAAAATGTATATTATGAGCCCCTAGTGAGTAGACAACCCTTTAGCTTTATTTGGATGTTTCTGTTTTCCTGCTTATTTTATCATATAACTGTTGGTGTTTGGTTGGTAACGGTTCAGTTCTACTAGAATACAACATAGATTTGGGTAATTATATATATCAGCAGCTGTGGTGCATCCAGTGGCAGCAACAGGGGGACAATGTTCGAGCAGCAGCACAGGTCCACATTCAGGTGGTGGCAGGGCAAGCAATGGCTGTATTTGCATGGCTGCTGATGGCCATGTCCATTAGGGCTCAGGGACCCTGAATTCAGCAGCAAGCCATGCCCCCCTAGCCCTGTCCCCCATCTTCCAGTAGCCTGCTGGGGTACCAGTGAGCCTAATGGGATGGTTCGACAAGCTGAATATAGCCTGTGAGCTAGATGTTTGACACCCCAAGTCTACCGGGTCCACAGCTGTTGTTCTGTTCATGTACAGAAGCAGGTGGATAAAAGGTCCTTTAATTTCAGCTATTTTAGATCACTGCGTCAGTGAGCTAGGCCACCCTTATAAAGAGAAAGGTTCTTTTTCCAACTTGTTCCTTAGCCAACGTTGTCTTTTATTCAGCTGTGTCAATGACTTAAGTTCAAAACAACCTTAAAACAGGCCTATACTTTCAAATAATCCAACAGACGGCTTAGCCTTTAATGCCCTCCTGAGGCAGCTAGAGGCAGCAGGATCCTTGCCTCCAAGACTCCCATATCTCCCTCTACTGATCACTTTATCATTTTCCAGACACACTTCCAAGGCTTGATTCTGATCTCACACTGACAGAAGTCAGGCCCTCAGTATTTTGAATCTCATAGTGTTGGGGATAATGAGAGCCCCCGAGGAAATTCTGCATGTCCACACGGGGTCCTGAAGCCCTGGTACAATTTGCCTTTTCTTCTGGAATAAGAAACCTAAGTTCTGAAGAGAAAAGGGCATTTTCTGTTTCACGGGGAGGAGATGCTGCTCTAAGGGGAAATGTAGCATGTGAAAAGCCTGGGACCTGACAAACTTTCCTTGAAAAGGTTCTTATTTGCCTTGGGCTGTGTAAAAGCAATGATAATAATGCCCCCAATATGTCATGATCGTTAGCTGCCATCATGGAGCCACAAGGCATGCTCTGCCTCAGATACGTACACACAGTCCTTCTGGGACCACATCCATCTGATAGCCCCTAGTCTTCCCCCACTGACCCATGACTGCTGTTCTAAAAATGGGGCTCTGTTTTTAGGCCTGGTTCTCTCAGACTCTCCTCCAACTAGTCCCTGGGAGCTTGGACCCTTACTGCAGATTTCTTTTCTTAGGAGCCATTTCTCAATGTTTGCAGTGGCACAGGACAGACTTTTCAGACTGCTGACAACCATCTCAGCACTCTCTCCCCTTTTTGGCAGGTTGGTATCTATAAGTTTACAAGACCCTATGATCTAGGAAGTCAACCACTCTAACCTCAATGAAATGCAACAGGTAACATCCCCATTGCTCCCTCCATAACTTGTATCAGTGTTAATGTTTTACCTTTTTTGCTTGCTTCTTTTAACGTCCCCTTTTGATATGGCTTCATAGCAAGCATCCCAGTCATGGACAAGTCTACATCGTGGTGGTAAGGCCCACAACAGTCAGAAAAGTAATACAGACATTTCTCATTTCATAACAGATACCTTGAAAGCAACCTGTTGCCAGGAAGACGCCCCAGAGTGTAGTGGAGGGTGACCATAGAGTCTCTCCCATCTTTAGGCTTTGGCCATCTGTATAGATGTTTGCAAGAAACCCTAGATGATTATCTGTACATGACAAATGTTAGCCCCTTTGGGGTCTGGCCCAGACAACCAACTCTGCACCCCAGTTAGGTAACTCTCTGTTTGGCTTTTCTGGTCCATCCATACCACTTGCGGTAGGTGTCTCACTGACTTCTTGGCCTCAGTATAGGCCTGGTCCACAACCCTTCTCACCACTGGGAGCTGTCTAGCAAAGTGCATAAACCTGAGGGGCTGTTCATGCCTCAGTCTGCACTTTCTTTCCCTTCCTGATCCACTGCCTTCATAACTCCTAGAGCTGGTGGAGCCAGAAACAATCCCTGTGTTGTCTGCTATATGCGGTCCCATCTCCCTTTATGCTGTGAGCGATTTGCAAGCCATATCACCAGACTGTCTTCGTGCTCTGATTCATGAATGAGGTTCCTATGTACTAGCACACTAGAAAAAAAATACCATTTAACTGAAGATGCTCAATGCTTAGCAGAAGTGCCATTGTCATGCTCCTCATTGCACTTATTTTCAGAAATGTTGTCTAAAACTTCAAGCAAATTCTGGGGGATATAGAGCACAAGTCTGTAATGGTTAACAACCCCAGTTTTCTTATTTTCAGAGGAATATGGAAAGATTATTTGTAATCCAAGAAAACTTTTCTTCTTCGTGTAGTTTGAACAGTTAGTGTAGTCAGTTATATAAAAAGGTAATCCTCTGATGAAAAATAGCAAGATCCCTGTTCTATCTGGCACTTTCCTCTGGATGAGATGGGAGGATGGTGATGTATGTATTTCTTGTGTGAAGGCAGGTGCACAAGAAATACTTCCATGCTATCTTGATGCTACATTCCAAAATGCTAAGGATTCAAGTTATTGGGGTCTTTTGGCCAACAGTAAATTTGCAGGAAAACAGAGTTCTTGTCATCACCAAATTATTTCCAAATTCAGGTTTCATTTGCCAGCTAGTTTCATCCAGAAAAAGTGTTCAGGGTCAGATCCACAGAAGTGTCAGAGGGGGTAGAGCTGATGCTGCCATGTAATCCACTCAGGGATGAGAGCATTGTACCCAGGATGTTGGAAACTCCAGTTAAACTCTCTCCTGTCTCTGAGGCTTTAAATCCACTTCTCTGAGGACGATGCCATACTATAAAGTATTTGAGGCGAGGAGCTCTCAAACTTCCCTTTTGATACTTCGTAGAAATAACAAAATATTTCCTGGCTCAGGATTTTGAGCCTAAGTTTCCCACCTATCAGGTGACTGTTCCCATCACCAGAATACTCTATGCCCTGATCAATCTCCCACCATCCTCCTACTATGGATGTTCCACAAAGTATAACAAACCTAAATATAGTTAGTTACTGGAGAAGAGAGACTGATTCACTAACTTGGTGGCTAAAATGCTCACCTAACAGTGGGGAACCTAACTTTTTGGTCCCCCTCCAGTGAATGTTTATACAAAGTGCAACAGTCCCAGCAAGAGAGTTGAGACCTACCTCAGAATCCCCAATGGCCTGGTGTATAAAGCATTCCCCTGGAGGGGGGTTGGGAAAGGTATGGGTTCAAATCCAGCAAATGGAGAAAGACTCTGAAACTGTCCCAGGATGTGTGAGACTCAGGGCTTGAGCCACTGGGCACAGGGTAATGACAGCACCTACTCATCCACCAACATTGTGAATCAAGCCCTTCATCTCCCCTGATTTTCTTACAAACACCTGATGCAAAACATGTTGTTTCAGGTCCGATAGAATGTTTTGTGGCAAGCTAAGTAACACTTTTCAATTGAAAAAAAAATTAAATCCAATCCATCCAAGCTGATTAGGTAGATAGATATTATACACACAAACACACACATATTGTAGTTCAGCAGCTACACTAAAAAGTCAGTTATTCACACAGGCCTGTTCAGGATAGTCTTTACATGAGCGTACTTTCAGAGCAAAACGTAACCCCCCCACCTTTGCGTGTTTGGTTAATCTCACCTGATGTCACATGCTACCGGTTATCTAAAGATCAGCCTTTAGTATCTTTGAGATATAATAACTCAACGTGTGGATCATAAACTTAAATGTGATTAGATTAATTGCAGTGTTTGAGAAAAAAAAAATTCCAAGGTGATAGCGTAAAATCGTGCTAACTAAATTCATGCTTCCTTCTCAGTATCCTTTTGAAAAGAGATACTATTTATTCTAGCTAGGCTGTTTATCCCTGATGCACACATTTTAATAAACACTAAAAATACCTGACCACAGTGCTTCTACGAAAGGCCTTTTTGATATAAAAATGCTGACACGTTCAAAACTAAACCAACACAGTAGCATAAAAGCATCTGTATACAATAATACTGAACATCTGTTCTGTATCATCCACTATATAAATAAAACAAGCTCCTGTTATGTTTCAGCTGCTCTTAATAGGAAACTAACATTTTAGTGTCAGCATTATCAGAGTCATGTAAACTAGCTCCCTGGATTGCAGTATGCAGGCAGAAGCAGAAAGCTCACATTAGTTAATGTTTGCTGTGTGCTTTGAGGATGCAAAGTGCTATGAAATTGTGTGTCCTTACTATTAAGGAACCCATAATGTTAATATAACATTCCTAAATAACCAGATCGATCAGTTGTGCTGTCTGACAGGCATAAGATAGCTTTAACATTTAGAAGGCCAAATTAACTCTTGTGCAAATGGACATCTCTACCTTCAGCACTGTTTATATTTGTATCATGGTATTGCTTCCAGGCTCGCTACAAGATCCGAGTCTCATTCTACTAGACACTGCAAAAACAAATAGTAAGAAGCAATTCCTCTTCCAAAACTGACCTTTCTTATGTCACAACTACATATATATCCAAGACCTACATGCATGGTTTTTTTTGCCCTGACATGAAGTCTTGCGGCAATAATTTGCTTACAGACCTACCTAGTAATCTAATCTTCATGTTTATGCCTGTCAGTCAGGGGGAAAAATGAGGCATGGAAGTTAAGTGACTTGCCATAAGCTGCAGAAGAACTGGGATTCAAATTTACTAATTCTACCTTCCTTTCTCGTGCTAAGACCATTACGGTGCCTCTCTGCCCTCTCTCTCTTGTGCTGTGGGACACGTGCTGCAAACTGGATAGCCCGTGACAGATGATATTGCAGTTTGAATCAGAGATTCATTTGATTTTGGTGAATATAGAGGCCTTTTTTTTTTTTTTCTTTCTTTCTTTCTTTCGCCTACTACTTCTTATAAAAATGCAGTAGTGTGGAGCCAACATGATAAATCCCCCCTTTGGCATCCCTAAAATCATTGTCTAAAACACATAGATCTGAAACCAAATGGTTAGCACAACAGATTACGAAGCTACTTGCTTCAAGTACGGAAATGTATTTCTTCAGAAGGGACAAACCAACTGCAAGACAATAGGATCAAAAGAATTAGAAACATTAGAGCAAGAGAATACAACCATTGTCTAGCAAAACGGGGCTCGTACACAGGTAGCTCCTTGGCATGACTGCACTAAGCACGATCAATAAATAAACAAAACATGATTAATAGAATAAGATGTTTTACAAAGGCAAAATATCCTTTGCATCCTCTGGAGAGAACTGGCCTGTTTTCTCCTCCTCTCTATAAGCACAGTAGAAGCCCCTTATTTATCATGGAGTTTAAATGAGGCACTCGTTTAACTGGAACACCAGCCTGAGAACTGATTTGCAACAAATTGTTTCAAATGACGCTCCACTCTGGGTAACGAGCGCAGTGATTACTCCAGCACGCCTGGGATAGTGTGGAGCACGACTTCAGAGGCACTAACAGGGGGCTGTGTCCTCTGCATTACTGACTGCGGCGTTCAGATTAGCGCTCACGCTGAATCTCCTCTCGCTTTATTAGGCTACAGTCAGACTTGATCTTAGCACTTGTCTACATGGGGAAATTAGTTGGCAGAGTCAAATAATTATCCCCCTATAGCTATGCTGGCATCATTTCCTAAAAATGACTTTATAGGTGCCGTTATTCCAGAATAGCGTCCATATAGGGGAGTTAAACCAAAATAGCCATAGTGGTATAGTTATTCTGCTATAGCTAGACCAGTCAACTTCCCTCGAGTCCTTTGCTTTTTCCATGGCATTGCTGTAGTAACCAGTTACAGAAGGGTGAACACCTGACGCACTTCTCATCCATCCCTCCATTGAGGACCAAACTTAAGTTGACTGTTCACAAAGTTGACAACCCCACACATTCTTTGTTGCATATTTATATCAGAAATAAAGAAACGTGCCACTGAAGTCTCAGAACAGTGTTATTTATAATAAAGGAAGGAGTTTCACACTGCTGAGTTTCAGGCAGCTACAGCGTTTTTGCATTCCTCATCCCAGTTCTTTGTCCCACAGTTGAACATTAACAAATTGAGAGGGTTTTTTTTTCCTAGTCAGAAAAAGTGAGTGACTCGCTCACTTGCTTAAAGAGATCAAATACATCTGCACAACCCATTTTATTTTCATGTTTTTTCCCTCCACCCAAGACATCTTTGGTTTTACTGGTATACGGTTAAGGAGAACATTAGGGAGAACGATGTTACTGTGGCAAATCACTGTAGAGAATGAAATACTTAAGTATCCTGCCCCCTTGAGCAAGGGACTGGACTAGATGACCTCATGAGGTTCCTTCCAGCCCTACTTTCCTATGACCTTTGTGATATTATACAGCACAACTTCCCTTTAGATATTATATATTATAGATATTATACAGCTGTTGCCTACAAAAGCTCATGCCTCTGTGAACCAATTAGTTTCTCAGGGCATAGTCTCCACACCCTGCCTTCTGCCTGACTTCAGACTAGTATGGCTTATCAACTCTCTGCTATGATATCATAGTATTAAGCACAAAGAAGACTCTGCCTTTCCAGCCCATTCAGGACCGTAAGTGATCGGATGGGTTAACACATAAAATGTTATACGCAGGCAGATATGCGAATCTTCAAAAGTCTTTCAAAAACACCCACTCCTCTTTCATTCTCTCCGTTGACTGGAAGAGATGCCAGATGCTTAGTACTGGAGACTGGCAAATTAAGTGTGAATTATGAAGCCATATCCTGAAATGCTTCTTTGTTCTCTCCACATACTGTTTGTGATACCCAAGTTGCTGGTTTACTCTTCAAGTGGATGTGTTTGTGCGGATCAGTATCTGTGCTGACGTTGTATGGGCCTGAATCCCACACAAGTGAACTGCAAGCAAGTGTATTCCTACTGAACTCCCTTGAGGTGACCTGTGCACTTGAAATGAAGTGTGTCTGTAAATCTTTGTAGGGTCAGGGCTAGGTCCAGTGCAGTGTCACTGACTCGGCTTCTGTGCCTCAATTTCCCCCACCTGAATAACTGAAGTAATGACAGTTGTCCTCCTTTGAAAAGCAATTTGAGTTTTACGACTGAAGTGTGCTAGAACAGTTGGGTACAATAAGGAAATAATGTTCTTGGATCAAATCAAACAAATGTATTTTGTAACCTCAGAGGCCCTTCATTTCTCTGAACCTCATACCCATACTGACCTTTTGAGGCCAAAGCATGCCTAACATCTCTCCCAACTCAACAGTTGGTCCAATAAAAAATATTACCAAAAAGACCCTTGCACCGTTTAGAAGAAATTCCTATAATTTTTCCTGGTAAATTGTTAGGGTGATATAATATAGAACCAGCATGTCCCCAATTCCTTTTTAACTCATGGTAAGCCTCCTATAAGACACAAACACCCCCAGATGACAAGGTTGAAGAGCTCAAGAGGACACTTGAATAATTCAAATCCCATTAATGAGGCTGCTGGCCTTCTGAACTCCTTCTATAAAGGGAAAAAAATGACATGTCAGTTGCTCCCACATCATTCTGCAGCTTATAACGAACATGCCTTCAAAGTTTTGAGGCGTGAGCTCCAAGATACCATGGAAATGCACTGTTCATTGCCTTGTTAGAATGATGCATTTTATTGGAGAAAGCTGTTGTCACAGTTGGTGGGTTGGCTGCATCTTACAGGCGTATCCTGCCTTAGGTGACAGGCTTGAATTGCCTCCAAACTCCCATGCAATTTATAAGAACATAAGAACTGCCATTTACTGTGTAAGCCCATAGGTCCATCTTGCCCAATATCTTGTGGTACACAGCGGCAGAGAGTGGATGCTGAAAGGGAGAGCAAACAGGGGTTTTTCCACTGTTCCTCTCTCACTTGCAGCCTCCAGCATTTAAGATTTAGGAAGTTCTGATTACGGAGTTAGGTGTACAGCCGGTACACCTACTTCCCATGCTAGATAGCTACTGATGCCTCTTTCCTCCAAGCATTTGTCCAATTTCTTTTTCAATTTGGTTGAACTGTCAGCTTGCACAACATCTTGTGGCAATATGTTCCACACTTTAATTACACATTGTGTGAAAAACCTCTATTAGTTATAAACTTATTACTACTAGTTTCATTTTATGACCCCCTAGTTCTTGTATTGAGAGTAAATAATAAATCCCTATTTACTTTCTCTTCACCATTCAGTATTTTGTGAACGCTTGTCATGGCCCCCCCTCAAATGTCTCTTTTCTAAACTGAATGGGCCCAGCCTCTTTAGTCGCTCCTCACGTGGAATCCCCTCCATACCACCAATCCTCCTTGCTGCCCTTCTCTGTACCTTCTTTAAGTCTCCTATATTCTTTTTAAGGTGAGGGGACCAGAACTGGGCACAGTATGGATGCACCATGGATTTATAAAGGGGGGTAATGATATTTTCTGTTTTGCTTACAACTCCCTTCTAAATAATTCCTAACATTTGGTTTGCCTTTTTGATGGCTGCTGAGCACTGAGCTGATGTTTTTAGTGAACTGTCCACAGTGGTTCCCGGAGTCTTTCCTGTGTGATCGCAGCTAATATTGAGCCCAACATATATGAGGTTATATTGAGCCCAACATAATATATATATTGAGCCCAACATAATATAGTCACTTTTGTCCACGTGCATCACTTTACACCTATCGACATCTACCTTTCGACTGGATCTCTGCCCAGCAGCTTCCCCATTTTCCTCCTGTGTTCGTGAGAGAGCCCAAGTACCCTTGGTATCTGTAAGTCCTTCCACACTAAGGACTGGTGGCCAATGAGTAGGGACCTACTCAAATCATGGTTTCGCAGAAATCGTGAAAATGGGTGAAATCCATGAAATCTGGAACTGGGGGGAGGGAAACTTACTAAAAAAAAAAACCTAACTAAGAATAGTCTCCCTGGCCCTGCAACCCACTGGGGGGAGAGAGGGGAGGAAGGGGGCTGCCAGCATGAAGGCCAGCAGACAGGATGGCTTCCACCCTTGTCCCTCACCACTGATTGGGTGAGAGAGCTGCCTGTGGTGTGGCCCCACCCCTCTCCACCAATCAGTGGTGAGGCCGTAGGTTGGCCAGCCCTCAGTGGCAAGAGGCAGAGCTTTATGAGACAGCCCTCTCTACCAATGAGTGATGGGGGCAGGGCTACCAGGGCCCCTTCCACACTTAGAGGTGTAGGGGGTACCACAATAAAACTGCAAAAATGATGATCAGTCCCACAATCTGCCTGCAAAATCAGCTGCCTGACTCCTCAGGTTGGGTAGACCTCTACCTATGAATTTAAGTGACTCAAAACGGCATCTTCACAGCAATGCATCATTTATTAAGCCTCCAAAGGCAGATACAGAAAAAGGGGAAAAGCAATGAGAGGCCTCAACTCATGCAGAATAAGAGCATCCACACAGCAAGTCAGAACCACTAGTGGACCTTAGCTAGTCATGGGAACTATCACAGGTAGACAAGCCCCTATGTGTTTGTTCCCTTCGATGGCTCTCTTCTCAGTCCAAACTAAATATTTGTGGCGATGGACTCTCTTTCTCTAGCGCTATCAAATTGGCTCCTGTACTGAAACCCTCCTTATCTAAGTACCTCTAATAGCTTCCTTTGGTCTAACTCTGGAGCATGTCACTCACTATAACAAACGCCACATGAAAGGTTGTATCACAATCATGAAAATACCACACAGCTTTTTTCCCCCCAAGTTCATCACCATTTGTCCTCAGAGGCAATGCTGTGCCATTTACAGTTTCATCTCAGCAGTGTATCGCATTAGAACCCTCCGGTCCTCGTTTCTTTCCTTTTGGCTTTTCAAAATCTCTAGAGGCTCTCTCACAAGGCTGATACGTGAGCTGTAAGCAAGGCCCTATAGCCCAAAGAGGGAATCAAGACCTGACATGTCTTTGTAGGTCATAAGAAGACTTTATGAAATACACCTGCAGCTCTGTCTGAACTTGAGAAAGGTTCCCTTTGGGCCATCACTGCATTATTGATTAGACCTGTTCTCAATACAGCTTCCCAACACTGGCCACATCTACATGAGACATTTACTGCACAGTCGACTAATTAGCTGCACAGTAAATATCTCGGTATCTACACGTGCACCCCTCTTAGGTTGGAGTAGATTAGTTTACTCTACAGCAGGATAGTACTATATCCTGCTGTATAGTAGTATATAGTACTATCCTGCTGAGGAGTTAAAACTCTGCAGCATCAGACATGTAGACGCTGGAGGGGCTGGCCAGGGCGCAAGGGTGTTTCAGTGCAAGGGCTGCCTGATGGCTATCCTCACAATGAAGCATCCTCATGCCCCAGTCAGCCTCGCCACAACACGCTGAGCTGGAAGAAGCAGCCCCAGGCTGGCAGGCTGACCCCCCAGACCCCTGCCAGGTGGGGCTGCTCCAACTCAGCTCCGTGTGCCATGCATGAATAAACTCTGGAGATTATTGCTCAGGAGTTAACTGCTTCCAGGCGCACATTCAAACAGGATGTGCAGGAGCAATAAACTCGAAAACAATAAGCTCCACAATTTATTCATGCATCATAATTGCACATGTAGACATGCCCACTATGGGTTAAAACAGCAGCAGCAGTCAATCCCCCATCAATAGAATGACTCCTTTTGCAGATGAACCAGTGAAAACAGTAAGGATTTTTCAGACTTCCCAATAGAAGCAAAGTCCTCGAGGCTGTCTCTGTACCTCATCAAGAAGCAAAAGAAACCAAATAAGCATTTTGCTTTGCCCCTCATCCTTTAAAGATACAGCATTCTGCTTGCCAGCAGGAAGCAAAACTGCATGACACACCCTTATTAGCTAAATTTCATTCTTCAAGAAAGCTTGTATGCACCTAAATATTTAGTTAATCTAATCCATCTGTTAGTGGAAAAATGAAATGTTTACATTTTGAAACTGTTTTGTTGTTGAGGGTTTGCAATGCCCATTTTTGTTTTATGTTTAATTTTTGTGATTTTTTTTTTATATATGGGATTTTCAAATTTAAATATAAAGTGTCCTCAAAATGGCTATCCAAACACCATTTACCCTAAGATGTTACGATTGTTAATATTATTTCAATAAATAGAAAATATCTGTAACCATTGTGATAACATTTGCAATTTATACATGGGGGAAACCTCCCCAGAAAAGCCTTTTTTTTTTTTTCAAAACATTTTGGGAAAAAAACGTTTTTCTCATCAAATTATAATGATTTAGACACATCATATAACTGTTAAATTAAGTAAATAAGAATAAAAACAGAATTTTCTTAAAATTACTTTGAACTTATTTGATTCTTACATTTTCTTAAATCTAAACTGCCTTTAAGGTGGTTAGATGACCTGCCTCCTAGTGATTCTTTGTCTGTTGTACTTTCAACATTTCCATTACATTGGTGAATAACTTTTGTTTTGCCATTAGATTGTAATTCTTAGGTTTTAAATTGTCAAGAACAAGGGCGATCTTTTTGTTCTGTATTTGTACAGCACCTAACACAAAAAATAAATGATAATTAAACAATTATCTATGGGGCTTTAAATATGTCTTAAGTTACATCACAGCCTTATACTTTTAATTGTTCAGCAAAGTGTATCAGCTAAGTGCTGTTTAGCGAGTTATAGATGAAATCCTAGTCTAGCAGTATCCAAACTGCTAGGCAGCCCCTGGGCTTTGCAGGCACTAACACCTATGTAGGGGAAGGAAAACCATCAGAGATAGCTCTGCGGTGATGTTCACCTTGCCAGCCCTGCCCTAGCAGTATGCAGTCATCAGCCCCTCAAGGCCACTGCCAAGGTAAGGAACTAGGTATATGTAGGGATAGCGGACTGAATCTGCTTCATAGACCCAGACCATTGGAAATAGAGCCATGGAGCAGAGAGGGTGCAAGTAAAATAAAGAAGCCTTAGTCAATGGGGTAGGCAAATCTGCAGAAACAACCTCAGAACTAGTCAGCCCTCAGTTGGGGAGGGAGGAGGGTTTATTTGTACCTGAAAACCCCAAACAGCACCAAATCTCCTGAACAGTTAGTCTACTACCCAGAAAATTTCTTGCTTTCATTCCTTTGCTTGGTTCCAGCTCTTTTTCTCCAGAGACATCCTGAATTCCTCTCCTCAGTTTAGGGACTTGCCAATAGCCACATTTCCACTGGGTTCTAAGTCCTCTTACTTTAATCTCAATTTGCATATTAAAAAAGCCAAGAGAAAGGGTCCTAACATTCAGTAACATCATAATGCTTGCCTTGGTTTTCACCATTAGGGTGTTTTCCCTCATTATCTTTTAAAAATTAAAGCTGGCATAAAAATAAAAGGGCTTAAATTTATTATTGGCTTCTGCTTCTCTCTCCCCAGCCTCTCCTTTGGCAGAACTTTATGGTGGTTGCTATTCATTTTATATTGCTGGGATACCCCAAGGCCCCAGTCTCTCTCGCCCAAACCTCACATTTTGCTTCACAGAGCTCTGACATTAAATAGCTGTGGAACAGTGAGGCACTGGAAGCTAATGCTGGTGCCGGCGCATGGGTCAGGCCACTGCATTCGAGTGATGAGAAGACCCAACAGTGTTAAACATGTATGTAGGGCACTCATAAATCTACCTTGTGGGTAAGCCCAGCTCCAGTTTAGAGGCTCTTGTTGTAGTGATACAGAATATAGAGATATGAAAACAAAGTGTGTCCTCATTCACATGCTAATCCCCAAAATGCTTTTCCACCTCTCAGCTATTTCACAGCTTGCAGCTATTTGGTGCGAGAATTTTGGCACCAGAATGAACATTCAGGGCACAGCTCCTGGATGTACTGAATTATTCTTCTCTGTGCACTGTTAGATTGTCCCCACTTGCAGTGTCTTTGGAAATTGCATTTAAAAATGGCATTGCGGCCAAAGCACAACAGAGATTAATGAAAACAAGAAGTGAAAAGGAAAACCTCCTGGAGGAATGCACTTACAATATTCAGGTGACTGCACCTGCAATACTCAAAACTCAACAAAAGGTTCAGCTATTAAAACCCCAACACCTGTCAGAATTTGAAACACGGATCAAACCCTGAGTGCATGAGTTAGCTAATCAAACAGTCCTAAGCAGACAATGTGCATGTAGACTCCACTCTTTGGGTGCATTGCCCAGATACTTAGCAAGATCATGAGATGATCTACAACAGCTAACCAAACCACAATACTGTATTTTCCTGTATACCACATGCCCCCAAATAAGACATGCACCTTGTTTTCAGAACGCAGAATGAAGAAAAAAAGAAGACTTTTCCAGTCATGGCTGATTGCTGACTGCAGGAAATCCCGACTACACTGGCTGTGGCTGTGAGCAGGTTAACACTGTAGCTCTGGCAAGAGGAAAATCAGAGCAGCCACCTTGCAGTGTCTCCCTGCTTCTAGTCCAGTGAAGAAAAATCAGCTTCCCTGCTTAAGACACGCACCCCAGTTTTGGAGGACTCATTTTTGAGGAAAAGGCATGTGTGGTAGGTGAGTAAAAATAGTATCATACTGGCTTAAAAGGTCACTTCCATTATAATCGTTCTGGAAGTAGATGAAGAATAGATGCCTTTCATCAGTTAAGATTCTGCAGTTGATCCAAACTTCCCTTCTCATTCCTCCTTCACTTTTCTGCTAGTCCCCAGTGTCTGCTTCCCTTTATTCAGTGATTAAGGGCTTGAAAACAAAAGCACATCAATAGCAGTCATCAGCCTTTACACTCAGATAAAGACGAGTAGACATATGTATAGCTCTAAACTAGTGGAAAACACTCTAATTTGGTGTAAAATTGCCCTAGAAAAATTCAAGATACACACACAGTGGTGTAAGTTATACCCCATGTATGTGTTACCTGTCCTCAGCCTATCCTGGGGTAGCTACAGGCTATTATCTGCTCCCCCACCACCTAGGCCAGGTACAGACATTCAAAAGGCCTGAGACGAAATCAATATGGGTTATGCAGGTTTCTGTAAGCAGAGTAGTTTAGATCAGTCGTGAACAGAAAACACATTCGTCCTTTGTGGGGGTGCAAATCTTAGACCATGTTCTGCCATTTTTAAACCAGTCTCTATGTGCCAAACATCTGTTCTGTTATGGGCACAGACCACTTTTGTGTGCTGCACTTCTCTGTTCTGTTACAGGTACAGACCGGTTTCTGATCACTTGTACTGGAAAAAGTGTAATGTCTGTACAGGCCCTAGTGTCCAAGGACTGTAATAGTCACCTACTACATGCAGCTACCCCAGGATAGTTATGTCAATCTCCTCTGGTATACACAACTGATGCAAGTTACAGCAGTATAATGTGAACCCAGCCCTAAAGCAGAATGAAGTAGCAGTGTGAGAGCAGATGATGAGAAGCAGTGTGAAAACATTTCTTACACAAGCCAGGAAATAAAGGGAGTTCTAGCTTTGTTTTTAGGAGAGAATTGATAGCCAGGTTCCCCCTGAAACATTTCCCCTGCAACCCCTGCCTTCTTTAGTAAGAATGCAATGGCCGGTACTCAGCATTGTGGCATCCCTTTCACTGAATGGCATCTCCATTCGTAGGTGGCTATTTAGATGTGCCTTCTCCAGCAAACTTTCAGGGAAGAATGCTTTTCTGTTCAAGTTGCAATGGGTTTTAATTAAGAGGATTTGCCTGGCTAAGTCAAACTTATATAGTCTCTTGCCAGTTGAGGAATTTAATTAGGCTACTGTTGGTGCTGATTGTGTTGGAAAAAGAGGGAGGCCTCCCAGCTGATGACTGTTGTCACCTTATGTCTATCTTTACCACTGACCTGTAAGTATTTCTTCCAGTACAGATTCAGGGGGCCAAACTTACTCTGATGCATCTCCACTCAAGGCAGTGGAGTCATCCCACCAACCTGGATGGGCCAATTTTAATAACAAAATGCATTATTTAATGAAAGCAGGGTCAACTTGGCTCAGTACATTAGAGAAATAAATATTACCATACAGAATAAGCAAATAAACTATGAGCAAGGCAAAACAAGAAGGGCTTTTGGGGTGAAAAAGCCTGAACACCCCAATCTGAATCTGAAACATTCCTGTAAGGATGCACTTGTTGTGTGGGAACTGTCAATAACATACGGTATCAGCCTAACCCTGTTCCCCATAAAGACACTGATAAAGTGCCCACTGAATTCACCAGGAGCATGGTTAAGGAAAGTACTTTGATAACTATACTAGATGATTGGAATCAGCTTCACTGTACTGCATGAAGATTAGATACAATGAGGCCCAAATCATCCAATCATTGCTACAGTGTCTGTGAGGCTTCCTGCAGTGTTAATACTATCTATACTCTTAAGTAAATGAACTGCAGGGAAATGCAGCAAAGGAACCCTATACGCCAGTGCACTACTACTGCAGTGCTGAAGTAACCTCTGCAGTCTTGAGACACATCTCCTCTTACAGGGGGAAGAAGATCCATTCAGGTCTCTACACAGCCATCATCACTGTGGAAATGAGTACTTAGGCTCCATCAAAAATCAGACACCCCCGCCAGCTTCACCTCCACCATATCCACTAGTGTCCACAGGGTCCCTGCAGACCGTTTCCATGTTGCACAAAGGCTATTCATCTGCTCCCTGGAAACGACTACCTTCATGTTCTTGTACTAGACTCAGAACAGTTATCCTTCCATGGAGGTTTCTAAAACCAAGGATGAAAAGGTAGGATTTCCCCCTGGATGCAAGGATGCCTTCCAAGGCCTCCTCTCCCACCTCAAAATAAAAGTGGTTACCTTTGGCTTCCACTCAGAAGACCTCCTGCCATCAGGCTAGTAAAAAGGTCTTCAGAGGCTGTAGCTGGGTGTGTTATGGCCCATTCTGAGATGAGCCACTGAGGAAGAAACCGGAGCTGCTGGTTTCTTTCTCAACATCCTGCACTACATCTCAGCTCTGAGAGGCAACAAGAGAAGCCATTTCATTTCTAATTCTAAACACAGACTAACATAATCGCTGTGTGCCAAAAGGAAGAGACCACAGCTGGTAAGGAAATTAAATTTACTTGAGATTTTCCAGTAATGCATTACAGTATAAATGATGGGGGATAGTAGAGGATAACAATCAAGACACATAAAAATGTCTGGCAGAGTCCTCTCACATTTTAGGGCTTTTATTTTGCATCCACCCAGTAAATGTGCTTTTTAAAATGTAGCATATAACATGAACAGCAATAATAAGTAAGAGTATCTGAAAAAGAACAAACAGCGAGTTTTCCTGTGGTGATGTGTCACCCGGTCCTAGTTCAACACTATAAAAACAAACTATAATGAATTACCCTGGGACTGGTAGAGAAGTTCATTAGAAGATGGTGTTCATTAGAAGAGGGGTAGTCAATTTGCTGCCTCCTAATAATGAAAAAATTAGTTCCTGCTGCTGAGATTGTTAAAAGCAGGTGTTTGTTATAAACTGGGTTCATTATAATGAGGTTATACTGAATACATGTGGGCTATTTTTAAGAAGATTTTATTATCATTGGTCAAGAGTTTCAAAAGCCACTAGTGATATTTGTTTGCCCAACTTGATACACTTCAAAGGAACTCAATTTTCCAACTGTGCCCCCATTAATACAGACCCCTTTCAAGTGTCACCCCAAATCATTGGTCAATTCTTCAAGTCTCATCCACAGACCTTTAAGTGCGTAATCTATCCATAAAACCATAAATCAGCCAGAATAAAAGTAAAGTAGTTAGGACTATTTTTTCATTTATGTACTCCATTTGAATGTCTGATAAAAACTGATTTCAATATCATCAATAGGACCTGCATTCATATTTTGATCAGCATAATTAGAAAATGCATAATACTTAAATGCTAATGAAAGCACTGGTTGAACTTTATTCCAGCCCCATAAATGTCTTTGAAATTTAATAGCCAACTTGCTTTCAAAAATATTTGTTTGTTTTCTCCTGAATATTGAAGATGTAGAAGAAAATGATTGAGATACTAAAATCTTCAAAGCAATTGTTTAGAATGTGTTCATCAGATCTCTTTATAGAAATACTTTAAAGTAACTAGAAAGCACTGTCATGATAAATGTTCAAGGCCAACATATTACAACTCAATTTATGTTGGAGAAAAATGCATTTGTGAAATATTTATGGGCGCAGACTATTATATTAACTGCACTGTGGAAGTATTGTCACTTACAGACACTGAGTGCCTCAACGACAAATGACAGGATAATTAATTTTAAAAAACCGCATACTAAAAAACAGATAAAATAAAGGAAAAGGCATCTTTTGTTCCATTGGCAGAATTTCTTTATGTGAAGGATATAAAATTTACATTAATTTAATGGAGAAAATTCTGAATTGGTAGGTCCTACAAATGCCCAATGATGTCAGGATCTTTACCTTTGCTAATCACTTCATTATGTTCAAGAGTGCTATTCTCATGTGTGAAGCCACTCGCATTCACGTGCACTTATAATCAGAGACTGAACGTACAACCCAAAGTCTGCTGAAGTCAACAGGAGCGCTCCTGTTAAATTCTGTTGGCTTCAGATTAGGCCACAGATGAGTAAAAATTTGTCTAAAACATGCTAAACTTCAATCTATATTTAAAATTTAACTTTTCAATAGGTGCATTAACTCTTATGAAGTTGGTGGCTTAATTACTGCTGTGCAAATACATTGCAAAACAGCTGCAGAAGATGAGAGGTGCCATTTTTAAGCAGAAGCTTCTCAATCTATTCGAAAGACTGTGGAAAATGTCTCTGGCTTGGTACTGAGGAGGAAACAGAGGCTAGTGAGTGTTCATTTTAGTTTTCTGAACTTCCTATTCTTCTGTACATTCAAACAGAAGCTTATCAATGACTAGAGTCCAGACACTTAGAAAAGAGAATGCATGCGTTTATCTCAGTGGTAAATAATATATATGCATGAGCTACAATTGTGCATTTTGGGAGTATAAAGTCTTTATAAGTCCATTGACAGATCATTCATGCCCTAGGCACCAATCAGATTTACAAAAATATTCCTTGGGTTACTTCAGAGCATTTTACAGAACTCAAAATAGCAACCTGTTAAAATGTCATCCTTGTCAATCCAATGCCTTTGGACGCTCAGGGTGGGAAAACAATCAGGTATCTTATTAAGTATCTGGTGTTAAGTTTTAACTGCTTATTTAAAAATCAAAAGTTGCTTATTAAACCATACCTGTTAAGGGACCAAAAAGTTCCTGTAAAAAAACTCCAGCCTTATTCTTCACACTTGATGGAAGGTGATTTTTACTGGCATGAGAGACATGTGTGAATTTCCTAACAATTGTGAGATGCTGCATGATTTCCCACAGGTTCCTCCAATGAGCCCTTTGAAGCATTATTTCCATAGGAAATAATCGCCTGTGGCTGTGGTAAAGTACATTAATAGCTTTGCATTACCTTGGGATAATGCCGCTATTAATGCTCATCACTGTTCTATGATAGGGTCTTCCTTTAGCAATAGCTACTTGTATAAGAATTTAAATTAAATTGGAGTTCTTGGAGCAAATGGTGCTCTTTTCCCAGGCAACCCCAGAAACAGTTTAAAAAATAGCTTTAATAAGTAATAAACAACTTGAATTTAAAAATGGGGGGGAAAGCAAGTCTTTCTGCTGCTTGCATTAAAGCTCTAATCAGTAAGCCACTTTCTGCAAGGCAGGCCTTTATACAACTAGGACCCAAATCAGCAAAAATACTGTACCATCCTGCTGGAGGTAGAATTTTAAGGAAAAATGGGAACTTCTGAATTATTAAAGAAGATTATCAGAGTCTTCACTGAGTAATGGTCTCCTGCAGCTCCATATATGTCACAGGAAAGCCAAGACACTTTGGCCCTCATTCATCAAAGCACTTAACCAGTCAATGGATCTACTCACATACTTAAAGCAAAGCATGTTCGTAAGGTCCCTTGCTGAATCAGGGCCTTGCATTCCAGTTCTGTTCGCTCTGAATTTCTATGAATGATGATAAGTCTGTGAAGACTACAGACAGGGTCTATTGATTTCAACTGCTCTACATAATGAACTTAGTGCAGAGTGAGGCAGAGTATGAATTTACAGTGCACGAGCTACATCACACTAAATCCCCGAGTAGGTGCTCTTATTCAGCACTTATAGAGGCTTTGTACGGTGCCACTTAACATACTTTGGAAGTAATAACTAAGGATGTGTCTACCTAGAGACATGCAGGAATATTAATCCAAATCACTTGTGAAGTGGATTAGTTAGACTGCATTAAAACACACGTGTGTGGATACTCTCATTTAGAATTAAAGTGACCTTAATTTGGTTTAGGTAACTTTACTTTCAAAGTAAATTAAGCTAAATCAAATTAAGGCCATGTTAATGCTGATTGAGTGTCCACACAACAGTTTAATGTCGTTAATTAATTCACTTTAAATTCACACTTTCGCGCAAACTTGATAAATTTTCTGAATGTCCCTGTCCGGAAGACGCCCCAAGGGAGTGTCCAGATGGAGAGTTAGTGTGGAATAGTTGGCGTGTTATAAATTCAGATACTGGCTTACGTGAGATATGTGAATGTGTTTACTGCGTACATATGAATAAAAAGTTACTTTCTTTTGAATCTGAGTGGCAAGGAATGCATAGCTTTTCTTTATGTCTACAGCATAGGCTGCGTTTGCCACCCAGCAGCATTCTTTCCCACACTTAGGGCTGGAGTCATTTGTTTCTAAATACCTTTGGACAAACATAACAGTTTACACTGAACTAAGTTCCCCATGTGAGCCCTCCCTTACCAGGGACCATCAGGATTTAAGAGAGGGCTTTACACCTGAAAGATCTGTCACCCATGGCTAGGCAGAACCATATTTGAAAGCAACCACCACCTAAAGGTGTATGCAAAATGAGCCCCTGTGCCGTTCCTGGCAGTCAGGCTTCCACTTAGAAGCTTTCCTCATATACTCCACAGAATTAGCAGCACAGAATAGGCATGAAGAATGAAGTACTCTGGGCAATATGCCCCGGTACTCTGGGCAGCCTGCTGAATGGGGATAATGCCTAAGAAGTCCTTGCTTTATGGATGGCCTTCTGTTTTCCACTCCAGCAATCTAGCATCTTTACCCAGCCTGAATCTGAAATGTAGAAGCCTCCTCACATAAGCATGTTTTAAATGAAAAGCAAAAAGTAAAATAATGGTGATAACGATCTTTCTGAAGACTCGGTATTCAAGCTGGGCTCTTCAAAACTACTCAGAAGACAATTAATGTCTATAGGCACTGGGCATTGAAGTTCCACTTAGAGCTTTAGAAAACGTCAGTGTTATTGTACTCTCAGGCAACTCTTGAATGCCCAAATACTACACCTGGAGCAGGGATCTGGGTTTTCCATTTTCCATGGAAAAATGGAAAAAACCCCACAGATTTTCCCTTTAACTGAGAAAAAAGTGGAGTTTTCATTTTAAGGGAGAAACACATGAATTTTCCACTCTTGCAAAGAGCTCTGTGCAAGCTGGCAGGGTCCCAAGCCTGCAAGAGCTTTTTGAAAAAAGGGCAGGAAACCTTATGCCCTATCCCGAGGGGAAGGAGAGGGGGAAGGGGTGGGGCCTGAGACTCAAGTCAGCCAGGGCTTGGCTTGTGTTCACTTTCCCTTCTGAAGCCTTTGGGTAAGTAAAGCTTGCAGGCTTGCTAGGGGCTAGCTGTGGGCCCCCTCTAGCAGGGCTGGGGGGTAGGGGGCTGCAGGTCAGGAATGAGGGATACTGGCAGGGCTGGGGGCGGGCCTGTGGGTTGGGTGCAGGTGACTGCCAGGGCTTAGGGGATGGGGGGAGGTTGGGGACTGTGGGAAGAGCCAGTGGGGTGGGTGGGGGTGGGAGCTGAAGGAGCAGGGAAGTGTCCACGAGCACTCTCAGGCCAGCACGGGAGAACCCAGGCAGCATCCCCGTGCCCCACCAGGGGTTGGGATGGGCAGACAGGCAGTGCCTAGCATTGTTGAATAGCTGGGACACCTGCCTTACCACCCATTTCCATGAGGAGGCGGCAGCGGCCACAGCACAGTGCTGCAGCTCTAGAGATGCCACAGAGTGCCGGAGGCCAAGGCGAGTGCCAAAATTCTGCTGCCATCTACGCACCATCGGGCCAGGCTGGCTGGCTCCGTGCCTCCATGTGGGGCTTCCAGCACTCCAGTGGGAAATCACATGTCAAGGCAAGCAGGAGCCTACCCAGCCCAATGGTGTGCGCAACTTTATGCCTCCATGTGCGGCATCCTGCTGGAGTGCTGGAAGCCCTGCATGGAGGGCCGGCCTGGCTCGATGGCACGTGGACCAGGAGCCACGTGCCACTGAGCCAAGCCGGAAGCCACACATGAAGCCACAGAGTTGTGCATCATTGGCCCAGCCAGGCTCCTGCTTATCCTCAAATGCAGCTTCCCACTGGAGTGCTGGAAGACCCATATGAAGGCACGGAGCCCGCCCGGCTCAATGGTGCACAGCTTCCAGTCTACATGCCATTGGGTCAGGCTGGCCTGCAATGTACCTCCATGTGGGACTTCCGGCACTCCAGTGGGAAGTTGTGCATGGCCTGCCTGGCCTGATAGCACACAGCTTCTGCCTCCAGCACTACGATCTGCACGTGCTGGCACAGAACCAGTCCAGTCTGGTTAGAAGGTGTGTGCCAGCAGACCAGGCCAGCTCTGTGCCAGCATGTGCAGGCCCTGGGACTTAGCCAGGCATGCACCACCAGGGGCTCTGCCTGCTGCAGCCATGAATCCCCTAAGGGCCTGCTGCTGCTGAGCTGCCAGCAGTGGGGTCTGTGCACCACAAACCCCACACCCACCCACAAGCCCCCCCTGCCGACACACACATACCCTCCATGCCCCTTCACAATCCCCCCACAAACCCCACATAATCCCATACCCACACCCATCCACAACCCCTCCACACAGACACACACACACACACTGATACTCCCACACCCTTTCATAAGTCCCCCACAAATCCCACACCCACTCACAAAACTACCCACACATACCCATACCCCTATACCTTCACAAATCCCCCCCCACACACATACCTCACACCCATCCCCAACCATACAAAGTACCTGCGTATATTTCTAAAGGTGGCTCAAAGTGTTATATTTAAATTTATAAAAAAAAATGTAATTAATTTTGCATAATTTTGAGTGTTTGCACACATAATTTTGAATTTTTCTGCACATAATTTCCTGGGGTGTCCAGAGTGGGCTCAGCGGGAGCTCTGATTTTTCCACGATGAAAAACCCCAAATCAAATGCCAAAACATATAGGTATTTAGAATTTATTTTATTATAGTGAATGAGGCACTGGTAGGCTTCCAAATTGCTTTAAAACTGTAAATATAACAATAAAGCACTGTGTTCAACTGGTACCTATATATATAAAGTGGTCTTTCATTTTAATCATGCATTTTGGTGCTTTAATCAGAGAATTTACAATTTTTAAGCAGAAAAAACCTAGCTGAGTCATAGTTTCATAGTAGTTTCATAGCAGCTAGGGTCAGGAGGGACCTGAACAAATCATGTAGCCTGACCCCCTGCCACAGGCAGGAATGAATGCTGGGTTCACAAGACCCCAGACAGGTGATCATCCAACCTCCTCTTGAATTTGCCCAAGGTAGGGACGAGGACCACTTCCCTGGGAAGTTGCTTCCAGATTTTGGCTACCCTAACTGTAAAATATTGCTTTCTGATCTCCTAAACCTATTCTCCATCAGCTTATGACCATTGTTTCTCATCGCCCCAGGTGGTGCTGGGGAGAAAAGAACTCTGCCTATTTGCTGTTGATTCCCCGTGATGAGCTTGTAGGCAGCCACCAGGTCCCCCCTTAGCCTCCTCTTGCTGAGGCTGAACAGGTTCAGGTCCTTCAGTCTCTCCTCGTAGGGCCTGTCTTGCTGCCCTCCTCTGAACCCTCTCCAGGCTGGCCACATCCCTTTTGAAGTGCAGTGCCCAGTACTGGACACAGTACTCCTACTGCAGCCTGACCAAAGTCGCATAGAGGGGGAGGATCACCTCTCTGGACTGGCTTGAGATGCACCTTTGGATGCATGACAAGGTATGGCTGGCCTTGCTGGCTACTGTCTGGCATTGGCGGCTCATGTTCATCTTGGAGTCAGTAATGACTCCAAGATCCCTTTCCGCCTCTCTGCTTTCAAGAAGGGAATTCCCCAGTCTGTATGTATGCTGTGGATTCTTTCTCCCCAGGTGCAGCACCCTGCATTTGTCTATGTTGAACCCCATCCTATTCTCGTCTGCCCATTTTTGTAATCTGTCTAAATCTAGTTGCAGCCTCTCTCTCCCTTCAAGTGTGTCCACCTTGCTCCACATCTTAGTGTCATCAGCAAACTTAGACAGCGTGCTTTCCACCCCCTCGTCCAAGTCGCTGATGAAGATGTTAAACAGTGCGGTCCCAAGGACCGAGCCCTGGGGTACCCCACTGCTCACATCTCACCAGGTTGAGTACAACCCGTCCACCACTACTCTCTGGGTGCGCCCCATCAGCCAATTTTTTACCCATCCAACTGTGCAGGCATCAATGCTGCAGCCACTTAATTTATTGATAAGGATGGGGTGAGAGACAGTGTCAAAGGCCTTCTTAAAGTCTAGAAAGTCCATCTAGCTGTTTCAATGAAACCATGGGCAGGGCAGACATTACACATAAGCTGGTTTAAGTCATCAGAAACTGGTTTAAACCTGTAACAGAACATGCATTCAGTGCACATAAACCAGTTTGAAAATGGCTGAAACCAATTTGAAATAAATCTGGTTGAATATAATATCAGACTTAACTGATTTGGGTAGAACCAGTTTATGCAATGTCTGTCCCAGACCCCTTCCTGGTTTAAGTTAAATCAGAGTCCCCCAACATCCCAGTTGCTTTGCAACCCTGGGCAGGGCTCTCTGCTTCAGAGAGCTGGGCTGACCCCTCCCCTCTGCTCCCTTGCTGGAACTCTGGCAGAGACTTGTAGACACAGCAGTGTCTGCCTGGCTTTCCCTGCCCCCCCGCCCTCCCTCCTTCGCTGCTCACTGCTCAAACAGGGATCCCTCCCTTCCTTCCTTCCTCAGCATGGACCATAGCCAGCATGTGGTATGCTAGCTAATGCCGAGGTGTCTGTGTAAGACAGATAGGACAACGACAGATTGGACAGTGGCCGCTTAGGGCTTTTTTGAAGTTAATCAACAGGTAACTGGTAATGTCCCTCCCTTCCTTCCTTGGAAAATGTTGTTTAAGAGACTGAACTAATGAGAGGGCCTTTGTTTTCTGATGAGGTGTTAAATGCTGATAACAGAGCTGATAAATACTATGTTATCAAGTGGGAGGGAAACTTGTCTAATCAGAGCATCTTGCTGGGGCCTGGTCACGCCCCCCTCAGCTCAGCACTATGGAAGGGAAGGGAGGGCTACTCTAGCACCCCATGGCTTCTAGCCTGAGACACTGCAGGCATGTCCCTGAATTTCCTCAGTCCAGAGGCGATGTCTTTACAGTTACAAACTGGTTCACCCTAGTCAGCTTAGACTAACCTGCAAAGATTAAATCAATTCAGGATCAGGCTTTTTGAATGTCTGTCCCTAGCCCATATGATCAAGCCCACACATCAGGAGTTCATTTTCAAAGACCCATGGCTAATTTTTTTCATTCTACAAATGCTTGCACTCAACAACTGTTGCTAGCAACTGGTAAAAATTAGCTACTGGGTGGATACACTTTACCTGCAGTACCTGCTGTGAGTTAAATTTACTAAGAATTGTGAGGCTTTAGTTTAATTTCCAGGGCATTGTGTGAACCACTTTTAAATGAATACAAATTTCACTCTACCCTAAGAAGGGTGGGTAAAGTTGCTTTTGCATGAGAGCAGTGCTGCAGTTTCTCTGCAGCTGCTGGGCTGAATTAATAAAGAAAAAAAAAAAGTAACAGTGGAGGGGGGAGGAGACTTATTAGCATTTACACAGTGTCTTTCATCTAAGAATCTAGATGCACTTGATAGGCATCAATTAATTAACCCTCACAAAACCCCAGCAAGATAGGTAGGTATTATATGCTGCCCAGTTTACAAATGGGTAAACAAACACACATGAGAGGTTAATTAGAGTTTGCCTGCAGCAGGGTTTTTTGCACCAATGCAACCTTGCCATGTACATATCTATCAAAGATGTGCGATGCAAATGTGATTTGCTCCCGTGTGTATAGCCCCAGGCAGGCACATTCTATGTTCTCTGGCTAAGGTCAGGCAAAAGTTAATGGTTTGAATGCAAAAAAGCAGCAGGTTGCCAGACACCCAGTCCCCAAGTCAAACCAAAGGAAAAAGATACAGGGAAAAAGAGACACCTTAGGAAGAGAAAATTAAGAGGTGGCCCCAAAGCACCTTCCATTAACTCTTGTAGAATATTGACAGTTGGTATTTGCATCTGCATTTGCCTTTTTGAATGCACAATGGACCCGCATGCTAAGATCTGTTCCTCTGTTCTGCAAATGACTGACATGCAATTTCTTCATGTTACCAGATGCATATCGGAAACTCCTGCAGCTGCTGCCTTGGACAGTACGGATGTGATACATTTGGGTAGATTTTTGAAAAGTGATGTATTGCAAGCTTCCGCTGGAGATAGCAATTTGAAAACGCACACAAAGGACACCCAACAAAAACTAGGCAGTGCTTTTTCTGAATAGGCTGCCTGATGACTGCCTGAAGTTTAATTGTTTTAACTGGTAGCAGTGAATAATAGCCACCTATCCAGATATCTGATTAGGGTAGCAGACTCCATTTGCTATAATTAAAAATCTTGTTCAAAGTCTTTGACTTCATTGGTCATTAGGTTGGAAAATGCAGAGTCATTTATGAAAGTGATAATCGGGGTCATTTATAGGAACACTCCATTCTGCCAGCACCTCTCCAATTCCAGCTGTATAGGAACATTGTTGGGGGAGACTGCCCTATGCAATAGGATAGCCTTTCTGACTAAGCTCACTTTGAAGCACAGCTAGTGCCCCTGACTTTCTGCTCAAATAAGACAAAAGCCTGCAGGTATCATTTCCAGTATGCAGGGGCCTTATATACCTTGAGACAAAGTACTTTTAAAAAAGGCCAATCTCTCTCTCTCTCTCTCTCCAAGTGGCAGCTACAGCATATGTTCATTGACTCGCTCTGATCACCAGCACCATATGGTTACCTCCTGCACACAGCTCAACTCTGTGGTCTAAACATTTACCAAATACAGTTTGCAACAAGACAACAATGTCTCTATAGCTCACAATAGTGAATGACACGTAGAGTAGTAGGAAAAATGGCCCAACTGGGGATATCACAGCTAGGTCCCCCCAGAAAGAAGTTTGGATTGTTCTAGGCACACATGTCCACTTCTTCTACTCATCACTACATGTTAAACCTTCAACACCAGGCCATAGGCAGTGCCCTGATCCAAAAGGAGAGTAAAGGGGGAAAAGGGCCTTCTCACAGGGCACCAGCACTTCCAGCTCTGGGAGGAATGGGGGGCTGAGGAGAAAGGAGCCTTTGCTTCCCCCACATTACATGTGAACCAGAACCAAAGTCAGGTGGACAAGTAGTGAGAGAAAATTGCTCTCCAGCAGAAGCTGAAATCCAGGAAGAGCTGCAACATAAATCCATACTGCAGTCAAGGTCTGAACATACTCAAGGCTAGACTTTAACTAGCCAGCATATGTACCCACAGCACTGCAAGAGCACAGAGTTCAGGATGGGTCAACTGCCCTAATACTTACTCAGGTTCCCAGCTTGGTTTTGCCGCCACACTGAACTTGGTGACAGTGGGGCTACAGTGCCATGGGTAGCTTAACTGGGTAGTTTAAAGAAAAAACAGGTATGTCTATGCAAGGTGTAGTCACATCTTGACTGAAACATGGAACCAGCTTAAGTCGCTTTTTTAAGGGTCAATCTCACCCTCTGATAGCACTTAAGTCTCAGTGTGGATTTTAATTTTCAAAGTAAGATGAATATGCCTTATTGAAATGAGGTTTCAAGATTTGACCTGTAGGAAGATTTTACAATGGTACATTTGAAACGAAATCATGCTGTTTGCAAGAGGCATCAAGGATTACTTCAATTTGCTTATTGTGCTATGGGTATGACTTACCTGGTACTTTTTTTTTTTTTTTTTAAGAGATCCTAACAGCTGCAAGACAACTACTGCATTCTTATCAGGAAGGCTATAATGATTTCTCTGGAATCATATCAGATCCAAAGGGACAGTAATACAGCAGCACCTATAAGATCCATTTTGATCTCCAATGACAGGTTTCTTCTCTTTTTTAATAAAGAAAAGAATTAAAATTATCAAAAGTACGTGAAGGCATCATTATTGTCATTTAAACCACTTTGGAACAAGTCTTGCTCACGTTTTTCATGCAAATAGTCCAACAGAAGCCAAGTCATGCTTAAAATTTTGTGCTGAATATTACAAGAGCCATTCAGAAGTGTGTGATCTTGAGTAACAATGGATGAATTAAGCAGGGATTAATAGCTTGTCACAATATGCTTACCTTGATCAGCTCAGAGTTATGACAACATTGTTTCTGAAATGTCCAGAGGCTGCATGGTGTAGAATAGAGGAGAAGTCACATGTTAACATATATAATCACTAGAGCTGAGCAGGAAATGGAGTGTCCTTCTTATGGGAAATTGTATGTTTCAAAATTTGGTTTTGTTCCAAAGTGAAATAAAAACAAAGAATTTAGATTTCCTATGAAATAAAATTTGTTGTCAAATATCAATCAAGAGTCCACTTGAAAAAAAATGAAAATTTAAAAAATAATTTTAACGTTTTATTTTTTCATGTTTCTAATATAATTTTGAAACAAAAATCATTTTGAAATGAAAACTTGAAATTTTCCAGTGAAACCATATGAAACCAAATGTGTTAATCATACCAAAATGCTTTTTAAAAACAATCCCCTTCCCCCTCCATTTCATTAAAAATGACACATTCTCGCAGGAACTTCCAGTTTCAACCACTGGGCATTTTCACATAGTAAAAAAACATCCCATCACAATTTTTTTATGACATCTAATAACCACCTAAGACTGACATATACATTTAATGATATGAATAAGTTACTTACATAAAGAATAATGTATCATCCAGTAACAAAGGACTGCTGCCCATCAAGTGTGACACACACTGCCTGGGTTCTTGAGAAAAACCCACTATGTGAGCACAAATGTGAACAGATGACAGGCAGAGATGGAACTGCTGGAATATTTCCCTCACTTTTCTATGGAATTGAAAATAAAACTCCATGGATTATAGGTGCAGCTCAAGTAGTATGATACAGCTTCTAAAATGTTCATGTAACTAATTAATCTGCATGCATACAATTTGCACCATCGCTCAGATGGTTTTTATTCATAGTACAGCGGCACTAAACATCCCAATCTAGCACAACAGGCCCTGATCTAGGATGCTGTACGTACACACACATATACACAGTAAGAGACAGCCTCTGCTCCATGAGCAGTCAGCAGGACAGACAAGTGGAGCAGGCCAAGGGAAAGAGTATAATCTCTGAGGAATCAAGAACTTAAAAGACTTGCCCAAGGTTATACCAGAAATCTGGGGCAGGGGTAGCAACTAAACATATTTGTTAAGTGCAAATCCAGCCCAAAACAAAAATCAAGGTAATGTTTCCTCTCAGGAACGTTATAATGGGTTAACACTTGTGCAGAGGAGGTAAGTTGAAAACAGCCAGGCAGCCACATATTAGCTTCTTTTCTTGTGTGTATAACTTTTATTGGCATTTTAATGTAGTTCTTGTTGTAAACGATATTTCTTTATGACTATATAAACACAGGAAAGAGAAAAACCCATCTGTGAAATGTCAGATTCTCCTAAATACAGCGAATCACCCAAGCCTTCCATGAACAAAGCCTGATGGTCTTACACATACCGCAGCCTGCAATAGCCAGAACTGGTTGGGCAAAGCAGTTTTGATTTTCCTTTGAAAGCCAAGCAAACCAAGTGATAACAATTACATTTTACCATCTGCTGCAATCAAAGTGGACATCAAGGGCAACATGCATGTTAGGAAGGGAACCTTGTAGACTGTGGGACTCAAATGACATCGTCATATAAAAGATTTACTATTCAGATTTCCCTAATGCATTTTGATCAAACATTTTGCATCGCATTACCATGGGTTTGCCCTTCCTCTCATTTACAGTCTCATCTCTAGATTTGCCTTTCTTCCCATGGCATAACACATTTGCAATGACAACCTCTTAAGTTTCCTCATGTCATAGAAATGTGGCATCTGACTTTCAATTATATCATCTCATACAAATGCTGTCACCTAAGCATTGGATCAGTAGGCCCACATCAATATTCTTTTTTGCGTTCCACATCAGAACGTCCTCTTTAAAACTGGGAATTGTTATTGCCTTTTTTCACACCATAAAGTTGTTTCTGCACCTATACAGCACCATCAATATCACATTTGCCTCTCCTCATGCCATCGGCATACATTCTTTCTGATTACAAATAATAACCATATAAGGCACAATACCATCACCTTCGGACTTTCACCGACAGCAACGTATTTCACATGCTCACAAGCTATCTCCTCTACTGCTACAGACACACGCAGATCATTTTACTGACGCTGCAGAATTCTGACTAGACTCAATCACGGAAGTTGCTTTGTCTTCACTTATATCACAGATCAACTCCCTTAGCCTTGCCTCCACATTTCCTCATCTCCCCCCACTGATTTTACTCTTATGAATTATAGTGCTTACGCCAGCATCATGGAGATTGATGCCCTATTTAGCCACAGAAATGATACAGTGTGGGAAACAGCAATGCAAATTTCCCCCACTCCACTTTGCCAATATATCCCTCTGGAGGGACTCTGTCAAAGATGAGGAGAGTAAGAAAGCTGATACAGGATTCTTTTAATAAAGAACTAAAGGCCAGGAATATACTTAATGCCCATCAGCTTATGGAAAATAGGTCTTGTCAAACAAACCTAATTTCATTCCTTGATGAGATTACAGATGTGGTTGATAAAGGTAACTGTAGATTTGATAGACTTACGCTATTGGCAGACCTAACGATTACATCGGCTCCAAATAATCTTGGCGGAAGCCGTTATCATATCATCTGCATGCTTCTGTATCAATTCAACTGTAACAAAACCATTGCAACATGAACCCTCCTTCATTCAGAACTTAAATGACAAAGATTTAGCTAAAATATTACTGCAAGCGCAGGCGGAAGTAAGATTTATATCATGCACTCCCCAGTGGCATTTCCCTCCCCCCTTTTAAAACAGTTAAAAGTCACATCTGTGCCTTATACATTTGTAAGGGTTTGACTTAGCACTGCAAGACATAGCATAGGACTCTTTAACACCAAAAAAGCTCATATACAATGGATTATGATTTTACAGGTCTAAAAAAAGTAGCCTGTAAGCGGAGGTCACCGTTAAATGGGGGTGCTTCTTGTTGCATTTTGTGAGGGTTAGTTCTTAACCTAGTGCTATTTTTATATTTTTAACAATGATGTGAAAATAAGTATGAAACCACTGCTAAAAAACATGCTGATGACAAACATCAGCAACATGGCAATGAAGGATGAAAACTAGACAATCATAAAGAACAATCTGAGTGGCCAGGCGGGGCCACTTAAAATGTATGTAATACAGTCAAGCGAAAAATTAAATACCTAAGAACAAGAAATAAAGGCCATCAGCCATCCCTACAGAATGCAGAGCTGGATCCTGGACTTTGGAAAAATCAAGGGGGTCACGGTGAGCATGCAAATATACCCGGGTTACCAGCATAAGGCTGTAGGAAAAAGAACTAATGTGATCATTGGGTGTACAAACAGGAGAGTAGTAAGCAGTAACACAGGAGTGATTTTACCTCTGGCACAGAGTTGGTGAAAAACACAGTACAATACTGCATGTAGTACTGATGCCCTTATTCTTAAGGGTGTAAATATATCAGAGAGGATGCAGAAGAGAGCCACAAAAAAGATTCAAGGGATGAAGAAAATACCTTTTCCATGAGAGACTGATAGCAAGCTTATTTAGTTTATCATAAAAAAATACCAAACAGGCTCTTTCCAGTGGCAGAGAAAGACAGAACAGAAAGCAACAGGTTCCCTTGGGAGGCAAGTCTGAGAGGGAAAGGAGTCCAAGAGAGCTGGTTGGATTTTAAAGAAATGTTACTGAGATCACAGGAACGAACTATCCCAATGCACAGGAAGACTGGCAAGTGGGGCAGCAGACCAGCTTGGCTGAGCAGGGAACTCTTCAGTGAGCTAAACACCACAAGGAAGCTTACAAGAAGTGGAAACTTGGACAAACAACTAGGGAGGAGTAAAAGAGTATCGCTCTGGCATGCAGGGATGAAGTCAGGAAGGCCAAAGTGCAACTGGAGTTACAGCTAGCAAGGGATGTGAAGGGTAGCAAGAAGGTTCCTACAAGTATGTCAGCAACAAGAGGAAGATCAGGGAGAGCAGTGGGTCCTTTGTAAATGGAGGAGGCAACCTAGTGACAAGATGATGCAGAAAAAGCTGAAGTACTTCCAAGCCTTTTTTTACCTCAGTCTTCACAGGCAAGGTCAGCTCCCAGACTACTGCACCTGGCAGCACAGTTTGGGGAGAGGTGAGCAGCCAACAGTGGTGAAAAAAACAGGTTAGGGACTACCTAGAAAAGCTGGATGTGTACAAATCCATGGGGCCAGATGCGATGTACCCAAGGGTGCTGAAGGAGTTGGCCAATGTGATTGCAAAGCTGCTGGCCATCATCTGTAGAAACATGTGGTTATTGGGAGAGGTCCCAGATGGCTGGAAAAGGGTAAATATTGTGCCCATCTTTAAGAAAGTGAAGAAGGACCAGTCAGCCTCCCTTCAGTCCCTGGGAAAATCATGGAGCAGATCCTCAAGGAATCCATTTCTAAGCACTTGGAGGAGGAGAAGGTGATTAGGAGCAGTCAGCATGGATTCACCAAGACATGCCTGACCAACCTGATTGCCTTCTATGAAGAGATGACTGGCTTCTTGGATGTGGGGACAGCAGTGGACCTTGATATACCTGGACTTTAGCAAGGTTTTTGATATGGTCTTCCACAATATTCTTGCAAGCAAGCTAAGGAAATATGAGTTGCATGAATAGACTATAAGATGGACACAGAGCTGGCTGGACTGTTGGACTCAGAGGGCAGTAGTCAGTGGCTCAATGTCTAGTTAGCAGGCCTGTGCGAGTCGGCAGCTATTTGATCTGGCTTCGCATCTGGCCGCTTCAGATGCCAGCGATCTGATCCAGAGCTCTGGACCGGGTTCCCACTTCGATCTGGCTGAAGCGGCTCCGAAGCTTCAGAGCCGCCTCACAGATCTGGGTATAGGGTAAAATGGGGAAACAATGAAATATCTATAACTTTGTTGTTTTTTGTCTGCTTTGGATTAAACTTGTAGGAGTCATAGCCTCTGCTGAGAGCATAAAGCCTACCACGTTTCAAGAATATCGGTGCAGGGGTTCGGGGGGAACTGCACCCCAAATTCTTGAAAACAAAACTCATGTCACGTGTATGTGTTACACCACAGGGGGCTGAAAACTGCTGAGGCCACAAAGTCTGCCAAGTTTCAAGAAGATCGGTGCAGGGGTTTGAGGAGAACTGCACCTCAAGCTGCTGACAGGCAAAACTTGTGACATGGGTGCTTGTGCAACTGCCTGTGTCTGTCTTGGGGCAGTTGATTGTCTGTATTGATTATTTCCTCTCCATAGTCTGTGGCTTTGTAGGTGTTAATTAGGTGTTAATGAGTTAATTAGCAAGGATTAACACCTACACAACCACAGACTAAGGAGAGGAAATAATCAATACAGACAATCAACTGCCCCAAGACGGACACAGTCAGTTGCACAAGGACCCAATGTCACGAGTTTTGCCTGTCGGCAGCTAGAGGCGCAGGGCCCCAGAACCCATACCCCCTGCACCGATCTCCTTGGCAGCTGGCAGGCTTTGTGGCCACAGCAGGGACCACCATCCCTGCAGCTTTCACCCTGCTGCACCTTAACACACACAGTGTCAGCCATACCATGAGTTTTGGTTGTCCGCAGCTTGAGGTGCAGTTCCCCCCAAACCCCTGCACCGATCATCTTGAAACTTGGCAGGCTTCATGCTCTCAGCAGAGGCTACCACAAAGTTATAGATATTTCATTGATTTCCCCTTTATACCCTATGGCCGGATCTCCGAGGCAGGTCCGAAGCTTTTCTGAAGTGGTTCGGAAGCTCCAAACCACCTCAGAAAGCCTAACAAAGCCAGCGCTTTGATCTGGATGTGCTGCTTTGGACACCAAAGCATCCGAAGCTTCTCTGGATCTGAAGCATGGTCCGAAGCCTCTCACAGCCCTACTAGTGAGCAGCCACTACCACGTGGAGTGCCCTGGAGGTCAGTCCTGTTCAATACCTTCATCAATGGGTTATGGTTAGGGTTAGGGAAGGCTCAGGAAGTTTTCAAATGATACCAAGCTGGGGAAAGTGATAGATACAGTAGAGGGTGGGGCTAGAATTCAGAGAGACCTCAACAAATTGGAGGACTGGACCAAAAAAAAAAAAAAAGACTCAGTAAGGAGAAGTGCAAAGTCTTGCACTTAGGATGGAACAATTCCATGCACGAGTACAGCCTGGGTACCAACTGGCAAAGAGGCAACTCTGCAGAAAAGGATGCGGGGGTTATAGTGGATAATAAGTCGAATATGAGCCAACAGTGTACGCTTGTTGCCAAGAAGGCTAACGGCATACTGGGCTGCATTAGTAGGATTGTTACCAGCAGACCAAGGGGAATGATTATTCCCTCTATTCAGCACTGGTGAGGCCACATCTGGAGTACCATGTTCAGTTTTGGTTCCCCCACTACAAAAAGGATGTAGACAAATTGGAAAAAGTCCGACAGAAGGTAATGAAAATGGTTAGGGGGCTGGGGTATAGGACTTCTGAGAAGAGCCTGAAGGAACTGGGCTTATTTATTCTGGAAAAGAGAAGATTGAGGAGGGATTTAATAGCCACCTTCAACTACCTGCAGGGGGGTTCGAAAAAGGATGGAGCTGGACTGTTCTCAGTGGTGGCAGATGACAGAACAAGGAGCAATGGGCTGAAGTTGCAGCAAGGGAAGTTGAGGTTAGATATTAGGAAAAACTCTCTCAGTAGGAGGGCAGTAAAGCACTGAAACAGGTTACCCAGAGAGGTTGTGGAATCTCCATCCTTGGGATTTTAAGACCCAGCTAGACAAAGCCTTGGCTGAGATGATATAGTTGGGAATGGTCCTGCTTTGAGCAACAGGTTTGACTAGTTGACCCTGTGAGGTGCCTCCCAACCCTAATTTTCTATGATTCTATCAAGTCAGACACATTCATAGTAGTTATTAGAGGCAGATTTCTAAAAGAAGTGGTAGATTCTCAATCTCCTAATGTCCTCAAATTAAAACAGAGTGGCTTTTTGGAAGATACGCTTTAGGCAATACAAATTTCTGGGTCCAGTACAGTGATAACTGGGTGAAATTCTCTGGTCTGTATTATATGGGAGACCAGGCTACATGATTGAATGGGCACATTTGCATTAAACTTTTTTTCTGCCTATGAAAGGCATTCTACCACACGGGTTCCTGAGACAACAAGGACTGGGACTCAATGACCTGCGAGGTTGCTTGTAGCCCGATGTCCAAAATGCTTTGTGCCCAATCATTTTGTGCTGTGATTGCCAATGAAGTTGCCAGTTGCAGAGGTGGTTTCTGTAATGTGCATACTGCACACATTTAAATGTAGCTCATACATTTAGGACTGAGGTCAGGAAACAGGGAATGGATGTTAGCAACTTTCAACAGCTACTAACCTGGGAGGATTCCAGCTGTGACATCTCATACCCCATTACAAATCCCTTGAGGCTTCTCACCTCTTCTATCTTGCCTAACATTAGCAAGTGCTCTACCTTTCCTTGGTCATATCCATCCATGGTGTGCCTTCTTTACGATAGCAGAAACACAGATCTCAGTCTAGCACAGATGTCTGCATATGGCATAATGTCACAGTGTCATCATGACATTGTCTCTTAATGCTGCATTTGACATAGCAGTATTATATTACAGTGGTCCAGGGTCACAGTGCATGCAATGATATCAAATCCTTAAAGAGAAGTTGAAGCAATTCAAATATGACACTCTCTGCATTTAAAAAACTGTAAGTCAAAAACTTGATAGAACTAGGTAGGCAAGAAAAGTAATATGCAGAAGAAATCCAGCAGACCTCCACCCATCCTCCTCACTAGCATTCAGTTGATGTCCTTGTGCCTTTCCTCAGGTCAACATTTCTCACACATACCTGACTTGTGTTTTCCTTAACTTCCTTTTTCACACAACAAAACACTTGAATGAATTACTCTCGACTGTTCTTAGCATTTTAAATCCCGCTGCTATGACTGTGTTTACTCTGCAGCTAAATTTCAAGATACATACTTCGACGCCATTTGCCTATCTGCGCTGAAATCATTTTCTCCTTTTACTTGCATCATGGCTGGGTCTCCTCGTGACTTGACATACTTTTTTCCTTAATTCTCCTCATTTCAGAACATCAGCCTCAGTTTTCTTGCATAGAATTGGAATTATTTCAATTTTTAGTATTTCTGTAGCCACAGCGGGACTTTGGGTAACATTGCAAAGAACACTACCCTTTATGAAATGTACTGGCAGTATCTATTCATAGCCAGCTTAAAATCTTAGAGAAATCTTAAAACATAGCCATGACTAGTTAAAGCTGAGAGCTGTGCATTAATGATTGTGTTGTCATGAATATTAGTATCCTTGTAGGGTAAACACTCTTTGGTGGAGCATTTGAGGAACCCACCCAAGTCACGCTGGCAATGTGGAACAGAACTCACATTTATTATGTATTCACAATACATGCCATCCCATTTCAATTTGAGCATGTTCACCTCTACATATTGCACCATTTCATTTTCAATTACTAACTACGAATTCAAAAATTACCCTACTTCAAGCACAGTTTCTGACCTAGACCACAGAGCACAGAAGAGCTGAAGGCTGCAGGAAGTCCATGAGGGATCTTGTTATGCCAACCTAATTAACCTGGAAGGTACTTGGCTACAACTGTGCTGGATGCCAGTATAAAACTCTAACACAGATGAATAAGGAACTGTTAAACCACTGTGTCTGTGATCGAGTCTTTTCATGGGTCCCAATTCAGCAAAACATTTGTCTAGCATATGCTTAATACTAAAGTTAATATTAACCGGATATGGGCTGTAATAGGGAATGTCCCCAGTGTGGATGGTTTGTTTTACTTGTTGTCACATTTAAATATTTGTTTGCCTGTAGGCACCATCCAAAGACCCCTCCCCCCAACTATCATCCAAGTTGTGTTAGGGGCTTGACACAGTAAGAAGTCCCTTCATAAAGACAAAACACAGCTATGAAAGCAGTATGAAAATCCCAAAAGATATTAATATATCAAATGCAGTCTACTGTTGGACTCTTATACATTTGACTCCAAAAAGGACATACTAGGGGCATCTTAAAAAGTACACTCATTGGAACAAATCTGGAACAAGATTTGGAACAAATTTAAAATAGTATTTTGCAACGTGATATCCATACAATGACACAAAAGTGACAGAGGTACGATCCTGAGTTTCCTACATTGACAAAGGATGCTAATGGGAAGATTAGGAAAGTGTTCTTCTAATTGAGATGAAGATATGCATAACATTTCTGAACTGCTGCTCCACTTGCCAGCATTTCAAACATCCCTTCATATGGACCATAGACCTGGTTGTTCTATGAATCAATAAACTCAGAGCTCATGAATAGTAATAGTCTCGCATTATAATCATTTGCTTTACAAACTAGATCTCCGTGAAAGGTACTTTCAGGGCCCTAAAATCTTGATGAGAAGACATTAGTATGAGCATATTTTTCACATCCTCATAATTAGACACAAGGAAAAAAAAAAGCAATATAAACTCATTTCTTGGATGTGTTAGTTGTAGTATATATTATAGAAAAAATCATTCTATATTCATAGTAGAGTAAACATGCCAAGCCATGATTTCAATTTTCCTCTATTTTTTAATAAAGTCAGTCCCAAAGGAGAACTAAATAAAGTGTGCTAGATTTCAACCTAGATTGTTTCATCCCCAGCGTACATCATCAGCCTCTGCATCAATAAGGACACATATAAACAAAGATGCAAGAATGCAGCAAACTCTATGAAGAATCAGAGGTATTGATGTGGGTCTGCACATGAACACCTTGCAGAATCAGGCCTCAGACTGACCACAAAAAATATACATCACCACGTATAGTCAGCTGAAGGGTCAGAGCTTCATGCTGGAACTTTCTTGATCTTGGTTTTTAATCGTTTATTTATTTTCTCTCTCATCATATACTTTTTTGGGAGAATTGAGTACTGTATTTTCTCCCATACAATACGCCCTCTCAAGTAAAATACATACGTTGCTTTTGAAAATTGAATGGAGGAAAAAAAGAAAGAGATCTGTCCTTAAAAATACTGGTAGGTCTGGAATTTCCCAAGGAAAACAGCAGCTGCAGTGGCAGAAGAACGAAACACTGTCACTGCTCTGTTAACCCCACTGCTGCAAGACACCACAGGTACTACTGGCTAAGCCAAAAATACCTGACCCTTCTTTTCTTCCCAGCCTGAGCCAGGTGGGCTGCCGGCAGCATCTGCCATCTTCTGCAGCATGAGCCTGGGAGAAAGAAAATCCACAGCCAGCATCTAGAGAGCGCCCAGTGGAGCACACAGAGTGTTACCTTCCCTTTCCCCAGCAGAGGTTCCTGGGGCAGAAGCTCATGTGATCACATTTCTTTGCTTAACTCATGCAGCCCAATTTCCAGCAACTGACTTTAAGGAAAACAGCATGTGATGTTTGTGAGAAAATATGGCATTAAAAAGTCCTTATTGACTTGTGTGGCTGTCTCTAGATTCAAGTCCGATGCCAGTTACTCAGGTAAGATTCTTAATGAGATCAAGAGGGAGGTTTTTCCTGGATGAATGGATCCTAATGTTACAAGAATTCAACCCAAGCAGGTGCTCATGCTGGCTGAATGGGTGCCTGAGCTGATAGAGTCTTCTGCTTAGCATTACCTCCTAATTTAGCACATGAGAGATTTTTCACACAGCGCTGACCATGCTGTTTACTGCAAAACACCGCTCTTTGGGAATTCAGCTGCCAGGAGCCAAACAATTCTGTTGTACTTAAAGGTAAGCTTTGTATTTTCATTTTTTCCCTGAAAATACACATATACAGATACTTTCTCACATCACAAACTCAAACAGATTGGATCAGAAACTCAGGTATGCTTAGAATTACAGAGAAGTAGGGTTGGAAGGGACCTTGAGAGGTCATCTGGAGACCAACCCCTGCCCTACGCAACATCATCCCTATCTAGATCATCCTGTACAAATCCATTGTCTAACCTCTTAGCAAAATTACAGAATCAACACTGATCCAACGCAAGACATAACACCCTAACCTACCACAGATAAAGCGAGAGACTACAGTGACCAAAGACCTGCTGCTGTCAAGGGTTTTAATATGGACTTAAGAGATCCCAAGAAGAAGGCCATGCCCCTGCTCCAAAGGAATGCAAAAACCTCAATAGTCCATACCAATTTGACTATGGGGTCTTTCCTGACCCCAAATATGGTGATCAGTCTGACCCTGAGCCAAGGAGCAAGCCCCTCTAGCCAGGAATGTCTGGGTTTAAGTCCCAGGAAAGCACTGGTATACCCCAGTCTCATCCCAAGTCTTAGCTGCAGCCAGCACTGAATGACTCTGAGGAAGGTTTAGAAAAAACCCCTAAAACACATACTAGCAAGAGGGGCAGGGGGAAGAGGAGAATTCACTGTCTCTTTCTCTGTAATATGTTTTGGTGAATTAACTCACTTGAAACAACCATCAAATAATAAGGCTTTATTGGCATTAAGTTAAAACCCTTTTCTTAATGATTCGGTGCACAGTGCTTTGCTATGCCAGGCACCCATACACAATGGCAACCCCAAGGATGTGTTGAACTGAGATCCAGACTGCAGTGGCTTCTCTCACTGGTCAAAAAGCCACTATTTTGCAACCACACCAGGTCTTCCAGTTCAGTTCCATCCCACCTGCAAACGTCGCAGTGAGGAGGGTATGAACAAGCAGACAGACAGATCGCGTAATATGGTGCCTAGAATTTGGAAATTACCTGCAAGACAAACCTCTGACCCCTGATGTGATTCAACATTGCTTAATATTATGGGATAATTGCTTCACAAATTGCCAGGACTTGAAAGATACAACCAACAAAACTCTCTCAAGGGCAGTATCTTAATTATTGCAAAGAAAAAGAAAGCATTCATGCATTGCATGTGATCACTGTCCCTGCAAGTTCACATGACTGTAGTACTGACATATCCTAAATGGGTGACAGAGCAACAGTGTCCATAGAGCCATCCCACTTGGCTGACACAGGAACTTGGCATTTTCAACACACTATCACCATTAGTGCCCTTGTGATTATAGGTTTTGTTCTACAAGCTTGATATAGCTGTACCACTTCACTTCCAGCCATCGCCTTGCTTTATTAAATGAACACCATGTAAACATCAGGCGAACGTGCCAGAGGTAGTGCTGCATGTTGATGGAATGCCTTTTTTACTAAGCGATAACACTGTACATCAGCGGATTATACAAGATTCATTGTACATAAGACTATTAAATAAATAGGCTTGGCTTGTTAATCCCACCTGAACCACAGTGTATCAATTCAAACATATAGAAAAACTATAGCCCAGAAGGCCAGGAGACTGAACATGTTTATGCATATACTGTGCTTCTGATGCTATCAAACTGTTTAGATTAAGAGATTTAAACCCAGAGGTATCAGTATGAGCATGTAGACTGGCCTTTTGTATACACCAACTGTACAACTTCACCATGTGCTAGCACACAACTCTTTTGACAGTCAGTCATTCTCTAAGGACTTCAAGTGATAAGAAATCTACTATATTATAGGTAAATTGTTTCATTGGTTACTTCCTTCCACCATTAAAACTGCGCGCCTCATTTCTAGTCTGAAATGGTCTTGTTTCTGCCTTTACCCACCAGGTTGAATTCTGCCTGTCTGTTCGACTAAAAAACTATCTACAATGAGAAATTTTCTCCCAGCCTGTTGTTTTCTCTATTGCCCTTCCCTTTGTAAAGGCACTTACACCAATGCAAAGTGAGTGTAAAATACTCAAATCAGAATGCTGCCCTCCAGCCTGCCCTTTGATGGTACACATAGTGCATAATATCACTTGACAAATGCATTCAGCAGCAAAAAGTAGGGACTTCTCCCTGACAAGAAAGGGGCTAGGAAGACTATGTCATTGATTTCTGTAGGATTTAGGTTTTGATTTTATTTGTATTACCTTCTTCAATGTCATTAGTGAAGGCACCCTCCGACTGAGGAGCTCTGCAATACGGTCTTCCTGACTGCAGCAAGCCAGTCAGCTCTGTGGTCTCTGCTGCTGTTCAGAGCTTCGCTGAGGCTCCCAGAGTAGGTAGCATTCAAATCACTGAGAGTCACGTTCATCTCTCTCCTACTGCTGTGTAGAAAAGCTTTGAAGAGCAGAAGCAGGACCTGAATCTATCCTCAGGAAAGGAAGACCCAGAAAAAGAAATCGGGGAAGGACTAACTGGATAATCAAAAGACTAAACAGATGAAGTAAGAAGGGCAGATGGAAGCCTCCTCCTAGTCATGGAAAGGCAGGAGCACTCGTATTTATCAGACATTGCTCATCTAAGGTCAATATAGAAGACAGAGGCTTGGAATTGATTTCTGGTAGAAAATACCATGCCAGGATTTCTCAGTCCTTCCACCCTTCTAGTTGTTAGGCAGAGAGCTGGGCTCCTCCCCACAATGTTGCTCTTTGGTGGCATACCATAATCTTGCACACTGCCAGGTACTGGGAAGAAAGAGGAGGCAGTGGAGACCAACACTGCTGAGGAGGCATCTGGTCAAGGTCTCACCTGTAGTTTCCACTGGACTGGCAGGATAAGTGGTTAGGACCCATGTCAGAAATTAAGCGGCAGAACCTGCCTCCCCTTCCCATGAAACGGTATGGGGGGGGCTGCCACGTGGGGATCCTCACAGAGTTCTCTTCTCCTGACACCTCTTCCCAGGTGAGTCAGGGTCCTGATTTCCACCTACCTGTAGGATTACATAAGAACAGGCCTAGCAAGTCTTGCAGCATTTCTCATGGGCCATTACATCCTGCGAGTGGCAATATTTGGCTCTTCCTAGGGCACGGCACATTCTGGGAGATATAATGGCAGAGTGTAAGCAAGTAGCCAGGAGTGCTGCATGTCTTCTCCATGCCTGAATCAGAAGCAGACACCAATCTGTTAAACTGCAGAAACACAGCCTGGAATTGTAGTTGTAGAGACTTGTGTTCTCCTCTCTGGACTTTCTTCATCGATGCCTGGTATGTCAGCCAAGATGACAACGATCACAAATTTGAAACTGCAAGTTTGAGCTAAGTACTGAATGTTCAGATCAAGTGCCATGTGGGGCTAAGAGAAGGGGAAGCCAAGAGCTCAGGAGAGTCCTGCATGGGCGATTTCACCATGTGCTTCCAGATACACCAGCTAGTTTGTGGATGGATTCAACCACATCAGTGGAAGACAGCTAACAACAATCCAAGTTTGAGCCTGATATGATTCATTTCTCCAAGCAATGAATCTGTCAATAAATATACTGAATAAAGGAAATTACAACACACCTTTTTATTTTTTGGAATGAATCTACTGCTCCTGACAGGGGCCAGACTGAGAGCACTAGAGAGAGAAAAACAGAATAGCCGTGGCAGTGGCAATGTAAGCTCCTCAATTCTGCCACACCAACGTGCCTGCAATCTGACAGGAAAAGACCCCTTTCCAAGGATAAGAAGAGGAGCTCAGCCCCCATGTTCTTCCAAACTTTGGTCTCTCAGAGGCATTAAACAAAGATATCAGCTGAGTTCCCATGGGATGGACACTTGCCACTAAACTTAGTCTTACATCCAAACAGCAACAATTTTGGTTCACAGCTAACAGTGTGGATTTGACCTGCCAGGAAAGACTTCATAGATGCCCCTCTATCCAGTTCCCTGTAACAGCTTTTGTACAGAGTAGGGACATAAGGCAGTTCATCTGTTCGGCACAATTTTATAACACAGGAAGTTATGCATTAGCCTATGATGTGTCTAGATACTTTCTAGATACAGACAACACAGTACTCCAGCCGGCACTTGAATTCAGAACAGGTTTTGGACAGCGGCATGATGCAGTTGCTCACAGAGACTCTAACTGGCTGCATTGATGTGCATGCTCTTTTCACCGCTCCCTTGAATAATAAAATGACTAAGAACAAAACCAGCTATAAATGCCTATTACATACAGTCAGCTAAATTCTGTCCTTAGTTACTCATATGCAACTTCCCTAGATCCATTCCTTCAATGAACCATATGGGCCAAGTTCACAGCTGGCCAAAATTGGTTCAGCTCTACTGACTTCAGTGCAACTCTCCCTGCTGTGAATTTGGCCCATTAGGTTTGTGAGTGAAAGCTGAATTTGGCACTGCGAGTCTTACTGACTTGACTATCTTCCCCTAAAATGTACAGCATTGGGCTTTTTCACATGCAAATATATACCAAAGTCTGCATGTGTCAGGAAAGTCAGCTGTGAAGTCAGCAGATAAAGCACATATACGTTGGGAAATCTTCCCTGTTCGCTCAACTTGGCTCAAATGGAGGAGAATAGGAAGACATAAAGTTCTTAATGAAATTAGGAACTAATTTTATGTAAGATAAAGACTAGATAAATGTTTGCCCAATGTGTGTCATTCAAACCCTGTCACCATATATTAATTTGAAAAAGACAAGCTTGTGGAAAGCCGCTAAATGCATTCAGACAAATTGCAGAGGGTAGCTCACCTCCCAGCGCATTCACACACCCCAGATTAAAAGAAGCTCCATTGTAAATGCTGTAAACTCTCCTCCCATAAACGATATTTCCCCCACTCAAATGATGAAGGGGAAATAGCACAGTAAAATAAAAATTGTTACTTTTCCAGATAATGTACACAAACAACCACCAGTGAAATATTGTTGCAGGCATACAAATACTTTCCCTCTGATTCATAAGAACTTCTCATTTGCTGGTTTCATGAGATATTAAGGATCTTATAAAGGCAGCGATTTTATGAGCTATCCCCCCCACTCAGAGGGTCCATTGTGAGACAAGAGACTAGGACTGTTGCCAGGATTGTTGCATGCTGTTGGATCATTTTAAGGCTAAAACGGCTCATTTTAAAAAAGATTTTTAAAGAGAAGGGGAACAAAATCAATATGTACTTAGCAGCTTGTCAGGATTTTAAGCAACAGTTAAAACTGCCAAACAAGAAACATAAAAACCATGGCTGGCTTTGAATTTTCATCAGCCTTTTCAAGTCTACTGGATAATTCCTACAATATGGACTGTAACATGATGAGAGTCGCTTCAGCTACCGCACACACAGACATGTGCGCACACACCAAGATGCTAGTGTTTTAAAGGATACTGCCCTGTGAATTATTCACTAGAGGACTCTTAAACGTAAGGCTTTAATAAGAATAATCCAAGACTATTTTTTCCTCCTAACAGAATTGATGCATAGGTAAAATGAAAAACAAAAGTAGTGAAAATTGCATATCTTAAAAAAAAAACCAACAACCACAGACAAATGGTTTAAGATCAAGACTGACAGAGCTGGAAACTGCAAGAAGTTTCACTGAAGCCCGATGGGAGTTTCTGCCCTATTTCAGAATTGGACCCGTTGCCTGTTACTTTGAGGAAAGCTAAGCGCTGTCTATTATTTGCTAGCGAGAATATTTCATAGACATTAGAAACGAGGGCTGGAAGGGACCAGTAAGATCATCAGGTCCAGCCCCATATTCTGAGTGTCAATCAAATTAAAAATAAACCCTTTAAATAAGCTGCAGAACCAGCTGTCACACAACAAATCACAGGTTTCTGTGGTCAAATCAAGCAAAAAGATGCTCTCCTAACTAACACAATCCCTAAAAGCTGAGGAGTATGAAGCTAAATCACCCATGACAATGTAACAGTTTCCTTCCCTTAAAATCTTACTGTCAACATTCAGTTTGAAAGTCGCACTTTCCAAACCAAGATCAAACCTGGCATTTAACTCGGGGAACGGACTTGAGACACACACAAAATGTTACGGCTGGGACTTAGCATCATGGGCCTGATCCTGCTCTCATTAAAAATCAGTGGCAAAACTCCCAGTGTTTTCTTTAGGAGCTGGATGTGATTGTGGCGAGGGCTCCTGCTTAAAGCCTGGCTCTGTGTTTAGACCTGTCATTCCAGGCTTCCTTGTCTGAGCACAGGCGTGTATACGTTTCCCCCATTTTGCCACATGCACAAATTATAACAACATTTCCTACCAGAAGATCCAGCACTGAAATGAGTAGTAGCTGAGCTGTGGGATCCCTTCCCTCCAATTACTTCCTGACTGCAGAGACCAGGCAGGATCATGTGTTGTAAGTTTTCATGAATTCCCTGACATTGTGTATGTAAATTAGGCTAATCCTGTACTTTAATCACATAGCATCATCTCAGGTGGTTCATTATCTTTTTTTAGCGGTAGGTAACAGCCTAGTGGAAGACTACAAATGGCCTTTACCAGGGGAGATATGAAAAAAAGAAAAAAGAGAAGAAGAAACCCCCCCCCAAACATTCAGCTTTCCCTATGCTGGAGCGCCAAGTTTTTTCCCAGACATTTAAAGGGCGTGATAAAAAAAAAAGGGGGGGGGGGGGTGCCATCCCCTTTCATGCAACAGCCTGGTGGGAAAACAAAAAAATGTTTGCAGAAGTTCCTGCCCAGTTCCCTTAGTTGAATTCACAAGTCACATAACACTGCACCTTCCTGGGGAAAAAGTCAGGCTAGAAAAAGCACCGGCCTCGTGCTGGAATAGGAGGCATTTCCTCTGAAAAAGACACTGAGTCATTTGGATGAAGACGACTTCGGGCACCCGTGTCAGGAGAGGAGGGGGCACCTTCCTCCCGCGAAATACTAGCGTTTCCTTAGGAGCCGAGGTTGCAATATGCAGATCTCCGGGGGGGTGGAAAAAACCCACCAACAGGTGCCCTTTGAAAGGCGATTTAAAAAAAAACAATAAAAAAAATAAGTCGCTTTTGCCCGCCCTCCACCCCCCTCGCTTCTTCTGTGAAAGCCAAGACTTTCAAGCCATCACGTCCCCTCCAGCCCTTGCTCGGAGCCGACCCCGCCACAGCGCAGCAGCGACCCTCCCCCGCCGGCGGCCCTGCGGCTCGGGCGCGGTGTGGTGTGGTGTGGTGGGGCTGGGGGCGCTGCCTGCCCGAAACCGGGGGGGGGAGGCAAGGAAGCCCCGCTTCTCGCTCCCCGCCACCGGCTCCAGCCCGAGCCGGCTCCATCAGCACAAGATGGCAACCAGCGCTTGCTTCCTCCGGGAGAGCGGCCGGCCCCTTCCCCGCGGGGCTGCTCCGGCGGCGGGAGGCGGCCGCGGCCCCCCCGGCTCCGGGCACCGACTTCGCAAAGTTGCGGGCGCCGCGCGCCCAGCCCGGCCCGGCCCGGCCCCGGGGCAGCGCCCGCCAGCCCCGGCCCCGGCCCCTCCCGGGGGCCGCACGCGGGGCCGGGGCAGGCACGAGCCGCGGGGCTGGGGCCGGGGCCGGGGCCGGGGCTGCGGCTGCGGCCACTTACCATCATGTTGCCCTGCATTTTCGCGGTTTTGATCATTGCCTTTTCCTTCATGCTGCCGCGTGCGCCCGCGCGGGGCCGTGTCCTGCACACTTACTTCCCCGCCGGCTCCCGCACTTTGGCGGCGCGCGGGCGGGCGGGCGCGGGCGCGCTGGGCGCCGCGGCTCCGGGGCTGGCGCGGCTGCTTTTTTTTTTTTTTTTTTTTCGGGAAAGGGGGGCGGGGGGGGAAGGAGTTATTTATTTTATTTTGTTTTATTTATTTATTTATATTAAATTTATGTATTTCCTCCCAGCTCTTGAAATAGGAGAGAGGCCGTCTTATTACTTGAGTTATTGTTTTTAGGCACGGAAGTGTCTGTTTCTGTTTCAAGGAGGCGAGCTCCCGCCCCGGCAGCGCGGGTTGCAAGGCAGGGGCTGGGGAGCATCCCCGCGCCGCCCCCCACCCCGGCTGTGCTGGACTGGGCGCTGTTTCTGTGGCTGTCTCCCCCGCGCTGCCCGGCAGGTCCCCGCTGGGGAGCCAGGGCCAGCCCTGTGGCAGGGGAGAGGGGAGGCCTCAAGCCCAGCATGGCTTTTCCCTTCTTGCTTCCAGCGTGTGTGTGTGTGTGTGTGTGTGTGTGTGTGTGTGTGTGTGTGACCCTGGGGGGTCAAACCTACCTTGTCCCTAAAGCTAGCGAGACACACGTGAAATTACAGCACTCAGGGCAAAGCTGGTCCCCTGTCACCTTCTCAAGCTCTTGAAGGCTCGGATCAAGGGTCGTGTCCTTTTAACCTGGCAAGGGAAATATCCGGGTCCAAGAAGGCAGCTTTCCTAAACCGCCTCACAGGAGAACCGCTCTTCCGGCGTGGTTCGGTACCTGCTGAGGTGCAGTGGCTTTAAACCCAGTTTATGGAAATGGGAGTCTCCTCCCTAGCTTGCTCCGAGGGCCTCATGGCAAAGGGCAAGCAAAACTCGGGGGCTTGAGCCTGCAAGTAGGACGCCTGCCAAAGGTTTTGGAAACATCTCAAGCCCCGGGTGCAGGTGGAGGATGTTTGCCAATAGTAGGGCCAGTTATGGTTCTGGACTCTTGAATTTGGACTTAGTTTCGGCTAATTTGGCCTCAGATACAAATTATATTTTAAAAAACCCAAACAAAAAAACCCAACCCTGTTACCTAGATCACATACTTAACTGGTTCATGGCACACAGCACCGTACCTAGACTCCTAGCAGCCCTGGGTAAACTTTTAGTATCAGGCCCTGTTTCACCAGAGAGAATGATAATAATCCAAAAATTGCCATTTTCAGCCCCCTTTCTATCCAGGCCCTGGGTAGGGTGGCCATCACAGGGGACAGTCTGGTTGTCCTGTGTCCAGCCCTGAGTGTGCAGTAAATTTAGAGGGGCCATGGTGGCAAGGGAATTCACACCTCAAAAAGGACAATCTGGCTAAAAAGAGTTAGTGCTTGAAATCCCGTAATGACTCTAGAGCTGGTTTCTATCCCGCTTCAACTGGAACTCCAAAGCCTCAAAGTTATGCAACTTCAGGCGAGGGTCAATTCTGGGCCCTGCTGCCTAGCTCCTGTTAGGGCAACTTCCGTCTGCTCCACAGAGAGAAAACCAGCAATGTGCAGTCAGTCCTCCTGCATCCCAGGATGCATTGCTCCCAGCCCCACCCAGAGCAGGGATAGAGCCCAGCCGTCCTCACTCTTAGCCACACCCTTGTTGACCAGCCCTCTAGCCCCAGGTCAGACCCTGCAGCAAGAAATGGTATTAACCCTTAATGTGCGACTGCTCACAGCGCGCTCCAGCTTTAACACCGCTTCACATCCCACACACTGAGTCCGGTCCAAGTGAAACGTGTAACCTCACCCATGGGGCTGTGCTCCTGCACCATGCATCAGCTCTCTAGCTGCCAGCCCCTGCCATTGAGCCTCTTGGTGACAGGAGTCTGCACATTGCAAAGAAATGTCATATTTCAGAAATCCTTTTCTGAACAAGGACTCCTATTCTGTCCTCTCTTTACCCCACTTCATTTGCCCCGTGAGGTTGTCAGGAGCAGGATGCAACTGATACAAACTACTCAGGCAGGAGTCTACCTAGAAAGAACAAGTTGCATCTAACGGGTAGGGACCTATTCAATTCACAATTTCACGGAAATCGTAAAAATGGGCATTGTCCATAAAATAATGGGGGGAAAAAAAATTAAAATGCTCCCCAGAAGGAGCCAGCAGTCCTCATGGCCACTGTGGCCCACCTGCTGGGGGGAAGAGGAGCTGCCAGCACAGCATGGTGGCCACTCCTCCCCTTGCCACTGGCTGGCTGAGAAGGCTGCCTGTCATGTGACCTCACCCCTCCCCACCAATCACTGGCAAGGGGTGGAGCCACATGACAGCTAACCCTCTTGGCCAATCAGTGGAGGGGTGGGGCCATATGATGGACAGCCCTGTCAACCAATCAGCAGAAAAGAGTGGGGCCACCCAGAGGTGTGGGGGTCCTGACCCGGGAAAATGGTGGCTGCCCCTCTGCGCACACACACACATTATCTGCCCATGAAATCAGCAACCTACCTCCTCGATTTGGGTAGGTCCCTACTTGTGGGAAGTCCACTGAATTTGTTTTGATGGCATTTGCTGGTGCTGGTAAGTATTGCTCAAAGGAACAACAATGAAAGAGATCCAGAGAGACAGAAATCAGTGAATGGGCTGATTATTTTGTGAGGGAAGGACTTTAAAGATAGAGCAGGGGTGGGCAAAACCCAGTCCGCAGGCCAGATGCAGCCCAAGGGATTCTATCCAGCCTGCGGCCGGTCCCTCAGCCCCAGCCAGTTCAGGCGCAGGGGCAGCCCGGGCCATGGTGTGTGCGGTTAGTCCCACTGTCCCTGGGTGCACAGCAGGGCAGGGGTGATGCAGGGGCGGGTCCCAGCTTCTCAGCAGCCCCTGTGGCAGTGGCTCACTCTGCTGGACTGCTGCACCAGTGTCTCCACTGCCGCCACTGGACCTGGCCCTGCTGCCCAGGCACCCTGGCCTGTCTGCCCTGCCCGAGGGGCACTGGACAGAGAGCAGGGGGGTCCATGGAGACTGGCCCTGGCGCCCTGTGGGATGAGGCCATGGGAGGATGGGAAGTGGTGTCCAGGAGTGAACACATTGCAACAGCCAAGGAGAACAGAGAGCACAATCTGCCCAGACCACATTAACAGAGGAGGAGCTGCATTCCCTTCTACACCCCCTTGTTTTAGCCATCTCTTTATAACTCAGCTTGCAGAGGGGTTTGAACTCTGGAGTATCTCAACTAAAAGCACCAGCCTCTCCAGCTTGTAGGAAACATGTGACCCTTTCACATGGACTAGTCAATGGGAGGTTGGAACAAAGACCCACAATCTTCTCGTACTGACTATGCATGCCTTAGTGTGTTTTCTAAACCACAGCTTCTTTCACAGCTTGCTGAAAGAAACTCAAATAAAGCCTCTCAGGTAGGATTTGAGACTCAAAGAGTGTGTCCTATTAAAAGTCCCATGTAAAAGATCAAACCCACCTGAGACACTCGGAGACTTAAGAAACTTCCAGTTATTGCAGTGGCAAGGCATAGCAGCACGTGCTGCCCCTACCCTTTACTTGTGGTGTGTTGTAGTTTGGGGTTTTTTTCATAGGGTGCATTGTAGCTATGGCTTGAGAGAAAGGTCAGAGAGGGTGTTTGTGTGTACTCCTTGAACAAATGGTTGCCTGCAAATGCAGGAGACCGGATACAATTACTCTAGAGGCTCTTTCTAGTCCTATGGTCTTTCCTGGGGAATCCTCCAACCAGAATCAAAGGCTTGTGATGGTTGGCAAACACCCACCTGTCTGCCCTGCTCTTCTGGGAAGAACTTGCAAAAATCTTCCCCTTTGATTTGACAACTTTCATTTGCTCCCTTGTTTTACTTTGGTAGGTGCCTACAGGTGACATCTGTTGTTCATCTTGAATTCAAAGTTTTCACTTGACTTTCCCAGATCTTGCCTCCTGCTCTCTTTACTTCTTTTTTCAGTTTTTATCAGGCTTTGTCTATTCCATTGGAGTATTCTACCCTCAGGTATTTTAATTATGTATGAAGGCAGAATATTTGTTATATGCTTCACAGTTAGCAGGTCCCATTTGCCTCCTGAATGACTTTATACACCAACAGAATCACTTACTATATATTGAACTCCAGCAGCTCTTTTTTTCAGGATCTGTCATAATGCAGTTATTGGTTTTGTCTGCTTCTTTTATTTAATCTCTAATTTATGTGGCTTTGGCATTACTGGAGCAATTGCTTTGATTAAGAGTTTTGTTTCAAGTAGAGACTGGCAGCAAAACACTTAGTTTCACTTTTGATATAAATGAGTTGGGGTTTTTTAAATTTATTTTATCCAAACAGACCACTCCTGGCTCATCAAACCAGCATTATTCCATTGCTGCTTTTTCCATTCCTGCACAAATCCTGTTCTCATTACACTACACTGATTCCAAATGTTGCAGGTGGGATGAAGTACGCTCTTCCATGTCATGCCAGGATTGATTTTCCAATGACATACAAGGTGATGGAACAGGAATGGTAGGCAAGGAAATGCAAATCATTTGCAAAGCAGAAATTTCTGTCTTTGTGGCATTCATTTGTAACCCTGGTCTGCCGTGCTAGGTGCAGGCCTACTGCCAAATTCAGATCCCTGGGGTACCAATGGCCTTGGTCTTTCTCCCAGTCCACCGAAGAATTGGTAGCACCTGAGCAGCAGAGTACTCTGAGTTGTCTTCATCCAGTGCAAGACACAATACAAACTGATATATATATACTTTAATACATACACACAAATATATATATATTTGTATTAAACACAGCACTTCAAATACATGGGTACTTTGACTTAATACTGCTATGCATCAGGGTGACAATAAAATGCCTTTTGCAGTCTGTCTAGTGCTCAGCAGGGGGTGCAGCTCGGGGTCTGCCGGACTTAGTGCACACAACCTCATTTTCAGCTGGGTTTTCAATAGGGCTGTGCGAAGCTTCGGTGGCTGAATCTCCAAATCCAAATTGAATCAGAGGACCCTTTAATCTCTCCGAATCAAATCAGAACCTGAATCGAGTCGGAGAGATTTGGAAAGATTCACAGCTCTAAATGTTTTTTCTACATACCTCTAGGTAGCAAGTGGATCTAGGTAGTAGGTGGCTCCGTGGCGCAATGGGTAGCACGTTGGACTTCTAGAGAGTGAAGGGATTCAAAGGGTCCTGGTAGAGTCGTACTTTTCTCTTGCTGGGGTCACTTGATCCCAGCTGACTTCCCACCTATGGTGGGGGGGCTGGACCCAATGATCTCATGAGGTCCCTTCCAGCCCCTAATGTCTATGAAATCTATGGATACTGGGGCACATGGCGTGAAGCACTTCTGGTCCGCTTCTGGGTTCACCACCGAGCATGTGGAGGGCCCCCCCACACTCCTGTGGGATGCTCCATGTGCCCCAGCATCGCAGCATTCACAAGCCGCGCTGGTACCTTGAGGTACGTAGAAAAAATATTTAAAGCTGTGTCTATGTCCGAATTGCTGATTCTCTGAATCAGCATCGAATCTTCAGATTCAGATTTGGCCGAATCCAATCAGGAACAGTGATCCGAATCAATTAATCAAATCACTGTCCCTGATTTGGGCTGAATCCGAATCGAATGGGGCCCACTTTGGACACCCCTAGTTTTCAAGCAGCAGCCGTTAGAGGATGCCGTGCCCTCTGGCTCGTCTGGTAGCTGACTCTAGCTTCCAATACCCTCAGACAGGGCTGTCCCACCCCTGATACAAACCGAAACTCAAAGGCCAACACAGGATGAAGCAACACAAGGGCTGCACTTTCCAACCCTTCTTGGTCTTCCTATAGCCCTTCGCTCACCCCTCCTAGGGTTTCCTCCATCACACAGCTTCCTTGTGTGACACTCAGGATCCCCTTCCGCTCAGGCCAAAGGCGACCCGGGACTAACTCCCTCCAGTGTCTCCTTCCCTCTCATCCCGCACAGGGCTCGGGGGATCCTTGGAGAAGGTGTGCCTGTGGGACTCAGCCTGTCACATCCTGGAGCCCCGGCTTGGTTCTTGTGGGATGAGTGCTCCCTGGTCCTCTGGAGGTCCCCTCGCAAGCTCCAGCCAGCCAACGGGGGTGGATCCATTGCTGCGCGGCTCCCTCTGCCGTCTTCCAGCACATGCCCTTCTCTCTCCCTTCCCTCCAGGTGTGAGAAAGAGCTCTTTAAGGAGCCCTCCTAGCAAATCAAGAGGCTGGGATTTTTCACAGCCTTGCTGATGACAAATCCTTTTGTTTGCAAGCCTCTTACCCAGGACTTCCCTGTTCCAAGATGTCCCCCCTGAGGCAGGTTTTCATTTGCCCTTAGTCTGGTTTCCCCAGAGGGATAAAATTCACTGCTCCCTATAGTGCCTTAGAAGGGACAAACCTCTGCTGCTGCAATCCACGCCGTGTCCGGCGTGGAGCACACCTCTCCGAGGTACATGCACTTACATGCTCGTTACCCATTTAATGGATTTTGCCCCTTTCCCCTCTCAGTGCAGATAGAAAGTTTTCAGAAATGAGTCAATGGCCTGTCACTGAAGGTTTATGACCCATAAGATTGGAAAACACTGCCTGCTTCTCTTGGAGGACTGTCTGAGCAATCTCCTTTTTTATTGGCCATAACACCTTACCATAGAGCCAGGAGGCTACTTAGTGAATTTAGGAAGGTGATAGATAAAACAGTTGACATGAGACATAGCCACCTGTGTTATCGTCCAAGACTATTTGAAAATATTCTTTACTGAAGACCAGTTTCATATCCCTTTCATTGTATCTATCATACTCAAAGAGGTGCCAAGTTTTAGGTTATAGCTTTTCTGATATTTATCACAGGCATATCATGCACCATACCTTGAGGCATGGTGGTAGAGCAACGAAAGCATCTTGCTACAGAGGGGGAATCCAAAGGAATGAGTTTGATCCTTCCAGATTCATACCAAAGGCTGCCCCGGGTGTAAGTGGCTACTTTGTCCCTTTGATTTCTTCAGCCCAAGATAGCTGGATGTGATGTTAGCCACATTACTGCCTTGTTTGCCATTGCCCTAACCACACTGGACTGGTATACCAATTGCAGTCGGGATTGTTCAAAAAGTTCAATTGGCTTTGAACTTTTTCATAATTTGGGCATGACAGAGTAAGTGCAGGAGGATGACTTATTTCTCACTTCTTCCAAGACTCTGAAGTGACAGTTCTGCTGTTATATGCTTTCGATAGGTTGGAGCGATCACTGGGCATCCCATAAGCCAATTAAAAAAACCACACCATTATATTGTCATAAAAGCTTCCTGAAGTGACCATTGCCCACCCTTGGGTTTAGGACCAAAGAGCAGTGGGCACAAGGAATTCCCACAACAAGCTAAGATAGGTGCACAAAAAAGGTCCTTCCTACTGTGAGATTTCTAAATAGTAATGCAAATTGCTGTATGTAGTCAATGGTAAACTTTCAGAACAGCAAGGAACCACAAGAGCCATGACGCTGGGTCCCACTGCTAGGGACCTACTTAAATTGCAGTGAGACAAAGGGTATTTCATGGCCCACTTGCAGTGCACAGAGCCCATTTTGCGGGCATTTCGCAGTAGTCCCGCCCCTTGGCATTGATTGGCAAAGAGGCCCCGGGGTGGGGGAAGGAGAAGGCGGTGACTGCCATCCTGATTGCTGGCTGTGTCCATTGTGCCACCCTGCCCTTTGGTGCTGATTGGTGGAGAGGCCCCAGTGGGAGAAGGGATGAGGGGGCAGCCACCATGAGGACCACTGGGGGAACAAGTCAGGAGGGAGTTGTTGATTCTGTGGACGTTGCAGTTTCTGTAAAATCCACAAAACCACAAATTAAATAGTTCCCTACCCATTGCAATTTTACTTCCACTGGTGTAATTGTGCCCTCATGTGAAACCTTGACCAGAATTAGTCACTCCTGGATGGCCAGACTCCCCCTGAAAGCCCCTGAGCACTTTTGAAATACTGTCCATTAGTATCTAAAACATTTTCTGAATGGGAGCATTCTAAGCTCAGAAAGGTTTAGCTTCATACCTAACCAACCTGATTTATCTAGATCTCAGACACTAGGAAGGTATCAAGTGTGACACCTTCCTATGCCAGCAATTTTCTCATTTGTTCCATTAACATTTTAGAATACAACTTGTCTTATAAAAATTCAGTCCTGTGTAGATTTCACTACAATAAAACAGACTCTCTCTATCTTCTACACAATGCTATATTTAAAGCTGTGCTTAGGGATGGGAGAACTTATTCAAAGGGTTTTTATTTGATACAATACATTCAAGGCTGGTACTCTCTCTCAAGCCAAGGCTGGTGCTGGAAGGCTCATATTGTATCGACAGGACATAGTAGTTGTAAGAGCAGGGCAAAAATTCATTTCAAATAAGGCATACTTGCTCTTTGTATAGCACAGACTTTCATGTATTCCATATTTTTAAAGAAAAATATATTAAGGTAGAAGCCAGCAGGCCAGCTCACCAGCTAGTAAATTAAAACATTTGCAAGAGCATCAGTATCTCAGCCCAATTTAAGGCTACATTTTCTTCCTCCCAGATCAGACATTTTTTCAAGAGTTCCTATGCCCTCTTCCCCACACCCAGGATCTCCTGTGGGAATATATCCACTCCCTGCTGCTTTGTCTTCATAGGCCTTCTTCTTGAGGTAAGGAGCATCTACCTGCTTCTAAGCATGTAACATTGAGCCCCCTAGAGTCTTTATCTAAGAAAAATCTCCTTCCCCATTCCTCTCACTGAAGTCCCTTTAAATCCCAGCAGGTTTGATTCAGAATCACAGGGTGCATCTACACATGCAATTAATTCACAGCAATAAACTCCAGAGCAGTTCAAGACAGAGTAAGCTACTCCTGGGCACAGTGTCTACACATGCACCTGGGTCTGCAGCAATATGAGCTGGGGTGAAGCAGTTTACACCAGGGTTGCTCAGCCCCGGACTCTGGGTGGCAGCTTCAGGCAGTGGAGGGCCTGGTTGGGGCATGAGGGTGCTGAAAGTGCAGAGCCATGTGGTTAGACATCAGGCAGGAGTCAATTTATGCCCAGGGTCAGTGTCTACACTTGCATTTAATCGCAGTAAATTACCCTGGTGTAAGGCAGTACTGTCCCCAACAGTACTATCTTACTGAGGCGTAAATTAGTTTACTCCAGCCTAATACCCTTGCACATGAAGACAGTGATGTTTTACTCTGCAGCTAATTAGTCTACTCTGCAGTAAAGCACAAGTGTAGATGTAGCCACAGTGTGGTATCACATGATCTCAGAGATTTATTCCCTTCACCTCAGAGGCAGGAGGAACATAGCAAAACATTCAGATGAGCCACCACCTTCCTAAAGGGACGGGTCATCCTGTGATAAAGAGGAACATTTTGCAAGACCTCAAAATGTTTACCAAAAGCCAGAATTTAAAACATGGCCTAGAAGTGTCATAAAATCTAGACATCACGACAATGTCCCACTTCTTTATTATGTATTATTATCATATGAAAACAATGATAAACTTGCCAGGGGGAAAAAAAAATCATAGTTTTGTCCACTTCAGATCATGTGTAGGATCTGCCTTACCTTTAGTTTATCTATTATGTTGGAGAGACTCATGATCAGTAAGAGCACATGCAAATACCCAACGTTGACAATCAGTTTGGAGTTATACCGGAAGGAAATAACAAAGGTCATGAATACAGTATTGACATTACACCCTCCTCACAATAGGGAGTTGGCTGTCACCATGTAGAAACACAACTAGTATAGTTTCTTTTACCAGTATGCGCAGAGCTCTTTAAGAGCCATTCTATCCAAGCTACTCTGTAGACAATTTGCCTGTTCTGATGTGGCTCTCAAGAAGAAAAGTCTTTATCCATATTGTACGATAATCCTGCTGGACATAATTGTAGTTATAGTGACAACAATTAGCATGATCCTAGATACCCTCCAATAAAGGGAGAAGTTCAGATTTTTCTATAGTGAAGCATAACACAAACACTGGTAGGGTTAAAGTTGCTCCAGAAAACAGTAAGCAGCAGCTAATTTGCTTGCATATCAGAGGTGCTAATACGTAGAAGGGTATGTTTGTATGGTAACTGAATAATAAATAGGAAAATTGATACATAAAGGAAATATAATAGAGTGAGAATTTGGATCATGAATCACCATACAGTAGAGGCATGAACAGAAGTAATAGGATCAGAAGTGATAGTTTCTAATCACTCTATTTGGGTGAGGAATATAAATGTCATCAAATCTTGAAATCCGTGTGTGTGTGTGTGTGTGTGTGTGTATGTGTGCGTGCGCACACATACACACACATACACGTACATATGAACTATGCCCAAACAAAGGATTTGGATTTGAACATGCTCATTTGGAACTCAAACATGAATCCAGATCTGAAGTTTGCAGATTATTTCTCTCTTTATAATAGACCAGATTTAAAGAGAAAAAAAAGAGAAAAATATCAGTGATAAAGAGATATATAAAGAGATCTTCAAAGGGAGACTGGACGCACACCTTGTGGGGGTCATTCGACCCCTGCAGTCTTTCCTGCCCAGAGCAGGGTGGCAGGACCTGGTAATCTCACAAGGTCCCTTCCAGCTCTAAACTTATGTGAATTTGTGAATCCCAGATCCAAGCATCCCTGATTTGGCAAGGGAAAAGGGATTAGTTTTTGAGTAGCAATTTTACAAATTAGAATCCTACCTAAAATATGTAATGAAATGTCCCAGTGAGATCTATTTCTGTATCTTAGGGAGAACACCAAAAAAACAATGACAAAGGGAAAAGAGTTCCATTCTACAACACAGGAATATTAATTTTCTTATAGGTAGGCAGCGTGGAGTAGAGCATGAAATGTTGGAAGTGAATGTACACCCATATCTTGAGAGGAAACGGATGGTTGAAGAAAAGAAAGAAACCAGCTATTAAGTACTGGATTCATTCACTGGACACCATAAGTTATCAATGGTCAAAACATTTAAACACATACTTCCCTCTGCTAATACTTAGCAAAGCACTTAGGCACGTAGTTGGTACTTTGCTGAAATCTAAGTAAGAGCTGTGCATTAGATCTGTCATTTAAGGCTTAAAGGTTTGATACAAAGGGAGGGAAGAAGACATTTATGGTGCTTGGCATGAGACAGGGACAGAGGTACCAATCTCTGGGCTCCAATTCACATACTACTTAAAGCAAACAAACCTCAGAAGACCTGGAGAGCTGCTATACTGGGGGTCATAGCTGGCTTATGAGAACTCATGCACAAGTACTATCCTCCTAACAATGAGCAAACACAAACACACTCTTAAAAGCAAAGGCTAATCTGTCCCAGTATCATCTTCTGGGTACCAAATGTATTTAACAAGAAGTTTGGCAACAAGAGAGCCTCTAGCAGGAAGCTTGGAGGTAAGCTGTAGAGTAGGAGACAGAGAGACCGAAGCTACTTGTTTTGAGTCAAGTAGATCTGTCTGTATCTGTGGCCAATGCAATTGTTAAATAAAAGCATTTCATCACTGCTCGAGAGCCCTGCATCTAGAAGTATCCTAGAACTGACCCTAGCCTATGTTGGCCAGTACTAGAAAAAGTCTCCATTAGCAACTATTACTACTGAGTGAAATCTTAGAAATTTCCAGTGTCCATTATCGCTAGAAAAAGGAGGAAAAAACCTGCATAGTTACTCAGATGCCACTCATAAAAGATTCAGATATTTAATGGAAGCCATTGTATCTGAGGAGAATGGCACACAGGACCAGGTCATGGGCAGTCCATCCTAACGGTTAGGGCCAAGGTCTGGAACCAGCCAAAATTAAGGAGCCCAATCCAGAATGCCAGCCAACGCAGAATAACTTGGAGCAACAGCTTCAGACCTAAGTTTCAATCAACTACACAGCAACTGGGATGCTACCCTAAGTCAGAGCTGCTGCTCCCACAAGCCAAGCCCAAAAGGTGGCCACATGGGTTGTTTCCACGCTTCAGCTGAGAGGACTTGCTTGTCTAATGTTTGCTCAAAGGCCTCAGCTGAGGAGATCTCTGTCTCCAGCTGAGTAGAAGGAACCCTTGTGGAATGATATTCTGAATATAATTTCATTTTATTTTCCCCAGTGCCTACAACTTGGCATGATATGAGCTGCAAGATTGTTAGCAGACAGAGACTCCTTCCTCTTCATATTCTCCACCTGTTTCCTTTTTTTAGCCTCCTGCTTCACATGTCTTCATTCCAGCTTTATTAAAAGATGCTTCATGTAAAATACAGATGCTGTTTTGTTCAATGGGAGACATAACTAAGCAACCAAAAATGCCACCGAATTTTTACTACAGGACAACTGAAATCTGCTTTATCTGGAAAAGGGCTACTGACTTCTTGCTGTTAATACTGACTGACTGTCTGGGAAGCACCTCTCTAAGGGTTTGACCAGACAATTTACTCCTTATTTCCAGTTTACTCTGACAAAAACTGTGGGGAACTTAAAATATTGCCATTACTTTTCACCTTGAACACTAGTCAACTGCTAAATGTAAATATTTGTGCTTTGAAGTCTGGCATTTCGAACACACAGGAAGTGCTGGATGCAATGCTGATCTAAATAGTTTGAGACACTACTTTCACCTTCTTTCCTAGTGACTAGCTATCTATTTGGAAACCTTTGCCCTCAATTTGCAAAAGTGAGTATAAGGAAAGTTGAAAAAAGGAGCTCTGTGCTCCCAAACCTGGAATTGGGGCTGTTCAGATCTGGTTCAAGTCAGCAAATAACAGACAGCTTCCATAAAACAGTTTGGCTGGGAGGTCTCAAACGATGGTCTACGGGCACTTGAAGATGTTCTGTATAGCTATGTAGGCTCATTGCTGATTTCTCCTCCATTTCCAGCTATTGAACTCAGTGAAAAAAAGCTAGAAACTGTATGTAACCTTTTCCTAATAATTATTCTTCCATGAACAAAACGGTTGAAATTGTCAGATATGGGTGATGTGATAATGAGTGGGAGGAGAGGTGTCTACAATATTTCTGAATGAAAATGTCAGTTCCATTATATAGACATTTTAGAACAGCAGAAGAATTCTGAGGCTCTTGAAAACCAAGATCCGTGACAGGAAGGATTAGAAGTACAACAGAAAACTCTAATATGAAATCACCTCTTTTGACTAGCTTTTTTTATAGAAACTACTCACTTTACCTTCACTAACATGGAAGCAGATCATTGAGATTCCTTGAAGTATGGGAACTGGATCAACATTTTTGCTGATAGATGTATACGTTTTAAAAGCAGAAGGGATCGTTGCAATTCTTGACTCCAATTTCCTGCATAACACTGGACATAGCCAGTTAGCCAGTGTACAGCCCCACCACCTATGATCGAGTCTATGTTTCCAAAAAATATCTAGTCTTGACCTAAAGATTGCAAACAATGGACATTTGCATGCCCTTTGGTAACCTCTTCCACAGCCCCATACCGTTAAACCTGCATCTTATTTCAGGCCTTCATGTTGCTGATTTCAATTTCCAGCCTATCGATCTTGTTATACCTGTGTTTGCTGAATTAGAGTCCTGTATTAGCATGCAACTTCTCCGTGTGTAGACTTGTTCAAATTAAAAAAATAAACCAACAAGCACTTATTGACTTATGTGGAAATACACATTACACTTATAATCAAGAAATGCTAATATAGACTGTTGGGTGAGGTTTTATTAAAAACACATAGACAAATGTTAATTTTTGTTTTAAACCTTTAAAGATTTATTCTTGGTTAAAGTCCTATATTACAACATTTTTAATTTCAATATTGCTCCAACAGTGAAAATTATTAGATGACAGCTCAGTCAGAAAGGCAAAAAACCCATCGAAGTCCCTTTTACTCAAATGTTCAGTTCTAACGGTGATCCCTGCCAAGCGGAAAACAAATCACAACTGCCGTTATTTGCCTGGCAAAACTTGATGGAAATCTATAGCAGGCTATTACCGTAACAATGCTAAGCACTGGAAACCAAATATGCAGTCCTCGCCGAAGGCAGTGGAAGTTCTGTCACTGAATTTCATGAGTATGGGATGCAGCCCTGAAACCTGCCCTTGAGTTTCATGGAACAAACTCTCTGTTGTTATAAAGTGACACAACTCTATTGTCAAGGAAGCTGTGCCAATTTACTCAGGTAGAGACTTTGGTTGCATGTATGAAAACTCAGGTAATATGCAGGCCACTTGGGCACCACCCCATTTATAAGATGCTGCTCTTGGCATAGCCTACTTGGACACTGCGGCCTCACAAATAGGTTTTATTTTGTGACTCCTGGTGTGTGTGTGTTTCAGTCCTGAATGATACAGGTTCCTTCACGTAGATAATTTTGATGCCTGCCAATTCCCATTCATTTTGAGCTAGACTCTCTTATTTTGAAGACACTGTGCAACATTCTAATTTCAAAGCAGGTAGGACTTGCATTTTGATTAAAAAGTCTGATTTTTTTTCCCTTTCATTGTGATATGGATGATTACATCCTTGCTGCTAATTATCTATCTTAGGCAGAAACACCCTGTGCCTGACAAAAATATTTAAACAAAATAAGACAAAATGTTATTGCATTACATCTTTTATCCATTCCAAGGCTGATATAAGGTATTCAATGTACTTGGACTTCTTTGTACACTTTTAGGTACGAGGCTAAATCCTCTTGCTGCTAGACCACCTCTTATTTCCCACCTTGCCTCAATTTTTTTTGCTGTAATTTTAAATGCACTTTCCTACTGAAAACGATGGAACACCAAGCTTTGCAAGGTACATTTTGCAATACAAGAGATAGTCTTCCTAGACATATCTCTTGTATTGCAAGAGATACATATCGTTGGTTCATGTTCTCAGGGGAGAGTTAGGAGCCTGAATACCTTGCATGATCTGCACCTTAATGCCTATTTCTGTCCATGGTATTTAACAGCATGGGCCAGCGGGGGCAGGTGCTGTCCTGAGGTTCATACGAGCCCGTTTCTGTTCTCTGCTCGTATATTAACCTGGTGTGTTTGTTAAATCACTTTACCTGTGTTCCCTCGGTTCCTTGGTCATTAATTTCTATTTAGATTGTAAACTGTTTGAGTTGTGGACTACCTTTTAGCACACATTTGTGAAGTATTTAGTCGCATGGGTTCCAATTGCCTGTTCTGCACTACAAAATATTGCGATAGAATATTTTTTCTAATGTCAGTTAGAGATAGACCCCCAAGAAAACTGTGAATCTAAATAATCACACATTTTTGCGAAGCATGAATCAGCATCTGATCTCTCTGGTCAAGCTCAGCTTCAAAAAATCTCTATTGTGTACACTAATTTACACAATTTTTTTGCCTGGACTCTAAATAAAGATTCCATGCAGTTTGATAATTATCAGCTCAGCACTGCTCCTAGTGAAACAAATGGGGATTTAACATTAAAACAAATAAATAGCATTACATTGCACTTCAACTTTGGCAGAGTTGGATCAAGGTTTAAACCTACAAAGGTTATATGTTACCTTTAAAAGATTTGAGGATATGCTCTGATTCTCCAGACATTATAAATAAATACACTTGTTTCACTTTATTTCCCAAATGCACCGAATAATGTTTTCTGGGCACACTCCTTTAAGCATGGGGAAGTCATGGAAAAAAAAGTCAAAGAAACAAATGCCAGGACAGCTACAAAGGCAGAACTTTAGAAGAGGCTTCCATCGTCTATGTGGTGCCATCCAACGGTGTAAATATTACCTAGACCTTCTCCCATTAAGCACCCACAAGGAACAGATCTCAGTACTGAACCCAATTCCATTCCTCATGTGAGCAGTCCCACCGACAACAACAGTGTTTGAGAAATTGTGAAACAATATTCATGAACGAGATGAGCACAGGGTGCCTACGTTTCTTGTTTAACTTAGTGTTGGGCTGGTGTTGTAGTTGTGGTGGTTGAGGAAAAATGTAGCTGGCATCCTGCCAGGACAGAAACATCTCTGACCACCTTCCTACCATGACGGATAAGACCACTGGAAAAAAAAAATCATGACTGATGCTTCCCAGAAGAAAGAACCACACGCTCCAGTTAAGATGCTCCAAGCTCGAATCCTCTATAGGCCTGTCCCTTTGTTTGAACACCTTTCACGAAGAGATGGAGAGGGGCAATGGTTGATCATCTAGGATGGTGCTACTTGTGGTGCGATCTAAGGCAGGCTCTACCTGAGGAGCCCGGGCCATGGAGAAGAACAGGAACATGAAGCCTCTGAAGTACAAGTACCATAAGGCATCATGGCAGAATATTAAAATAGAGCTATTTTATTTCAGGGCTAAAATTTTGGGGTTTTTCAAACCCTCCACTCTCTCCCGATTTTCTGAATTGCGTGGAAGCACTTTTCATTCAGAAATGTCATTCGGGCAAAACCCTCAATTCCCACCACAAAACAATGTGTGTGTTTTAATAACCCCCCTATCCAAGTGGCACGGTAGCAAACATTATTATCAAATATGCACTGCAAGCTTAGATTCCTTGAAAAACAACATGGGCAAAAAGCATCGTGTCACTTTAAATGCTCTAGCAGCAGAAAGGGACCCTCACTTGGGTATCAATGTAATTTAGTGCAAATGAGACCCTTTGCATTTTACAAGTTAGATGTCAGATACCATCCAATTCACTCTGAAAGCATCTTAGAGATTCAAAGGTTGTAAGGCCAGAAGGGGCTGTTATGATCATCTAGTCTGACCTGCATAACGGAGGCCACATCAATTCCCTGAATTAATTCTTGGTTGAAGTAAAGAACAGAGTATTCAGGAGAAAAAACAATCCAATCTTGATTTAAACATTTCCAGTGAAGAATGAAAAATCCACCAAAACCCCTGGAAAACTATTTTAATGTTTAATTACCCTCTCTGTTGGAAGGACACATCTCGTTTCTAGCCCAAATTTAGTCTTATTTATCAGCACAGGGCAGAAATAAGCTACAACTGTATGAAAAAGAAATAAAAATGGAATTGGAAAAATGCACTCCTACCAGTGCTGCTACACTTAAAAGTTGCTTGAAACATAATCTGAGCAAGCCGCTAGATCTGCCTTCAGTATCTCCCATTCACTCCCACACAAATGCAAACATTTCTTCTCCTGCCTAATTCATCCTCCTCCTTCAAATTAAACTACTTAACATTTTGACAGAAAGCAAAGGGAAATCACTTCCCAAACAAAATGATTGTACAAAGCCAGGCCAAATTCAGGTTGTTGTTGCACTTTGAGAGCAAGATGCACCCACCTCAAACCTTATAACATAGTTCCCCTTAAACAACTGGAAAAATATAAAATATTACCTAAGATAATTTTATGGAGGCATTTTTTTGTAAGAGTTGTAAACGTGTTCCTTAGCCAGCTGTAATTCAATACTAAGTGAAGCAATTGCTCAGTCACTAAACTTTTTTCCCCAGTATGAGAAAATGTGAAATGAAAGCAGCTTATAAGGGCAGAGGTTCTTGCTACCCACTTTTGCACTGCTTTTTTTCAAACGGACTCAGACTGCTTTCACAAACATCTTGCATATACGGTAAATGCACCATCCATTCTGTTTTCAGCTGACTCCTGCTTCTTTGTGGATTTATGCATCTGCATGGCGAATAAATTAGATGGGAGGAGAAATGATGCAACACAGGAGAAACTCATTCACTTCTCTCTGTATAATTCCTATGAACTCATTTCAATGCTATGGCTATTGTTTCTCAGAAATAAAAGCGGAGGACTACTTAGCGAGCAGAGCAGGGCAATACATTAGCCTGTGTAGTACATACATTAGTAATATATTGGCCTATGTAGAGATAGGAATTCAAAGCCAGGCAGCCGTAGGAGCGAAATGAATGAGTGTGTCTCTGCTTTGCCCCTAGTGGAGTTTTGTTGCTATCTCTGAAGGGAAGCCGGGTTCGAAGTCATAAATGAGGTGCGCTCTGAAGAGATGTAAATCAAATATATTCACTGCTGAACTGTACCTGTAATGCTTGCACCCTCCGGGGGGGAGGAGGAGACACATCATCATCATCAGTAGATTAGTGGAAGGGAGTTTCTGAGTTGTCCCCTCGCAGTCTCATCAAGACAGGTTTGCTCTTCATGCAAAAAAGCCCGTGGGGCTCATCTCCAACCTCATCAGATCCCCAGGGATCCACAGGAGGCCAGACCCATACATAATGGCTCATGTTTAAATGTAAATGCTTATAAGTGATAATTTACAGTATTATTTGTATCACTGCAGTTCTCAGAAACATCATTCAGGATCCTGCAGGACCCTGTTGGGTTGAGCTAGGCATAAACATATATAGTGAGATAAAGTCCTGTCCCAGCAGGCTACACAAACATTATACAAAATACATCAGCCAAGGATAATGGGAATATCCTCAGCTGCCTCACACCAGCACATTTAATTTAATTGTCCTCAGTGGAGATTAGATAGGTCATACGTGGCGATATATCCATGTGATAAATTGCAAGGCTATGTGACTAACTGCAGAGTCCTGAAAGAAATTACATTACTTATGATCCCATGACCACCTCACTTGCCCTCTCCTCACTAATGCCACATGCCTAGAATTATATCTGCATTTCCAAATCTCCAATCAGCTGCAAATGCCCGTTTTCCCAAACACTTCACCTGCCACTAAAGCTTTTTCCTTCTTTCTCTCAGATGTGTAATTCCCTCTCCCCCTGCGTAAAATGAAAATGGCCTGTGGCCCACAAAACTCAATCCCGGACTACTGATAGGTTTAAAGTCTGGTAATATCTCAGTCCTTCAGTTTTATACTATGAGAAGGGAGAAACATACAGCTTGCTGGGAAAGCACTAGCCTCCACCTGAAACGAAAACTAAGATCCAGTGACATTTTTATGCAAAGGGAAGCAATTAAGGTCTGTAAAATATTGTAGGCATAGTAGGAAATCTATGCAGTGCACAGAAAATGTGGTTCAGGGTGGGAGGACACAAGACAGCAATTCAGTTCAATATCTTGTTTTGTCACAGACATGCTTTGCTCCCATGGGCAAGTATTAAGGCCCAGATTCACAAAGGGACTCAGGCACGGATATGCTAAGCATTACCTCGCCTCAGCAATAGATGTGCGGCTCTGGGACTAGACTTTCCATAACCTGGTTAGGGTGCTGACTTAAAATAAGGGGAGTTAGTCATCCAAGAATAAGGTTCACAAACAGCCAACACCAGGAGCAAAGGGAGTGCCTAAGCCAATCCCAAGGATAGGCCAAAGAAAGGGATGTAGCAGAAAAGCAACCTCTCCCCTGGGCTTACGTGCCTAACTGCAGCCCTGAGTTAAGCCCCTAAGAGACGCTGAGACTCACAACCCAAATCCCTTTCCTGGACTGAGGCATATCTTTGGTACAGACCACTGACTCCCTCTTTTCTTCTGAGACACCACTGGAGGAAGAGGAGATGGTGGAAGTGCTGGTGTCTGCTTTTTACATAATGTCCTAGTGGTCAAAGCACTTACCCAGGTAGTAGGAAATGCAGGTTATGGGCCATCCTCAAACCCGCTTCTCCCATCCCTCAAGAGATTGCCCTAGGGAGGGTATAGACTAGGCTGGAAGAGGTACAGCTCTCCAAATCCCTGTAGAAACTGGGCCACCATGCAGACAGGAATGCAAGATTCATAGGGCCAGAAATGCGGTAAAAAAAAAAGGGAGTCTGACTGTAGCCTACTGCTGAAGGCATTTCCCTAGGAGAAGGAGATCTGAGGTTTAGCTCTTTCTTCTCAGTGCCGTTCATGTGTTTTATCCAATGACTCTTTAATACAAAATGCATTAGTCATCCCTGAACATTAGTTTATACCTGCTGGCTGGAGCAGTCTCCTAGGAGGTGGGAGATGTGGGTTAGGACTCCCTCATGTGGAGAGGTCTCTCATTTCCTGGGCGAGTGCTGCATTACGGTTGGAAGTAAAGGTCCGACTCATTTATACATACTTCGAATCCATATATTTATCAGCCCCGAGTCCCTTGAGTGTAATAAATAGGGACTTCCTTAAATCATGGTGAGACAAAGGTTTTTTTGTGGCCCACTAGTGGCATGCAGAGCTGATTTCACAGGCATTTTTGGCAACCCTGCCCCTTGGCACCAATTGGCGGAAGGGCCACGGTGTCGGGGGGGAATGAAGGGGCAGCCACTATCTTGGTTCCTGGCTGCTCTTTGATATGTGGAGAGGTCCTGGTGGGGGGAGGAGGGACAAGGGGGCACCCACCATCTCCTCTCCTGCCCTTTGTGCTGCCCTGCCAGCCAATGCCTACCCAGCCCAGCAGCAAGGACTGCTGGCTCCCACTGGGGAACCAGCATTTTATTTTTGAGTTTTTTGTTGTTGTTGATTTCTCAGATTTTGGATCCCAGATTTTGCAGTTTCTGTGAAATCATGAATTAAGTAGGTCCCTAGATCGTTTGCCCTCTCCTCACCAGTCCATCTCCTCAGGGACTTGCTGTAACTTCCAAATCATGCAGAGAGTTAAAAAAGCCTCTTTAAATACATATAATAAAAAGCAGCTTGCCAAAGAAATGTTTCTTTTCTCTGGTGTAAAATATCTGGTCCCCTGCTTGTCTTCAAGCTGATCCTGACTCTGAGCCAGGCTGGACGGTATGGACTGATGGGCCCAGTATCAGGTTTCCCGTATGTGGTGCGATGGCTAAGTATTTTGTGGCCCCAAAAGGCTGGACACAGAGGCTCTGGAAGTGTTCCCTACTTCTCTTTGCAAAGTTGCTTGAGATCAGATTTTTAATGTGCAATATCCTTATGTGTGGTGAAGCTGTTTTAGGGTTATTTACAGGGAATTTTTGTGAGCTCAGAGACTTGACTTACAAACAAACCGTTCAGGAGGGAGCCACAGGCAAGATCCATCCTACCTTTCCCTATCAGAGTGGCAAGTTCTGCTCTTTCCCTCCTTGGGGATTTGTGGGAAACAATGACTATCTGCCCTGGGCTGAAGCATAGGCTCTGGCCTCCAAATTATCCCATCACAACTCTCGCTGCCTCACAGGACAACAGGAGTGTTGCCCAAATAGGCTCATCTACACTTGAAGCCGTTGGCTTTGCCATTTAATTTTCCACCAGCACGGGATTACATGGCATGACAGCAAAAGCACCTGAGTCACATCAGTCCTAATGCTCTCAACATGGCTATCACTGCAGGAAAATGAATGATTGTGCTTTCCTATGTAGAAGCTCTTCTGACAACTTCTGGAATGACTCATTGTGAATTTAGTGGCAGGAATATGGTTGATTATCAGCATTATTTGTACTGCAGTAAAGCCTAGGGGCCCCAGGCACTGACCAGGCCCCTGCTGTGCTGGGCTCTACACAAACCCACACTTAAGACAGCCCTAGTCCCAGCAATCTCCCTGCTCTATGGTTTTCTGCAGGCCATGCATAATACAAAATATATGGGAAAGAAATGCTTTTGATTTGGGATCATTAGTCTCTTTTGAGCCCCCTTTCCAGCCCGAGAAGGAACGTTTCTCTCTATAAGCCAAAGATGATGTTCAAAATGAGGCAGAACCTTAGCTGGTGTTAGCATCCTTCTGTAGAAGCTAATGGAGATTCACTACTTTAAATCACCATGGGAGCTGATCTTATAGAGACCTTGCTATTCATGACAGAGCAGAATTTCCACTCAATTTTATCTATGTGACCCTATGATCCCAAGCACACTTGTATTTGACTGAAGCCAAAATGTGGTTCTTCTATATAGATTTTTTTTTTAATATGCATTTTTAAAAGTAAAAAAGCCATGTTTCTGGAAAATTGTTTCTAGAGTGGGCTGAGTAACAACAACAATGATTTTCTCATGCTTTTTTAAATCTAATTAATCAGTTGCAAATATTACTCAATCAGATGCAATTCTTGCATTTAATTGATAATATTTGTTCCTGCCACACCAGTAGGAGAAACATTACATTTTAAAATTTCCTGCTTTGTTTGCCTGAAACAAACCCAACCCCCTCCCTCTTCTGGTATTGCTAAATCCTTCATAGGTTCAAAACTATTTATTGTAGACCCAGACTCTGGCAAAATCCCCTCACTTTAGCCCTCATCCTAATTTTTCTCATCTCTCTATGCAGAGCTTTGGGTTTTCTTAGAGACAGTGGTATAGACCGTCAGCTATTTCCTTGTGTGGCAGAGTGGAACATTGCATTTTCCCGTATCTCCTGCTGTTTCAAATCTTCTATTGTAATGAAACTTTGAGGAAGGACCTTATGTCAAAATAAGCCAACGTTTAAATCTCACCCCCATGGCTGTGTCACTTTAATGGGGACCATGGTTCGAGTCGCTGACTGTTTCCTTGCACTTGTTCTTTTGTAATAATTTTCCCCAACGAAAAGCCCTAAACAATGTAAAACTGATTTATCCCACACCATTTCTCCTCAGGAAGGAAAGCTGTGACACAGCCAACAATATTAAAGATGCCTTAGATTTTATTTCAGGGCCTGCCCATCCTCATCTTATCTGGCTCACAAGCCCAGTCATGCTGGTGTATGGTTCCCCAGAACTGTTAAAGGCGTCAGTACTCTAGCAGTATTTTTTGTTGGCAGTAAGGAAGGGACAGATGGTTACAGAATAGGTGTGCAGCACAAGTCCTTCCTATGATTCTGCGTAGCCAGGTGGCCCCATCCAAGCTGCAAACATAACAGATCTTTATTTGATGAAACAAGCCCCAGATTGCCGCATGCTAACTCGGTTGTAACTAGAGTATCAGCTTCCTTCTACCTTCCTTTCTTCTATAGTAGCCAGGTCTTCTACACGGCTGCTATAGCACACTGGCTGGGGACCATGACTGCTTACAATCACACTAGTAGCATAAAAGAAACAGTTTGCACAGCGTTCTAAGGTCATTCCTGATGTTCTGCAAGTCGTTCCGTTCAATCAGCCTTTGGTCTGCACAAAAAACCTGACTTGCATACAGCCAGTTTCCAGAGGAACAACACTTTTTCTTCCAAAGACCAGCTCATCATGTTGACTGCCCAGCTGACCTGAAAGGTGAACACACCCTGAAGAAATAATGCCTGTGTATGTGAAGGGATATTTTCTATGACTTGCTGTAAGAAGAACAATATAAATTCTCTAACGGACACCGTGTTGGTGATGTATCTTTGCAGTCCAGTAGAGGGCAAACTTAGCCTATATATTCTCCGGATGCTCATCACACAGTAAAAGGCAGCTGTTATTTTCCCATGTTTATATTTCATTTGATAACCTATAAAGATATGTAGCAACACATAACACCAGAGCTTAAGAGATGCATCAGCATAAATCAGACCTGCCACTAAACAGTTTTTCAGACAAGTCAGTCAACATTTTTTTTTTTAAACAAAATCAGCATACTGAGGAAGAACACGGTACTAAAACTACAGTTTTAGCCCATTAATTCCTTCTTGGTTCATTAGCAATTGCCCACTTATTTTCTGGAGCTTCCTTACATACATAACAGAGAACTGAAGGGCTTGCTGCCTTGTACTTTTATTAAATGCATGCCAGCACCTTGTGCAATTCAACAGCTTCTGGTTGCCTTGCCACTCAGTTCTGACTTAAAGATGGGCCCTTTATTTGAGGCATGGGGACTGGGAGCCATGTAGTTAGTTGGGACCATTTGGAGAAGATTTCTAGAAGTGCCTGCAGTGCAAATTATAACAGTGCCCCTTATTTAGTGGTCATGCAAAAATGATGGGACTTTCCCAAAGATGTTTCAGCTGATCATGGCTAGATGGACTTATTAGGTGCAAAATTCATCGTTTGCTACTTTTACAACATACTCCCGGGGTTTGCTTTGCACTGGTACATGGAATAACCCCTGCAGCCAGCAGGTGGAGACAGATCAAAATAAAAGTCAAATCACAGCCCTCCCGACTTCCAGATATATTCTGGAGCAGCAGGAAGGAGAACACTCAACTGACAGGAGCCATCTGCCTGGACAGATCCTGTCTCACATGTTCCCCCTTTCTTTGGCCATATGGTTCGAGCAAGCCCCGAGAGACGCCAGCAACTGTTCAATAGCACCCAGGGAGGAGAACTGTGCCTGAATTACACATACATTTCCAAAGGAGAGCAGGGTGCTGTGATAATAGCACCTCTCTGGCCCCACTGCCTCTCCCTGCTTTGGCCCCAAGATGACCATATCCCTCCCAAAGGCCATGGTGCCCTGTCCTTGTAGAACAAAGGGGCTGGGGGGACAGTGCTACAAGGGTGGCACTGCTCCTTGATCTACCCCATTTAATTAATCACTTACGCAGTGATTCCCACTGTGGTAGCACCTATTTGTTCAGGCCCACTGATGCAAATACCATGTGCATGCAAGGAAATACTGGTAGATCCTCCCCGAAGGCCAGCAACCCACGTGGAATGACTAGATCCACAGCTCAGATGACCTGGGCTCTATTCCCAGCAATATTACTCTATTCCCAGCCCAAGGAGTGGCCTTGGGACAGTCATCTTGCCTATCCTTGGCCTTGTTTTCTCATCTGGAAACCTGGAAAAGTTGCAATCTATGAAAGGCCTTTTGTTGTAAGACTGGAAGGGACCTCAGCAGATCATCGGGTCCAGCCCCCTGCACCAAGCAGGAAAGACAACAGGGGTCAGGTGACCCCAGCAAGGTGACCATCCAGTCTCCTCTTGAAGATTTCCAGGGTAGGTGATTGCACCACCTCTGGAGGGAGCTTATTCCACAGCCTGGACACCCTGGCTGTGAAGAAGTTTTTCCTGACTTTTTTTCCCTAAGTTTTTCCTTTGTAAAGCTCTTTTCATGAAAGTGCTATACAAGAGGTGGGTATTACCCTTACTATGAGCAGTACTTATCTTGGACTTTGTCCAGCAAGTTCGTGAACCCCTGGCTATAATCTAACAAAGCACTTAACTATGTGGATTTGATTACTTGCATCCTAAAAATTATGCATGTGCTTTGCTGAATAGGAGCCAGAGTGCTCAGGACCACACAGGATTGGGCGAGCTCTCCAAGAACCAATTTTTAATCCTTTGTCTATGTAGGAAGCACTGGTATCACTCAAGGTGAATTCTAGCTTCAACTTCCCTAATACCCTTTGAAGGTAAGAGAGGAAGACTGGAGCACACGCACCATGCCCATGCAGGTGAATCTCCCTAGGGCACAGTTAATTAGGTTGGCATAGGGCAGTGCAATCTGCCAGCCTGTTTCAGCAAGATCAACTCTGGCTCATCCCATTTCAGCTGCACTGATCTTCCAACAAATTCATCTCACAGTCTGCACAGCTGGTGCCCCTCCTCAGTCTAAAACTAGCCATGTGTCATTAATTAACCTCTCATATCATTGATCTTCCCAGGGACATCAACCTGTCTCTCTGAATCTGCTGTCTGATCCATCAGTGCCTTAAACTGACAACACTAAAAGTAACAAACATTCTCTTGCTGACACCCAGCCATCAGAAGCAGTTTACATTCAATACCTCACAGTTTGCCTATCACAGATTATCTATCCTGATTTTTTTTTAAATGAGGGCTGGGGCAAGGATAATAAAGAGGGGAAATCATAGAAACCTAGAAAATGAGGGTTGGAAGGGACCTCAGGAGACCATCTAGTCCAACCCCCTGCTCAAAGCAGGACAGTCCCGAACTAGATCATCCCAGCCAAGGCTTTGTCTACCTGGGTCTTAAAAAACTCCAAGGATGGAGACTCCTGTTCCATTGCCTGTTCCAGTGCTTTATTATCATCCTAGTGAGAACATTTTTCTTAATATCTAACCTGCACTTCCCTTGCTATAACTGGAGTCCATTATTCCCTGTTCTGTCACCTGCCACCACTGAGAACAGTCCAGCTCCATCCTCTTTGGAACAACTTTCACGTAGTTGAAGGCTGCTAGCAAATGAAATCCCCTCTCAGTCTTCTCTTCTCCAGACTAAATAAGCCCAGCTCCCTTTCCCGCTCATCAGAAGTTGCATGCCCCAGCTGCCTAACTTTTTTTGTTGCCCTCTGCTGGACTTTTTCCAATGTTTCTCATCCTTTCTGTAGTGGGGGGCCTAAAACTGGACACAGGACTCCAGATGTGGCCCCACCAGTGCCAAACAGAAAAGAAGAATCACTTCCCTCAATCTTCTGGCAACGCTCCAACTAATGCAGCCCAGTATGCTGTTAGCCCTCCTCATGACAAGGGCACACTGTTGACTCATATTCGCCTTATTTTCCACTGTGACCCCCAGGTCCTTTTCTGCAGAGCTGCTACTTTGCCAGCCAGCCCCCAGCCTGTATTGGTGCATGGGATTGTTCTGTCCTAAGTGCAGGACTTTGCACTTCTCCTTATTGAACCTCATGAGATTTCTTTTGGTCCAGTCCTCCAATTTGCCCATGTCTCTCTGAATCCTAGCCCTACCCTCCAGTGTATCTACTACACACACACAACTTGGTGTCATCTGCAAACTTGTTGAGAGTGCAAACCATCCCATCTTCTGGGCCATTGATGAAGATATTGAACAAAACCAGCCCCAGGACTGACCCCTGGGACCAGAGACAACCGTAGCAGGGTGCGGGTGGGGCAAATCAGCATGTGTGGGGCCTGGATGCAGCAGTGGCGGGGGGCAGGGTGGCAAGCAGCCAGACGCGAAGCTGGCCTGGCTCCACAGGGCCCCCCAAAGTGTGGGGCCCAGGGCCGTCGCTCTGATTCATCCCCTACTAGGGACCACCCTGCCTGGGGAACTCCACTTGATACTGGCTGCCAACTAGACACTGAGCCATTGATTACTACCCTTTGAACCCAATGATCCAGCTAGTTTTCCATCCACCTTACAGTCCATTCACCCAACCCATACTTCCTTAGCTTGCCTGCAAGAAGGTAGTGGGACACTGTATCAAAAACCTTCCTAAAGCCAAGGTATATCACGTCCACTGGTCCCCCCTTTTCCACAGAGCCAGTCATCTCATCGTAGAAGTCAATCAGGTTGGCCAGGCATGACTTGCCCTTGGTGAATCCATGCTGACTGCTCCTAATCACCTCCTTCTCCTCCAAAGTGCTTAGAAATGGACTCCTTGAGGGCCTGCTCCACAATTTTTTCCAGGGACTGGGATGAGGTTGATCATTCTGTAGTTCCCCAGGTCCTTCTTCTTCCCTTTCTTAAAGATGGGCAAAATGTTGGGTACCAACAAGAAAATGACATAGGAAATGAATCCACAGTAACCTGTGTTAATTTTTCCCTTTGTCTAGAAATAACAGTGTTCCAGGTACAAGCGTTAGGCCCTGATTTCTTTAACATCTCTATTAATGTGAGATGTAGTTAATAAGAGACAATTCTAATGAGAAACTTAAGCCAGTGGAAGTAGAAGTATCCTGATGACTCCCCCAGACATTTCAGTACATGTAAGCATGTGTATAAAAGAGTGAGAGAGAGAAAGAGTAGAACATGCTGGGCAGTAGGTGAACAAGTTGTGGTAAGTCTCCATATTGATTTCCATTTCCAAGCCATGATATCAGACACATATCTGGAAATTAAGGAATGTGTCTGTGATGACCCTGTACCCTACCAATTCCTACACATCAGAACATACTCACTGAGCTGTTAAAAACCCATTAGAGCGTCTCCGAGGTCGTAGTCCTGAAATACACTGTGACCTGGACCTAGGTTCAGCTGGATCCAAGATCAAAGGGTGGAACTGACTCCTTTGACAAAGACCCAACTCAAAGTATGGTTCAATTCTGAAAAGGGACTGTATAAAACTGGAGCCACCTTTCTCCACAGACCTCATCCTTGCATGTGGTTTGCTATTTCTCTGTGGCTCAGGATTTCCACTACATTTTACCTTACTCCCAGTCCCATACATTTTTTTATTACTTGTTATTAGTCCTAAAGAGATTTAACGACTTTGGCACAGGAAGAGGGGTTTTTATACTCTTTCACACAGCAAGAGAATTGTTAACTGTGCTCTAGCTGCAAGGAGACACTGTACCTTCATTCCACCTATACAACAAGCCCATTGAGAAGCACTCTGATATATCAGCACAGCCCCAGTGGACACAATAGATTTTGCTGCTGTACCTGAGAACAACACTTACCCTGCAGGATGGTTTTTACTGCTGACATGTAAGAAGAAAAATGTCTATTAGATGCCAAGTTGAATGTAGCGATTAGGAAAGCTATCATAACTTGTAACAGTCAGGAATGATCATGGGACACAATAAACAATCATGTAGGGACAATGAATATGAAATCCCTCTACACCATTTCTACAGTCACTTTCTAGAGGGGAATCCCTCTTTCAGGTATTTCCAGCATAAAAGGGTCAAGGGATATTTCACTGTCAGGGACCTTAACATTTCAATACATGTATTGTATTAATGTACTCCAGAGACATCTATGACAGTATGACACTTCGAAGGTAAGCACAAGATAAATACGACAGCTGTTATACTGAATTCTGACTGTGAATTTAATTCTCCCATTTGACATGGGCGCACATGCTGTTAGAGTCCAGGCCAGAGATACATGTCTAAGAAGGGCACTAAATCAATATTTACACATCATTTTGCAAGATATCTGAGCACGATCTGAAAACCAAGGAAACACTTGATACGTAGCCATTAGTGAAATATATGGCTCTGAAACTTTCCACAGATGGCATATAATGATATGCTTGCATAGCACTTGATGGCAGAGACTGCTAAATCCACATTTGAAAAGGAATCTGGAAGCAGCACGGCATCACCCATGGTCCTATAGCAACCACGAAACTCATATGCAACAGGGATGTGAATTTAAAATAGCAGTGTTTCATGGCATGGGGCCTTCTAGTCATACCCATATACCAGTCCACCCAGTCTTTGTGCCCATCCTTCTCAGAGATGGTCTTGCTGCTTTTAAAATTGCCTGAATTGAAGCCTGTATCACTGCCTCTCTCTTCACAATACAACATTTTATGGATACAGAGACATGAATATCCACCATGCCGTATCTGTGCTTCATTACACACCTATGTCAACCTGAGGAGGAGAACCATTGCCTCAGTCTCTTAATGGGAAGGTAACCTAGTGAAATGGTAACCTGCATATACTATAAAGAGGTATAGAAATCAGACTTTTTGGAAGTAGTATTGGAATGCTTATTATGGGGGGAATTCTACAGCTGAATGGAAAAAATATGTTTTTAATATCCCATAAACAAAAATGGGACCCATCAAATGTGTCCTTACTGTAAGGTCAAAATATTATAATATAAACAATAGCATTAAATATGTAAAAGAAAATCCCACACACACAGGATTAGGATGAATATTTTAATATACAATTCAAATGAGAGTAAGTGAAAGGGATACATTTTGTCCTAAAATGAAACGAGAGTTGAAAAGATTCATTTTGCACTCATTTAAAACGTTCTCCTAATCAGCCTGTTCCTATAATGTGTCTGTTTTGACAAAGCTTCATTTTCTAATGGCTGTTCAATCAAAATGTTTTTCAGCAGCAGTATTTGTGAGCCCCTGTAAAGTCTAACCCATGGCTCAAAGTAGAAGGGAAACTTTTTTAGACAGAAGACATGGACCTGAAAGATACCTGGTATGTAAAACAGCTATTTGATTAGTGAAAGCTTAAGCCACATGAAGTAGTACATTTCCAGTCGAAATGCTGGTGATATTCTGTCCATTCTTCCTTTTTAGTTCCTTTGCACAAAATGATCTCGCAGCTCTGAAGCACTAGATCTTCACTTATTCAACGCCCTCCTAAAATTTTCCTTTAACTGAAATGCCCATAAACACCAACATACCATGCACATCCTTTTCCTACCCTGTTATATTAAAAGAAGCAGCAAAACAGCACATCAACAAATCCAAAGCTAACTCCTTCCGCAGCCTCTCAGAACATCTTGGCCCAGAGCAACTTTGCCTATCTCTTAGGCTTCAATCCTGCAAAGACACTTTCACTTGCTTGCTTAACTTTAAACATTTGAAGAGTCCCACTTAATTTTTGGACTATTCATGTTTTTAAAGCTAAGTATATGTCCATGCAGGACCAAGGCTTTAGTTGTTAAGAGTATCTGGAGCAAGAGCCTTTTTATTTGCATACTGTATAGAGCAATGAGCATCTCCATTGGTTACCAGAAAAAAAAACAAATAAAACATCATCATCATAATTCCTAGCACCTTCAGAGGAGGAGGGCTTGATCTTGACCAAAACGGGCCGTTACATGAAACGGACAAGATCATTTTGACCGAAGATCAGGCAGGACTTACCTCTGTGCTGGGATGAGTCCCCATTCCATAGAGAGCAGGATCACACAAACTGCACAGGAACCAGAGTGACCTAGGATAGACACTTGGCAGTGGAAATTATCAACCACAAAAGGCCAAAAATAACCTGCTGGTTGACATGCACAGAAGGGGACAACAGACGTTTTCAGTGTGTGAGCTTTCCAAAACATGGAGTGGGGTTTTTTTGTGTATGAAAGTGTTATGGTTATCAAACATCCATTATCAAGAACAGTGCATTATATTCCCTGATACATTATAAGTCAGGTGTTCCACTTTGGGTGCTTGTTTAATGCATTTACCCAGAGTTATCAACTGTCAGTGGTGCTCCTGTTCATAGGATGCTCACCTTTGTTTAGGAGAAATTAATTCCATCTGCATGCAGGGGAATAGAGACCCCATCAGAGAGGAGACTGAAAGAGTTTTCATTTGTTTAGTTTATCCAAATGAGGGCTACGAGGAGATGCTACTGCAGTTTATAAATACATTATCAAGAGAAACACTCAGAAGGAAGAAGAGCTATTTAAGATAAAGGACAACATTAGCACAAAAACTATGGGGATAACCTGGCCATGGATAAATTTTAGGTTGGAAATCAGGAGATTTCTGTCAGTCAGAGGAAAGAGTTTCTGGAACAGCCTCCCAACAAGGTAGTGAAGGCAAAGAACCAAACGAATTTTGTCCATTTATAGCAGGAACCAAGGATGTGGCTAGATGTGCATTTGTTGTGCTACAAGTACCACAGCAAGTTGAAAAGCCACAACAGTGGTGTGGTACCAGGTGTGGACAGATGTGCAGAACCCCACCAGCTGCACTACTGTGGCTGTAAAGGCTCCGGGATGTGCTTTCCAGGCAGGGGTGTAAGGGAGTTACTTAGTCCTGCCTGCTCACTGACAGCCTGCAGAGTGCTGCCAGCCACTGGCAGTCAGTGAGGACTGGCAGTCAATGGGTCTAGTTTGGTCCCACATCCACTGACAGCCCCATCCTGGGGGAGAAGGCAATCTATGCTCCCCTGGGACTGTGCTCAATAACTGTCCACCCTGCCTGCCCTCCCTCCTTGTCTTTGAAAGAGCAAGAGCGGAGCACTATGGATGCTGGGGGACTGAGAGATCCCCTGTAGCATGATGATGTTCACAGGGTAATAGGAAATCTTTCCCACCCCAGAATGACCCTTTTTAAGAACAGCCATGGTACAATGCCACCGTGGCACATGTGTTTCCAATGTAAAGGATGATAATATTCTTGTACTGAGGGCTTATATGCTACCTAGCACAAAGCACGCCACACAAGAAGATAAGCTGCACAAAAAAATGAAAATGGGAGCAAAGGGCAACAGCAAGCAGGGAAGGGCATAAGGTTGGTGGAAGAGGCCTGGACTTTTCCATGAAAGCAAATCACATCAATTGTCTTGTTCCATATAGTTCTTAGATCTAGAACAGACCGGTATCGGAGAAGATCTACACTGTACCAGGGACAAGACTGACTTGCAGATGGGCTCTGGTAAAGGGATTTGAAGGACATCAAGATTTTTGTTGCAGAGGACGAGAAAGAAACAGTACGTAGGCACAGGGTCCTGCCTCTTCTGCTGAGCTCCTCCTCTTCTTGGTTTCATTTCTTCCTAGTGGGGGTGACTCTCTTAGCAGCAGCTGTTCAGGGCATGTGCGGATGAACAGCTTCCTTCTGTACATCCTGGTCCCGTCTCGCCACTGGAGCAGCTTCCCTATTGATTCCAACCCAGTGACACCTGCTGACAGCTCCCAGCACGTGCATCATCATCAGCAGCAGATTCTGCTGTCACCCTCTACAATGTGCGCTGGAGACCTCCACAGGGAATTAGGATTCCATCTACTTCCTGCACTTCACATCCTGCATAATTAAAGCCTTCCTTGCATCAATTCTTCATGCCTCCTGCTCAAACTGTTGGCAGGGAAACACCCGTCCTGCTTAATGAAATATGAACATTAAGAACTGAAAAGTCTCATTGCTTTTCTAGTACATTTTCCAATACACATTCCTTTAGATGAGCCAGGCAGGGCTATTGAAGGAAGCCTTGACAGAAGTTTTCCTTTTACTTAATGAATTTTACGGAGACGTTCTAAATTCCTAACACTACAATCTGCAACCATGTCTTCACTCATGCTCTTTGTTAATTAATCAATGAGTCTTTCATTTAAAAAGGTAAATTTCCTGGAGAGGACAATGGAGCCTGTCTTGAATTACAGAACAAGGCCACCTGGGAGTGGCTGCAAGGGAAATGGTGTCCAAAGGTAGGGCAGGATTGCCCTCAGTGAGCACTGGGGCTGCTGGCTAAAAATGATCTCCTGAACACATCTCACTGTTGCATTTAAGTCTGTGCCCAGAAGGTTTCTTTTCCAAAAGGCCCTTGGCAAACTCCCTCAAAACAGGCTGGCAAGGAAACTTGAGTACTGATTCGAAGCCCACTGAAGCCAATGAAAAGACTCTCAATGGGCCATAAACAGTTCTGGACTGAGTGGTCAAGTGTAGTCACAGACCAAAAGGCAGTAGCATAACTCAGGGTGGGCAAGAGGGGCACCAGCCACAGAAGCCAGTTTAGGAAGTGCACCAGAATGGTCCCCCACCCCTGCAAAGTCCATGCAGCAGGAGTGGCCTCACAGCATTGCTCTTGCGACAGCAACGGCATGCATGGACCCCCTGCTGCTGCTGCTAGAAAAGCGAGCCAGGATGGGCAAAGCACACCGTGGAGACAGCAGTGCAGCTGGGGACTGCGTCAGGATCTTCATTATATATCTCTAAGAATTACGAGTAATGGCATTTCCCACAAGGTGGCAACATTTTCAGGCGTCCAAAATTATTTTGATTGGTCGAGACCCAACAACCTGTAAGAAATGTTAACAGGTCTCATTATGCCTGGCTAATTCCATGTTGGCAAACACACAATCATTCCTTTACAAGGTAAACTTTGAATGAAGGATATGTAGTACTGGATTCTGTAAAACGTGCAGGGTCCCAGACGAAGGAGTTAAATAAAAATAAGAGCATGGGAGAAACATAAATGATAAGGAACAGATCCTCAGCTAATGCAAACTGGCATAGCTGCACTGAGGCCAGTGGACCTATGCCAATTTACATTAGCTGAGGATCTAGGCCAAGGTGTCTGTATGCCAATGCAAGGAGACTGAAAGCAAGAACAGATGGACTAGAATTCTTGCAAAGGAAGAAGACTTTGACAACACAAGTATTACTGAAAACGGGGCATGACTTATATCTTTTAATAGGATACTGTAATATCCAGCTATAAATTATACAGGAAAGACCAATTATTGTTGGGGAATACTGCTATACCTAAAGTAGATCACCAGAACCTGAGTAGAGAGAACCATATGCTATCATTTTTATGGATACAGATCCCAAGTCATAAGAACACAAATATAATGGCAGAGTCATACTACTAGCTACCAGATCAGAGAAAGGACCAGGTGTGGACATCTCTTCAAACAAATCAAAGAGAAACAGTCCAGTACCATGGTGAGCATGAACAACTCCCATTATCTGCATATAAACAGGTCAAGTATTATAAAGGGTCAAAGAAGCAATGTCTTGATCCTAAAAAATTACCATTTCCTAGAAGAGGTAGGCTAAGCATGTACTAGAGGACACTGTTTTTAACTCAAAGCAACACACAGGCATTGATACAAAAAAAAGGGGCAGCTGAGCCATTAGGGACTAGAGACCACTATGTGATCAAGTTCAACTGTTTCCAAAGGGCTAAAAGCCAACATGGAACAGTAAACTTTAGACAGTAGAAATACTGCCAATACAATACTAGTTCCAAAGGATCTGTCTTTACAGTGCAAGGCAGCCCCACACAGACACATCACACTAGCTCTGCACGTGCCTTCTTCTGCACCAGAAGAAGTATAGCCACAGTCGTGTGGCACTGCTCTCTAAGCAAAGCGAGTCAGCCTGGACAGAATACTGTGTTAACACTGCTATACTGGCTCAGGACCTAGCACACACACAGCTATTGTAAAGCATGGTACTGCCTTGCAACATACAGTTAGTCACAGGCACTGACATCAAAAGCAAAGATAGTAAAACTCTTACATGCCATTCAGACTGTTCATAAACATACTCCTATCGTTTTTATCTGAGTGGTTAGTAAGTATGCGAGGCCTTGTTGAGCGCTTCCATTAAGAGAGACCCTCCAAACAGAATCAAGTATTTCTTCATTGCAATCCTGTTGTTCATAGAGAACATAAACAAAGGGCCTATCTTCTAGTACACAGTACTATTGAACAGTACAGGGTAGTTTTAGTGCTCACAATTTCAAGCCTTCCTTTCCAGCCAGTACTTTGCTGAAAGAACTTACTCTTTTGGTTGGTTGAGCACACAACAAGCACTTCAGTTGTGCCCTGGTTTTCTGCTGTTCTTTGCCTCCTCTGTGGTTGCTTCCAATGTACATGCACACATGCACAGCCCCATCAATTAATCCTCAACACTTGTACTTGGATTCAGCCTATTCTTTGGAAGTAGTTTGAAAATAAGATAGCTAGGATGTACATCAGTATCAATGAGGTCAGCGATTGCATATAGGCCAAAGACAGGCTTGGTTGGAGGCATCCAAGTTCCACTAGAACAATAACAGTGGCACAGAAACCATGTATAGCTCTACAGTGAAAACAAGAAGAAGGTAAGAGTAAATCAGAAGGGCTAAATGGCAATGTTCAAGTGGTTATTCAAGCCAGTATCCTGAAAAAGTAGAAATCTGAAACAAAATCACTATACAAAAGTAGACACTACATCCAGTAAACGGATGAAGAAAATTAGAGGGAAAAGGATGGAATTTGAAGACAATTAGCAATATTAGAAGAATGTTGTAGCTATGATGCTCCAGGAATTATGTGAGAGGCAAGGATTTCTTAGGGTAATAAGTTTTACTGGACCAACTGCATAGCTGGGATAGAGTTAGAAATAAAAATAAATAAATACATAAAATGAAAGACATTTTTAATCACAGAAAATTAGGGTTGGAAGGGACCTCAGGAGGTCATATGCTCAAAGCAGGACCATTCCCAACTATACCACCCTACCCAAGGCTTTTTCTACCCAAGTCTTAAGAACTTCCAAGGATGAAGAGTCCAAAACCTCTCTGAGTAACCTGTTCCAGTTCTTTACTGCTAGTGAGAAAAGTATTCCTAATATCTAACTTAACCCCCCCTTGTTGCAACTTGAGACCTTTGCTCCTTGTTCTGTCATCTGCCACCACTGAGAACAGTTCAGCTCTGTCCTGTTTCGAACCCTGCTTCAGGTAGTTAAATCCCCTCAGTCTTCTCTTTTCCAAACTAAATAAACCTAGCTCCCCCAGCCTCTCCTCACAAGTCATGTGCCCCAGCCCCCTAGCCATTTCCTAGCCTCTCCAATTTGTCTATATCCTTTCTGTAGTAGTTGGGGGGGAGAGCAAAACTGGGCACAGGACTCCAGATGCTGCCTCACCAGTGCTGAATAGATGGGAATACTCACTTCCCTTGATCTGCTGGCAACATTTCTATTGATACAGCCCAGTATGCCTTAGCCTTCTTCATAACAAGAGAACACTGTTGGCACATATTCGGCTTATTGTCCACTGTAACCCCAGGTCCTTTTCTGCAGAGCTGCTGCCCAGCCAGTCAGCCCACAACCTGTCCCAGTGCATGGGATTATTCCATCCTAAGTGAAGGACTTGGCACTTGTCCTTATTGAACATCATGAGATTTCTTTTGCTCCAATCCCCCAATTTGTCAAGGTCTCTAAGAATCCTAGCCCTACCCTCCAGTATATCCACTCCTCCGCCCAGCTTGGTGTCATCTGCCCAGCTTGGTGTCATAACTCAGCAAGGATGCACTCCATCCCATCTTCCAGGTCATTGATTAAGATATTGAATAAAACCAGCCCCAGAAATGACACCTGGGGAACTCTACTTGATACCAGCTGCCAATTAGACATCAAGCCATTGACTGCTACCCTCTGAGCCCGATGATCCAGTTTTCTATCCACCTTACAATCCATTCATCCAACCCATACTTCCTTAGATTGCTTGCAAGAAGGTTGTGGGAGACTTTATCAAAAGTCTTGCTAAAGTCAAGACATCCACTGCTCTTCCCATATCCACAGAGCCACTCATCTCATCATAGAAGACAATCATGTTAGTCAGGCATGACTTGCCCTTGGTGAATCCATGCTGACTGCTCCTAATCACCTTCTTCTCCAAGTGCTTAAAAATGGAGTCGGAAAGGACCTGCTCCATGATTTTTCTAGGGACTAGGGTGAGACTACCGGTCTGTAGTTCCCTGCATCCTCCTCCTTCCCTTTCTTAGAGATGGGCACTGTATTTGCCCTTTTCCAAGCATCCAGGACCTCTCCCAATTGCCATGAGTGGTCAACCTGGGTCTGGCCAAGCTTACTATCTGGCTAACCAGGTGGGAGGCTGTGGCTGGGAGGGTTCCTGGGGACACTGGGGCTTTCTTCCTGGGTGTCCTTCGCGTGCATCTCCAGGTGGAGCATCGCTGGGCAGTAGGTGCTGGCTCTCTTGCCAAGTTCAAGGGCCAGTGGATGCTGGCCAGCGTGCTCTGCAAGGTGTCCCCTCAGGGTGCACTTGTTTTGGCCTTATGACCCTCATGAGGCACACCCTGTTTTTCATTATTTGTCCCCCATAATTTATTTCATTTTTAAAGGCTCTTGGCTGCCCAGCAGTGGCAGCCCCCAGTCTTTAGTGGACCAGGCCCATGGCCTTTTAATTTTCAAATAGGCCCAATTGCCATGAGTTTTCAAAGATGATGGGCAGTGGTTCTGCAATCACATAGACCAACTCCCCCAGCACCCTCAGGTCCATCCTATCCACCCCTATGACAGGAAAAAATGCGTTCTCATTTAATTCTGAGCATTCCTGTCAATCTTTTAAGTATCTAATCCTTGTTTAAACCTCGGCAAGTTTTTGTCCTTGATCCCATCTACCTACTCTAGTTTTTTATATTTTGGTCCATCACCCACATAATGGCCCAGCCCTCTGGTGAGACGCAACCAGCAGTGCATGGAGTGAACAGGGCATGGCAGCAATGCCATTGCAATAATCTATGAGGTCAAGGTTTAGCACTACATTCTGCTCCACTTGAAGTGTTTTTTCAGGATGCAAAACCTTATATTTTAAGTCAAATAAACTGACCTGCAGAAACAGAGGCAGGAGGTAATGCGGGTAGTTAGTATATGGTCAAGGTGAAGCCATCTTGGCTACGATTACCATCATCTGCTAGCCAACTAGGTATGGTAGAATGTATGAGTGTGTGTGTGTGTGTGTGTGTGTGTGTGTGTGTGTGTTAGTTACATATGACAAGAATCAGTGACAAGTCCAAGAAGAAAGACCCCAAAGTACTCATTGTCTTGACAGTCTGTCCTGGGCAAGAGAAGACAGCAAGGGCCCTTCTAGACATTCAGGTAAAAGCATGATGGGATCTAACATGCAATCCATACAATTGTACCTCCTACCATGCCACATATACCTGGCCGGAGAGGTGCTCATGGGATCCATCATCATGCCTTATTGCCAGTGTAGGGGGTGCCCAGGATTGCAAGCCTGGGCTCCTCCTGTATCAGCTCCCGTTGCACAGATGGGAGACTCATCAGCTGACAGGACTGATCTGCGGCAGCTCATGGGATAGTGCCATGGCTGGGAGTCCCCTCAGCTGCAAGACTCCCAGCCGCTGCAGCTCATGGCGCACGTCTGTGCTTGAGAGCCCTGTCAGCTATGCTGCACATGCAAATTAAAGCTCAGCAGCGACCATTTATGAAGTTAGGACACATTTTCCAGCTCTAACTTTACAGCCGGTTGCACCATTTTATGTCATGATAGCTCATTTGCACGTGAAGCTGGTATAATTTAATTGTGCAATGAATCCAGTAATTGCATATAATGAGTAGAGGGGGCCCAAGTCTCAGGACGCTGCCCAAGCATTTTGCCTGTTGCCATAACTTTTGAAGATCCTCCATGAAAATGGAAAGCTATAGTAAAATTCCTCCTGCAGTCCACTGCATTACAGTCACTTTTCCTTTCTGGGGGTAAAAGACCTGCTTGGGGGGGTTATTTTTTTAAGTTTTTGTTAATTTCCTTTTTTATTTAATAAAGGAGAAGCCCCAGCAAAGGCTCTTTGAGTAGAAGAGGGTGTCAGTGTTGTGTCATTCTCCTGATGTGCTCTGGATTCAGTTCCATAAGCGCATATGCAAAAATAAAACAAAAACACTAATTTCCCCATAGAAATGCTCCCTCTTTGATGATCAAAATAAAAAAAAAGTTGCACATACAAAGAATAAATTTCTCCTGACTCTCATAATACCGGCTTTCTTTTTTTTTAATCCAATGCATTTCATTGTACTGTTGTCCTTACATGTGGAAACCACATGAAACAAAAAACTATACTGTTATTTGACCCCAGCAGTCTTTCCTGCCCAGAGCAGAGGGGCTGGACCCGATGATCTGACAAGGTCATATCCAGCCCCAAACGTCTATGAATTTGCCTAGCATAGACTGTCCTCTGCTCTATAACTTACTGCAGATGCTTACTTACATCTTTCTTGTTTTACCATCAGTTTTCCTTGTTTTTGATTGTTACAGTTTTGTGCCATCCACTGTTTTCTACCGCACTCAGATTTTTGTGCATTTAGGCAGCTATTCTATTCTAAATACAAATGTAACTGTTCTTAAGACCTCCTCATACTTGCTGTGCTAGTGCACTCATTCTTGCCAAGTTAACCTCTCCTAAGTTTCGTATTTCTAAAGCTGGTCCATCATGAAACACACGGTTTCAAAGGGATGACGGGTTGCCAACTGAACAACAATAAGGTTTTCTTAGAGGGAGGGGCACAAGGCTGCCAATTCATGGGAAGATCTGCTGACTCCTAAATCATACTACCAGAGTTCAGTGCATTGAATTTGTCAGTATGGTACAGATCCACTGTGCACAATAGACACTAATGACTCTATAGATGCTCTTAGGGCTTTTTATGGGAACTCTCAACATGAGACAGTGTTTTATTCTTTTTTGACAAACCAGTCCTTTAAACTACGCCCCTAACAAGGAAAATGGAATGAGGCAAAGCTAAAATGTTAACGTTTTACTCTCTACACTGAGACTCCTGCTAGTTGAGACAAACTATAAAAAGCGACATTATCAAGAAATTTTAAAAACCCAAATGTAATTAAATTTAATATGCAACTATTAAGAACTGTGAAGAAATATTATCCCATAGGTGTTTAAATACATCTTCATCTATGAAAATGAGACATGCGGAGTTTGGTATATAAGGATACCTGGAAAAATATTCACGGCACAACCCAAATCAACCAAAACTCACTCAGATTGGGGACTTGTTAGGAAAGAAAATCTCAGAATTGCCCAGGCCTCCTGGTAGTACTTTACAGGCAGCCTATGGAGTAAATGGAGCATGGGGTGATGTCACTGTAGTCATTTTTCAGTTTAATAAAACATCAGTTTTTTTAGGTCAAATAAGCATCACTTCACTAATGAAGGTGAGAGGCAATGAAGGTGTATGGTCAAGATGAGGACACCATTGGCTTGGATGGTATAACATCTGTCACAAAATTCTGACTGGCTGGTAGAGGCTTTCTACCTTACACATGGTCTTGAGAGAAGCACACAACATGACAAAACATTTCCCTTGAACTCTGCCATCTATCTCAGGTCAGATAACAGCACCATGTGATCACCAGTGTAGAAAATAATGATGGCACCCCTTTCTCTCCTGCTGTCTTCCTGTGACACTGTAGGGTGGTTGGTTGGTTGGTTTTGAACAACAGCTCCTAAGTTTGATCTCACATACTTTGCAATTGTGGCATGTGGGAGAGGCAGGCAGGTTGGTCTTTGCATCAATGTTTATTACACAATTCCCTGCAGTCCTAGGGGACTGGAGTCAATGAACCAGCAAACCCCTTCCAGGCCTTAGGGCTCCTGTGCAGAGGCTCAGGATTTTGATTCTCTTTGGCCTTGATTTATGGCTATTAAAGAGAGAACTGACTGGTGCTGCTTCCATTCCATAGCCAGGCCCAGCGTCATTCGTGATGGGTCTAGCATATTGGCTGGATATAGCCAGATGCATCTTGGAGACCTGTGCTCCAAATCTTCTTCAAGTTTCTGACTGGAATATAGATCCTAGAGCAAGTTTCTAAAGGAAGCATTCATTTAAACAGAACCACCTGGTTGTAATTATGAACATAAAGGATAATGTTTCTATAGATCACCAGTGTCTCGCACTGACCTACCATATGCAAATAAGCTCTGTCATCTCATTATCTGCCTGCTGTGCTTCTGCATCAAGGCGTGGCTCTTAAAGATACATGAACATTTTCAAACATATGTAGTGCTGGCCTCACTTGACTCCCACCGAGCCTAGACTGACTTGCACAGAAGTGGAATTTGGCCAATGCCAAGTGTTTCTGAAAAATCCTGCCCAGAGATACTGATCTTCATCTTCAAAATGGCAGAGAAGCAAGAAGCAAATCATCACTCAAAAAGACTAAAGGAGCCTTATACTATTGCCATGAAAGGCGTGCAGTGCTCCTGGAGGCACATTTGTACATTGACACTATGTTCCTCCATGATCCCTTCTGTGAGAAGAAGAACAGTAGAAAAAAATGGATGGGATGGGAGGGTGTGAAAGATACAGTAGCAACTTAGGACATGCTCTTTATCACCCACCACTAGGCATCTGCAAGCCCACTTCTTAAAGAACATGGAACAGGGAACTGTGGATCCACAAGTCATAAGTAAGCATGCCAGAGGTGGGAAAGAGAAGGTCCTGAGGGCATGCTCCTCATGGGCTCTCTTGGATGGATACTCATGCAAGGAACAGAATTCATTCTCTTAAAAAATCATTATGCCATTCTCCTTCCCTACCTCAATGCTCTGTTGATTTGGAAGGAGTTAATCATCATCCCAGAACGATTAGCACTGTTCAGAAAACTCTGCAGTTTCCTCTCCATGCTGGCCGTAACCCTGCCTTCCTGAAGAAAGTACTTTTCCAAGGAAGCTATCCATGAGCTGAAGCATGAACGCATGATGCGTACTCCTGGAGGCTGGGGAGGCACAGTGACCGCCCACAGGTGGTGGCAGCAGGAGGGGCATGACGGTGGCAAGTGGTGAGCTCCCGCAGGCAGCCATGGCAGCAGGGGGGAGAAAGGGGGTGGTGAGCACCAACCGGCAGTCGGCTACCATCCACAGACGGTGACCACCTGCAGATGCTGCTGGTGGTCTTAGCAGTGAATAGGGGTGGAAGTGGTGAGTGGTGACTGCCTGCAGGTGCTGCTGGTAGCATCAGTGGCACTTCTCTCAGGGGGTGCAGCGCCAATAGCAGGGGGTGCACATGCACCCCCTACATGTCACCAATGAGCTGAAGCTCCTAAAACTCATTGCATTTCCAGACTATCCATTCCCATCCTGTGGACAATATGGTCCCTAAAGTCAGTTTACTTGACAGGATTGCTTGGCACCACCAGTGACCCCAGTCAAACATTTCATATGTCAGTCTTTCTTCAGCAAATGAGTTTTCTGCCAATACACTCGAAATTGATAGGGGATTTAAGAACAAGTTGATGATCTGCCAAGTGTTCCTATAAATACATTTCATTTTTCCTTTCTGGTTCTGTAAGTCTGGAAATTTCCCTCTGTAATAATTTAGCTTAAATGGAGCTGACTAGAAACATGGTCTAGGGGTGTTATGTAAGGGTATAAACAGATATAACAACTGAATTGATATCCAAAGATACTGATATAAACTATTAAAGTGCAACTGTTATGTCTGCACAGTTTTGTAGTGATACAAGCGGAGGAAAACTTTCAACTTTAACCCCGTTTCCTCCAGGGTTAACAGTTGGGTGTAAAAGTTACAATATAACAACTGATGTGAGCTCCAGTGAGGCAGCTCCACACCCCTTTTTAAAATAGTTAAGAGGAATGTAGGCCCATATCCTATGATGCCAAAGTCACAGGAAGAAGGCATATTTCCATGAAAATGAAAGAAATTTCTTAGACATGTATGGGTTCATGACTGTGCAACTACCAGTGTTGCCAAATATAAGCAAACAGTATGGAGGGGAAACTACCATACTTACTTGAATACAAGATGATGCTGATTATAAGATGACCCCCCACCCCACTCGCCCCCCCCAGCAATAGTTAGATTCTCTATATGGAAAATTAATAAATATCATATAATTTTCCAGGTATGGGATCTAATTATTAGATGTCTGTCTTGAATTTCTCCTCCTCCCATTGCTACAGCAGGGAAAGTAAATTGGGGGGTGGGGGGTCTGGTAGCCCCTTTGCTCTTTCTCCAGATCAAGGCCCCCATGGTGAGGGAGAGAGTGGGGCTGGGGATGAGCCAGGGGCAGGTGCTGCCCAGCCAGGACGGGGCACAGGATGGAGCCACGAGCAGTTCATCTGGGAGGCATAGGGATGGGGGGCAGCTCCTGCAACTGCGTGCACCCTGGGAGGGCATGGGGGACATACCTCCCCTGATCTGCATGCGGGGTGAGTGGTGCCGGCCTCTTCCCGACATGGGGGCTGGGCTGCACTCAGGGTGGGCCGTGGCGGTGCTGGGAGGGGGGCTACAGCAAATTTAGGGATGGCTGAAACCCGCCCCCGTAACCCCTTCCCAGCACTGCTGCCACCCACCACAAGTGTGGCCTGGTCCAGCCCCACACCAGGAAGAAACTGACACTGCCCCCAGCCACAGCTCACAGCAGCAGCTCGCCCTCACCCTGCACACAGATCCAGGGGCACATGCCCCGCCCCCATTTCCTCCCGGGTTGCATGCAGCAGCAGGAGCCCCCCCCTTCCCCCTTCCTCCCCGCAACCCCCAGATGAGCCATTCGTGGCTCCATCCCTTACCCCACGCCAACTGGACAGCACCTGCCCCACCCCGCTCCCTTCCTCCCCATGAGGACCTTGATCTGTCCTCCCCATGCCCCTTCCCTCACAACAGACTAACCAGCCAGACCTGGCTACATTCCACGCTGCAGGGCTGCACTTCTGGCCGCCTGTGTGCTGTGCTGCAGCTGCACATGCACGCAGCAGTTATCGGCCATATCAGCCAAAAAAAAGCTGATTGCCAATACCATCAATTTTCTGGTGCACCTCTACATTTTACCCTTTTTGAAACTGCTGCAAGGTTTAGCACAAGTATTCCATAAACATACTTTTAACTAACACTTTAGTACCTAATTAGAGAGAATATCACATTAGACATGATATTTATTGATCCAAAGCCAAAAGACTCATGATTTACCATATAGTTCATTGGGCTGGCTCCCAGAGTCAATAACATTTCAAGCCATAGTGACCCCATGGCTCAGCAGCTCAGCACTGCTCAGTATGTGTGTATACTCCAGATACCTCCTCCCTACCCCCACAAAGGCTAATTACCTTCCATTCATGACTGGAACTGGGTGTTCTTGTCATGAGTCCTGGGATCCTCCAAAATTTTATATGCAGATGAGGCATAAGGCAACGTGGCCCAGCTTCACCTCATGGAGAGTGGGGCCATACTGATCATATGTGACAGGTTGAGATCTGTGTGAACTGGGGGATCTGTATGAACTGTTTGGGGCCCTGTTTGGTGATGTTTGCCAAACATTTAAGGCTGGTGAACAAGCAGGAGTAATTGGAAATGGGAAAGAAAGGCTGTGGGAGTGAAGAGGAAGTTGAAATGTATGCAGTGTAGTGGCTCGCGCAATGACTTGAAAAGGGGTCGGTGAGGAGGGGGACCGTATTCAATAGTCATTACCATGTCTCACTCAGATGGACTGCACTGATCTTATTCCCAGCCTTTTGGCTCAAATCAAGTGTAGTCTGCCGGTGGCAGGGGAAATACTATGAGGGGATTTTCCCATGGGGATCAAATCACCTTGGACAGCACTAAGTAGTGAAGGGTGGAGACCTGTCTAATGCACAGAAGAAAGGCCTCTCTACAAGAGTCTATCATAGCCTCCCAATGGGAGGATCTTGGCTTTGCGCCTATTTTGTGAAGATGAGAAATTTCTCCCTAGCTTGCTGCTTTGGCCTACTGGCTAAGGGCAATTGAGACTCAGGGGCATCTGAATTCCAAGGCCTCCAGGTTTGGCACCTGCACGTAGGATGCCTGCCATGGATTTGGGAGCATCTCAAAGCCCAAGGCTGAAAAGTCTGGGAAGGAAGATACTTGGAGCTAGTAGAGCCACACAGTAGATTTGAATGATTGAGGTCTGCTCAGTTGATAGAATTTGGAACAGGTTTGGCTCATTTGACCTGACACAGAATTTAAACTAAAAAAAAAATGTGGTAGGTTCCCATCAGCATATCAAATGTAGCATTTCTAGCAACAAGGAGAGGTGTCAGAGATGGCTTTGGCCCTCTCAGAGCCAGCCTGGTATTGCAGTACCTCTAGGCCTGGTGCCAGTTCCCTGAGGAGGGAACACCTGGCCATTTTTTTAAAGGGCCAATGGGGTTTTAAGCATTTTTGGCACCAGGGGAGGAGGTTGGAGCTTGTTCCAGACTCTCCACATGTCAGCCTGGTTTTGCAGTATCTCCAGGCCCAGTGCTTGTTCCCACCTGGGAGAAAACTACCTGTTATTTTTAAAGGGTCACAAAAAAGAAAAAGTTCCTTTCAGTATGTTTGCCCTAAATGGGCCATATACTTTATTATCATGCTCAGTGTGGGCTACATTTAATCAACTTTAAAGTTGGTTTCCATTACTGAACACATTCTGCTTTTAACAGCAGTTCAAAGATGGGTAATATTTAATGCATTTCCTTTATGCGAATGTAAGATGAGGGGCATTTTCACCCTGTTGGTTGGAGGATAAAACCTCATCTTATATTCAAGTAAATATGGTATTTCACATTTCCAGAGACATTGAAGTAGCAGGGTGATGGTACATATAGCTTGTTTATAACTACCATGCCACAGTTCAGGTATAGCTTAGATGGCAAAGGTTTAAAAAACCCAGCAGGAACATATAAGGAGAAGACCTCAATATTACATTTTGTCTGTCAGCTGTATCATTTAGGGACATTTGCCCTAAGTGATATATATACATTCCCATCACAGTGTGCATAGTGTCCTGAGAAAAGAATCCTAAATCTCGAGTTTATAGATTCATAGATGTTAGGGTCAGAAGGGACCTCAATAGATCATCGAGTCCGACCCCCTGCATAGGCAGGAAAGAGTGCTGGGTCTAGATGACCCCAGCTAGATATATATCCAACCTCATCTTGAAGACCCCCAGGGTAGGGGAGAGCACCACCTCCCTTGGGAGCCCGTTCCAGACCTTGGCCACTCGAACTGTGAAGAAGTTCTTCCTAATGTCCAGTCTAAATCTGCTCTCTGCCAGCTTATGGCCATTATTTCTTATGTCCAGTCTAAATCGGCCTTCCAGAAGTTTGTGGCTGTTAGACTTTGTTATCCCTTGGGGAGCCCTGGTAAACAATTGTTCTCCCAGATCTTGGTGTACTCCCTTGGTACATCCTGCTTATAAGCACCTACTCTGGACTCACTCAAAAGTCATTTGGATGCAGGGCAGGGCAGAGCAGGCTGCCACCAAGGGCTTAGGCCAGGGTTGTGGGAAGGCTCTTTCTGGCGGGGGTTGGCCCGGGCAGTGGTGGTACTGGGAGGTGGACACTGGGAGGTGGGCTATGGGAGGGACTGCAGCCACCCCAATATTTGCCATAGCCTCCCCCCCCCAAGTCCCCTTCCCAGCACCACCACTGCCTGCCCCAAGCACAGCATGGCCCAGCCACCTGCCAGGAAGAGGCCCACACAGCCCTGGCCCCAGCCCGCCCCACCCCACACAGATCCATGGGCACATGCCCCCCTCATGCCCTCCCAAGGTGTGTGCAGTGCTGGGAGTCACCCCCCCCCATGCCCCCAGCTAAGCCATGGCTCTCTCCCACGCTCCTCCCCGGCAGCCCCACTCCTCCTCTCACTGCAGGAGTCTTGATCTGACCCCCCACAGCCCTTCCCTTCTCCCTCCCCTTCCACCACAACAGACTTACCAGCTGCATGCAGCTCTCCAAGCTGCTGGGCTATGCTCCTCAACACCTATGTGCTGCACTGCGGCTGTGTGCATGCACAGGGCATTTATTGGCCAAATTATCGGCCACATCAGGCTGATTTCCAATACAGTCACTTTTCTTTATATCATTGCCAATCTGATATTGGACTGATGTATCCATGTACCTCTAGTTTAAACTAGTTTCCGATTACTTAAAACAGTTTATGTGTAACTTCTTTCCCTAGCCCAGGGTCCTGCTCCAGTTATTGGCCTTTACCTTAATCAGTGGTACGTACCCATGTCAGGGGCCCTCAGGATTCCCACTGGGGAAAGGGCACTTCTCGTGAAAGAAAGGCTTTCAATATTGGGCTATTAAGCTCTGATTCTGCTAACCCTCACTACCATTCACAATGCTCGGCACCAAGACTAATCCCACGGAAGTCAAGAGGATTACCATCAATAGAAATTTCTACCTTCAGAGTGTTTTCAGGATCAAGGGATTAGGGCTTTGTCCAGCTAATACTGACACACATGTAGAGCCAAGGCCAGTATAATGTCCATGTCCATAATTAAGCATGGGTGTGTGCAGCACTGAGACCCAAGTTTGCATGAAGCAGAATGGGAAACATGGGAGAGCAGGAAAGGAAAGAGTTTCACCAGCCTCCACTTTACTATGGAAAATGTCGCACCACATCTGTCCCCCACTCACCTGCCCAGAGCTCCTCAATACAGGCTCTGTTTTCAGAGACCAAGCCCAGAAAAGGTAAATAGTTATTTCATCAATGCAATTCAGTATAATATAAAATGTATTAAAAAAAATCAACACCATTACAATGCACAAGCTAATGAAGTTTTCTTTAGTTTCTTTCTCAAACTCAATACAAGCTTGGATTGCAGTCAAAGAGGGTCATTTTTGCTCACAATACTGTGTTGTTCTCAAATGACCCAGGAGCTAAGCTTATAGAACGATAAAGCTCATTTATTCAGAAAGCATTATCTTGCCTACTGCTCTGCTGTTCCCTCCCACAATCCTGGGACAAAATGTAACAACTTATACATAACACTCTTAAATGTATTCGCACATCTTCCCCCTTTACATGTAATACTAACATTGGAAATTTAGTTCAACCCATAGTTAAAGCACATTTTAACAGATCTCTATTAGTCTTTGTGTTGGCTTTTTATCTTTAAGTGATCTTCTCAGTTTCTCTACAGTCTCAGTCATTACTGGTTCAGTTCCTATTTGGTTTCTTTGTTCAGATGTCTCTACTTCTGTGTCATTTTCAAATTTCTCTGTCATTTCTTGTTACTTTGATGTTAGTTCAGTTTTCTTTGGTGAATCTTGTGATGCTGCTGCTTTTCTCCGCTTTATGAGCTGCAAGTGTCGTCTGTTCCTTCTTAACATCTGCCCTTCTGGTGCGACTACTTTATAGGATCTGGGAACTACTTGATGGGAAACTAGTGTTTTTTGTTTCCACAATCGTCCATCTGAAATATGCACCATATCCTTGCTGTGCAGTTGTGGTAACTCCCTGGAACTGCTGTCATACTACCATTTTTGTTTGAGTTTGTCAATCTTTTTAAATGTTTTCACATTTTGCTTTCCATTCGGATGAGCATCATCTACAAGATTTGGCAGCCTGGATTTGAGTTTCCTTTTAAACAGCGTTTCTGCTGGGGACAATCCATGTTCCTTGGGTGTTGCCCACTAGTAATTTAAGAGTGACAGGCAACCATCAGAGTGTGAATATGTAACTTTTTTGCAACAACTTCTTCGCTATTTGTACTCAATTTCCACCAGACCATTGGATTGTGGGTATTTAGGACTTAAAGTGTTGTGATGGAATCCATATTCGTTTGCAAACTCTTTAAAATCAAGACATTTGAACTGAGGTCCATTGTCTGTTCTCACAGTTTGTGAATCCCATGTCTAGCAAAAACCGATATGATGAGAGTTATGACACGGTTTGCTGCTGTGCTTTTGAGCAATGCAATTTCAGGATAGTGAGAATAATAACCCAGTGCTAATACATAATTTTTTCCTGCATGCACGAATAAGTCAATGCCCACTTGATAGCACTGAGCTCCTCCATGACCATCATGGACTCTTTTCTTTGTGTTGATCTGTACTTTAGGCATGTTGTACAAGCCTTTACAGCATCTACTATGTCATTATTTATGTTGGGCCAATATAGAGAACCCCTTGCTCTCCTTTTGCATTTTTCAATGCCTAGATGTTCCTCATGTATTCTGTTTAACATGTTTGTCTTTAGCACTGCTGGAACAACATGTTGCGAGCCTTCGAAAAAAATGCCATCCAGTACTGACAGCTCTTCCTTGAACTGAGAGTAGGGGCTAGGCATATGGTTTCCAGGCCAACCAGTACAAATGGCTGTTATGACTTGTTGCAAGTGCAGTAGTTTCTGCAATTAGTGCCCACATTTTACCTCTGACAGGAATCACTCTTTTAATTAGATTAACATGCACTATGTCTGAGTCTGGAATTCTGTTATTTTCCATTGTGTCATATGCTCTGGAGTGGACAACATATCTGCAATAAGTAGATGTTTTCTTGGCGTGCATTGCATGTCTAAAATCTTGCAGTTGAAAGAAAAGTCTCTGTAATCTGGGTAGCATGTCTGATGACTCTTTGTTTTAGCTACCAAAGGTTTATGAATAATTTCATTTATCATAGGCTTCCCATAGATGAATATATGACATTTCTTACATCCAGAGCTAAACTTTCTCTCTCAATCTGTGCACATAAACACTCTGACTTGGATAGTGTCCTAGATGCATATGCCACTGGTCTCCAGCTATCCCCATGTTTCTGAAGCAACACTGCTCCAGTCCCTTCTTTAGAAGCATCTGTTGACAATTTAATGGGTCTTTTAGGGTCATAGTATTTTAGTACCAAAGCTTTCATTATTGTTTCCTTCAAGTTTTTAAATTCAGCTTCATGTTCATGTTCTCAAATCCTCTGAGCCTTCTTTTGTAGGAATGTTCTAAGGTGTTTGGCCTGCTCTAGGTTAGGTTGGTAAATTTTGTAAGGAACTACCTTTCTCAGTAATCTCTGCCCTGATTCCTTATCTGTAGGGGATGGCATGTTTATAATGGCTTTAACCTTTGCAGAATCAATTTGCACCCCTTTCTCAGAGAGCATTTTTTCCTATTATGACCAGTGAATGAACCCAAGCAGTTGGTTGCTCTACTTTTTCTATTATGTCCATGTTAACTAATCTATCTATTTCCCTTTTTCAGTTTCTCCCATAGTACAAGGGAAACATTTCTTGGATCATGAACCTTGGGAGTATTTGGTTCTCTTAGTTCTATCTTAACAACTCAGTTGACAGTTTCCCTATGCCTTGAAGCACATCATAAAACTCTTCTTGTATATTCTACTTCCTAGTCCCTCAATGGCATCCATTCTCTTACATGTCTACAACCCAATCATTGGCACTAGCTTTCCTGGGGCTGTTACAAATTCAATTTTTACTATATTACCCTTGTGTCTAATATGCAGTGCACAAACATCTTTGGTTGCAATCATATTCCCATTATGTGCTCTAAGTCTTATTTTCTTATTCTCATAGTACACAGGTTTAGTTTTCATTTTTTTGAATAATGTATTTTGGTGTTACGTTGACCTGTGCCCCTGTATCTAATTTAAATGTACCATTAGTCCACTGGTGTTCTGCGTGAGTGTCTAACCCTCAGAAGAATAAACTTCTTCTTGCATTGTGCCAATGAGGAATTCTTCCTCTTCCTCGGTGTATATAGCATGCACCTTCTGTTTCTAGTGTGTTGCATCCTGCTTCTTTCTGCAAACTCTTGCAAAGTGATTGAATCTTTTGCATTTGTTGCAGTGCTTACCAAATATAGGGCATTGCATGTGTTTGTGATAACCTCCACAGCATCTGCAGCTACCCATTGTTTCTTCAAGCACTTCTCTTTGGCCTCCGCTTGCCTGCTTCAGAGTGAGGTCTTCCTTTCTGTATTGTTTGCGTGTTGCCTTAGGTTTTTGAAGTTTTATAATCCTGTCTAGTTCAGCTTGTTCTGTTTTTTCCTCCAGCATCTTAGTCAGGAATTTGTTATCTTAGTCGCTTGGCACATTCCAACTGTCTTTTCCAAATTAAGCTCAGGTTCCTCTAGCAGTCTTTTCCTGAGGCTTGTATCTTTTATACCCAATACTATTTGGCCTCCGATCATGGACTCTTTTAGGTCTCCAAAGCTGCATGTCTGGGTCGGCAGTCTGAGGTCTTTGACAAACCCTTCTAATGTCTCATATTCTGTCTGCTGTCTCATGTGGAAATTATACTGTTCAAAGGTTTCATTTTCTTCAATTTTCAAATTCCTCAATGTTTTAATTACTCTGCTATAGCTTTTCTGTGCTGCTTCTAACAGTCATCGGCTGTCAGCGCTACAGGTAAAGAGAAAGAGCTTCTGGGTATACTATATTTAAAAAAAACCCTACCTTGAATGAATCTTCCTTCTCTGTAGCTCCACTGTCATGTATATAGTGAAGCTCTGCCTAAATTTCTTCCAGTTTTTGGCTGCATCGCTGGACAGCTTTAACTCCTCTGGATTCTGAGATGCTCCATTTTTTGTCTTTCTTTGCATCCCACTCTTAGTACCATGTGTTGTTCTCAAATGACCCAGGAGTTGAGCTAATATAATAATAATGCTTGTTTATTCAGAAAGTAGCATCCTGACTACTGTCTTGCTGTTCCCTCCTGCAATCCCGGGGCAAAATGTAACAACTTATACGTAACACTCTTAAAGGTATCCACACAAATATCATATGAGGAGTCCCTGTTTCCACTATCCATATGCTGCAGAAGCAATACAGTCAGGAGTCTGGTGCCTGTTTTTCTTTTTCTGCTGTGGAGGCCCAGAGATCTGAATGAGAGCTGTGTTCTATAAATAGAAATATAAAATAGATTAAATTAGGAGTTTGGTCCCTTACAGATGGCCCTGTCACTAGACAAGCTGCCTGCTTGCAAATTAACAGTTTGTTTTACTTAAATTTCGAACATTGTAATACATTAGAACCACAACAATAGAGATACTGTCTTCCCAGTATTTTCTTTCTTCCAGTGTACAGTAAAAAAGCAAAGAAACCAAAACTATTCCCCCCCTCAGGGTTTTCCCAGCAAAAAATAAACAAGAGCTGAAACAATGGAAAAGTTGGTAGTAGAAGGACTGATTCATGGATAACCTTTCGGCTGCCAGATTTTCAGTAGTTGCATATTAGACTTGAATAAGATCGGCAAGTTTGCAGATACTAGGTTGGAATAAACACAGAAGTGAGAAACCATTCCCCCTCCCACCAAAATCAACTCAGCCAACCAGTCCAATCTTCAGATCAATGAAATATTCAAGCTCACAGACTGTTAGAAAGGGAAAAAAATGTGTTCTGGGGGAAAATAAACAATAGCAATAACAATAATAAAAGAAAAAACCTTGAAGAAATGAAAGGTTGTAGCACACTGACCAAGAAAGAGATTTGAAACTATTTGGGAGATTAAGGATTTTTTATTGTGGAAAAAAAAAATCCCCAGAGCTGTTAGCCCAATGCACAACTAAAATGAAGAAGAAAAACAGAACGCTTGGTTGCTAGGGGAATATAACATAAATCAAAAGCACTGCTATAATTGCTATATACTGTAAGGAACTGATAAGACCTCTCCTAGTACATTATACCTCGTCTTGGTTATTGGACCCAGGAATGATTCCAATGCTTTTTTTTGAAAGAATGAAGTTCAGAGCAAAACAAAGTGAATACCAAGACAGCAGAATTTAAATGAGCAACTACAAAAGCAGTTCAGGATGAGAAACTTAGCCATGTTAACGGAGACAGAAAGACAGAGTTTCAGTGCTGGGTGTAATTTTCAAGGAACTCTATCAGTAAGTAAGTGCACACCCCACATTTCAGGATTATTATTCCTGTTCTTGCCTTTCTTTGAATATTCCACCATGGCTCTCAACCATTTTTTTATTGTGGCCCCTCTGGTAGAACACAAGGTGTTTCAGGGCCCCTCTTCCCAGTTAGCCAGAGAGGGTGGTACATACCTTCCAACCAATCATAACCTTTAGGTAAAAAAAATATCTATGGCTCATAAGAATATAAGAACTACCACTTACTGGGCATGTCTACATGTGCGCATTTACTGTGCAGTAACCAAAATTACTGTTCAGTACGGGTACATGTCTGCATGCGTATACCCATACTACACGTAAACATGGTGACTTACGCATAAATTTGATACGTGCTTTATGATGGTATCAAATTTCTGCCCGCTTAGTTACCGTACGGTAATACTGTGCGTGTGGACTGATTTGGGACTAACTTTAGTCTCACGTCAGTGCACACATAGCATTAATGCGCTTTAATGCCTGCATGTGTTGACACCAGCCTATTCCCACTTACTGCGCAATAAATTTAAACCAGCATAAATGCACATGTAGACACGCCCACTGAGTCCGATGATAGGTCCATCTTGCCCAGTATCCTATGTCACACAGTAGCAGAGTGGATGCTGAAAGGGAGAGTGAACTGGATATGACCAGGGTTTTTTTTCCACTGTTCCTCTCCCACTTGCAATCTTCAGCATTTGTGTAGGAAGTTCTGATTAGAGGCTGTACCCATAACTCCCATCCTCAATAGCTATTTAGGTACCTTTCCACCAAGAATATGTCCAATCCCTTTTTGATGGGATGATATCTTTCCCATAAAGAGCTCTTGTGGGGGTAGAAAAATGAGTTTCGATCTGCTGAAAGATGTGCAGAGGGGAATAATAGTAGAGCATTTGGAACTGAAGCCTGATATGAACCTTGAAGCCCCTTTTCCACCAGAGACTTCCAGTGTGGTCTCAGGCAAGTCAGTTCACCACTCTGTGCCTTGGCTCCCCACGTATAAAGTGGGGACACAGGCATTTCCCTGACTGATTCATAGAGCTGTTTTGAGGATCAATATGTTAAAGATCATGAAGTAACAAGATAGTCGCATAACTACATAAATGTGATTTGCCACAATCCCTCTCTCGCCATCACAGCTTCCCAAGGACAGATTTGACCTCTCTTGTGCCAGGATCACGCACACTTGACTTGGAGAGCAAAATATGACTCAACACAAGAGCACACCTCTTTATCTCCCCCTAGTAAAAATAAGAATAGGGAAACTTGTCCTCTGTGGGAAAGAAAGTTAAGATCTATGAATGAGGAGTCATAATGAAGGATGTGTTTTTTATCCAGATTAACTGTTTGATCTGGCATATTTATTGCCACAATGGGGACTAAATTGTTTCATTCTGAGAAAAAGAGACAAGAGTGCCTGGCTGGGAGTGTAAGAGAGACTCATTTTCTTTGTGGACTGGAGACATCTGGGCACATACTACCAGTGAATTACAAAAATCACTAAGAGAGCTTAAAAAAACAAAGCAGTAAAGACAACGTTTGGGATCAATAAGGCATGATGGGATTTAATGCATGGTCCCACAATTGTGCCTCCTGCCATGCAGATGTAGCATGGCAGGAGCTTCAATTGTATGAATCACACATTAAATCCTATTGCACCTTAAGCTTCACATGCAAAGAGGGCCAGAAAGACAGTCCCTGCTCCAAAGGGCATGCAATCCAGGTATAGGACAAAAGACAACATAAGAAGATGGACAGGTAAACGAGGGAGTGCAGGGAAACCAGGAGACAAAAGTGGTCAGCAGAAGTGGCAGTAGTCCAACTATGGTCATGTTTCTGTAGGCACCACAGCAAAGGAGAGTTGCCTGGAAGGATCTGAAGAGGGACGATGGGGTAAGCTGTGGATGTTCATAGGCAGCTCCTCTCTTTTGTGAGAGGTAAGATGGAAGAAAGCACAAGAGGGACTTATTTGAAAATTTCACTACATAAAAGCAATTCATGTTCCTAATAGTATCAGACACAACTTGGCCCAGGTGGCTCCTTTTAATTGTGATGCATTAGGATTCCTGATGCATCCCCATCCAGCATGCATTCATTAGTGCTGGTGTGCCTGGGCTTCTCTAGGTGAGGTACTTCTATTTGGAGAACGCTCTTTTCCTTTGTAGGTATTGAAAAGTGTTGATGCAGGGCAGATGCTCTCTACAGGTACTGATTTCCTCTAATAAGCTCTTTACGTTTAGGTAATTTCTTTCTTGTGGCTCCCCCTACAAGGAGCAGTGGTGCCAGAGAGGAAGGCCGCAACACTATAGCTCCCACTCACTAGCTGCTTGCATGCGAGTCATTTTTCCTTTTTAATTTGTGTGCACTTAAACAGCACTGTTGGGAAGCACTGGGACTGCTCAGTCCAGCCATAGTTGTACCCTACCCAGCTGGGTTTACCCTGACGGAGATTATTAGCCTGCTTACAGAAGAGTTTGAGTCTCATGAATGCAATGCCAGTACCAGAGTTGTTCGCAAATAAGAGCTCACCCTCCAACACAACCACCTATACCTTGCCCTCCCCAATATCCATGTGAGTCGCAGTGAGCCCCAGAGAGTTTGTACTTTTCATAGCAGGGAAAGGGAGAGGTGATTTGCCAAAGGTCACATACACTTGGGCAACCTGGACAAATCCAGCTCTAATAAAAGCCCACAAGAGAAGACACTGCTCTCTTGTCCTTGGCCCTAGGTGCAGGACATCCATCAGCAGTACAAAAGGTCAATATCTCCGCCATGGTAAAGCCCATCGCCACAGTACTCTACATCCGATTCTGACCTGGGTTAAGGCCAGCCCTCACTTATGCTGGGAACGCTCACATAGATGTGATGTAGTAAAGAGCAGAAGTTTCCACACTAGAAAGTGATGCACACTACAGACTACGTACTGGTATGTCGTATACTAGGTATGTCTGCGATGAGTTGATTTTCAGAACTGGTCTCAGCTGGGCTACACCATTTCTTCCCTTGCTCGGGGAACCTCAGCCCCTGAACTTCCCTGATGTTGCTGGTTGAAGGGCCCCAAGAAAAAATAAGTCTTGCTGTGAGCGCATCTTTGAATTAAAATTTCCACAAGGACCAAATTATGCAAACTACCCCCTCTACGCATCCTCCAAACCCACCTGGTGCTAATTAGGCACAGAATCCACCAGTTCCAGGCACAGAATTAAAATGCAGACCCACACTACAAAGGCCCAGTCATTTCTGCTGTTTCAGTTCATCAGCTGGAGCAGGGATAAGCGTATTTTATTCTTGTCCCCAGATGTTTGGAAGTAGCAGAGTAATTTAACAGGCTGCGTTTCTCAGAAATTATCATGCTTTTCTCTTTTCCTAAGCAACTTCTCCATCCCTTGCTGAATGGCTTAATGGCACTGAGAATTATGGAATGACATTGTTTTTAACATGTGCCTTTTTTTAAAAAAATTGCATTTCAGTGCAAGATTAGAGATCTTTAGAGAAAAGGTTGTGTCCAAATGCCTACAATCCATGAGCAGCTGAATGATTCTGCTGGTGAGGATAAAATAATAAACAGGTGCTGCACACAAGTCTTTGAAAACAACCCCAGGTGTTGTCTGTCTTCACCGTGAGCGACATCTGTCATTGTGTCATTCTCTGAAGAAGTCAGGCTGGTCTTCTAACTGAAACCCTGGCAAAGGAGGGTGTTGTGCTGCATTTCAGATCTAGCTTGTGTGTCCCTGGCTATGTGAATACTGAACAAATGTTAATATAATTGATGACATTTTTCTGCCATTTTTTTTCCTTTTGAGACCTGAGCATGATGCTGGTGCTGTTTCATTCAATGAAAGAGGAAGAGCACCCAATGCTCCTACAAGTCTATAGGAGTAGAAGTTGCTTCAGAGCACAGTTGCCATAGTTACCCTCCAAATCTACAGGAATAATGAGGACATATGAGATTCAGTGCTTGTCAAAATTTCCAGGGCAGGTTGAGCAGACAGTTGGCTGGGATGGTTTTGTCAGGAGCAATCCTGCCTTGAGCCAGGGTCATCTGGACTAGATGACCTTGTGAGGTCCTTCCAGCCCTACTTTCCTATGATCCCATGATACAAGGTAATGCTAATAGGGTCACTGTTAACTTGGTTCTGGAATTCCAGAGAAGATGGACAGGGAATGACGTCTTTGAGAAGAGGGCATCTCTCCTTCTTCCCTTTCCTGTGCATTATAACTGCCCTTTCCCTGCACGATCTCATCTGCACAGCCCAGTCCCCACATAGTAGCTGCATGAAGAGGAAGCTTGGTGGCATGGCAAGCAGTGGCAATGTTAATTGCATTGGCAGTTAACCCTGCCACTGCTCACCCTACCACTAAATATATGGACCTGTGCCATTATGGGTTGGATCCAGAGCATGGAGCCATGTCATCTGGCCCACACGGCTGTGGGTGGAGCTGGAAACTTCTCTAGTTCTGGAAGCCACAGCAATTAACGGCTGTTGCCAAATCCTAGCTCTGCAGGTCAGATGATGCATCTCCAGACTCCAGATTCAGCCTGTGGACTGGCCCCATGCCACTCATCTGGCTCACAGGGTCAGTCCCATGCCACTGGCCTAGCACGTGGTCACTTGGTCTTCGCTGGGTTCTCTCCATAATCGCACTCTCCATAATGGCACAAAGCAAGAGCAGTAGTGGTGCCACTAAAACAGCAAACGCACTCTCTTTCACAGTAATGACATGCCTAAAAATTTCCCATTTTATCTGAAATTCAGAGGAATTAGGTATTTATAGCAGCATGCTCATTAATTCCAACAGAAATCGAGTTCCACACATTAAGAGAATGTTTTCAAGTTCCCTGCACTCATTTCCATCAGCCTATTCTTAGCCTATTTATTCCAGTTTGTGATCAAACTGGATGAAGTTGTGCATTCATACATAGTGACAAGTTCAACACTATGAAAGGTAGGAGGACAGTTCCTTTATTTTTGCTGCTACCAAAGTATTTGCTTGTAATCTACAGGCGGAAATGTAAAAGGTTTCTTTGCAGCCGGAGCAAACTTTAAATGTTGCTAGCACATTTTCCGAAGTCTGGCTGCTGGCCCCCTCCCCTTGTGGGTAAGGCAAATGTTGATTGCTTTAAACAGGCCAACAAAAAATCATATTGAAAAGAAACGGGGAAAAGAGGAAAAATAAATGTCTCCCAGAAACATATAAACTATGGTATGTAGTAAATCTAATTATGACATGCTTTCCGTTACTGGCTGGACTCAACGCAGGTAGCAATTTATGCCTCCTTGAGCCAACAAGTGCCATGACATCCCAGAGTTAAGGTGCTCATTTGGCTAGGAGTAGGGATAATACCACTTTTTGCAGTGGTTCCCATCTGGGTAAATGAACATATTTAATTCCAGCTGGGGCTCTGTAGGAACCTTGTCAGCAAAAGCCAATGAGTTAAGGCATTGAATTTGTTCACTGCTCAGTCAAGCCCATTCTTCCGTGCCAAGGCCTTCCCTCCCACTTTCTGGACATTGGGATTGTTACCATTACTAACTTAGTGCCATAGAGGGAGGGGAGGCGTGCTGGGACCACAAACAGCTGGTCTCCAGTGTAACCTTTTTCCCCATCCAAGTCCAGAATGGAACAATGTCCCATAAGGGAGACCACACAGGGAAACCCATGCCACCGCCCTCAGCTGCACTGGCCTGCAGTATAAGTGCAGTACAGGAGGAAGCACCGTCTGCACCACTAGGTTGGATGTCACATGAACCTCCCTGAGCCCATCCCTGTAGAGCATAGTAGTCCTTAGGTTGTTTAATGGTGACAAGGTATAGCATTTGCTTGCATACACTTGACCAAAGTTTGGGTAACAGAAGAAAAGGGAAAGGATATGACAAGGCAGAGGACGTCAAAGTGAGAGCCATTCACAAACACTGAAGAAAGATGGATTGCAAAAAAAACTAGGGTAAAGATGGCAAGGTTGTCTCAAACACATTTAGTGGTTTGGTGCTAAACAAGGCTAATTTTAGATGAGAAAACTTATATAGGGGACAAGAGCAGGCATGTGAATATTAGTTAGAGTAGCACCTATTAGGAATGCTGTTATATATATTTTCCCCCTATTTAGTAAGCTTTTTGACATTTTTGCCAAGTCATATAATATAAACATTTGGGTTCATCTTGGCATTTTTGCTCATCAGCTTTGAAGTGCAGTTCTTGCTGAATAGCCCATTTACAGATGAAGTAAAATAAGAGCTTTTTTATAACTTAATTTGAAACCTAGGTGAAAAACCCTTTGCCCTAACAACTTGGCCACCTGTTAGAGGCTTTTAAAAAAGTTTTAGGACTTAGAAATGTCAAGATTAATTTCTTTTCAAATATCAGTAAGATTATTATGCATTTAGACAAATGTGCACTTCATAAATGTGTAATCAATTGCTTGATATGCCTTATCTGTACTTTTTAGGCATATATATCTTCCCTGTATTTCACTATTAGATTTGATATTAAAATTATCTACATTTATGTTTGTGTTTATATTTAATTTTGGTGGGGTTGCCTCCTATAACATTTCTTAGTTTTCAGAATATATATGAAGGTCAACATTTAAAGCACGGATCATTCCTGCAGACAGTGATTAAATGTCATATTTTGGGCCCAGGCTAAGTATGGGCAACAGGAGACAAATAGGGATGTGGCAAGAAGAGAAAAATGACACTGCACCAAGACCCTCTTCCCCTGCATGGGGGGGCTGAAGCTCCTTTGTGCCACCACGATCCCTCTGCCTGATGGAGTTCCAGCTGCTGGTGACTTGTGCTGGGGCTGATTACTATGGAGGCTGGCAAGATAGGTTATACTGTTAACTGCGTCTTATTTGTGCTGGAGGCATAGCTCACGTTAGCCAATGTGGAAGTAGGGTTGAATCAATGAGGCAGATCCAGCTCTGGTGTAAGCAGAGGAATACTTGCATTCTAATAAACCACACTTGTGTGACTCAATACCATGTTTGTGTTTTGGGGATATACATTAGTGGCTGCCTTTTATCTATAATGATCAGAAATTCTCTGAATGTTGATATGCTGCTGTGTGGATATTGCTTCTCGTTGATCGGACTGTGCACTCAGCGGCACTATCTCAGGATTTTCTTCAGAGCATATTATACAACTAGAGTTTTCTATCACAGGCAATAAAAAGGTTTTATTTGTCTTGCTTTTATGGGATCTAGTTTTGTGCTATTCTGCTTTCTTTGCCCCAGAGAGAGCTGTGCATGACGGCTGTACATGCTGCAATGGGTTTGTCGTAAATTAACATCAGCACTCAGAGCTACTGCTCAAACCGAGTACCTACCAGAGGATGGCTACAGAGATGCTGGGGCCTTGTTCCTGCCTTTTTATATGGCTGGGCAGGCTACTGTGCCATTAAGGAGCCCAGCTTCAGGACTAGAGCTGGTTAGATTTTCATGGGAGCAGGTTTTCATCTGGAAAAAAAAGCTGGTCTTATCCTACCCCTGTTATAAGTGAACTTTGGCCATTTGCTTCCAAGATCTGGATGGGACAGCCCAAGTATTACAAGGGAAATACAATGTTCACCTGCCTCTGTTAGTTTTGTAGTGGTCTGCAAGGCTATCCTTCCATAGGCCTGTGCTCAGAGCATAATAAAGGGCTTATAGGCTTATTAGAAACATCAAAAATATTCCTAGGTAAATTACACAAAAGCTAATACTAGAATCCCACTCCATTAGGTGCAAGACAACGGAGCTGTTTCTTGAGCTAAAGGAGAATGCTCTTAATTAACAGTAAAGGGGCATTTCTGAACTTGAAAGACTCTAACCTGCCACATTTGATACAGAGCATAAATAAAGTTAAGAGAGAGTCGTGAGAAACATGGACATAGCCTCTTTGAAGATAGACAGTGTGTGGTCCCCAGGCTGACATCTCTGGCATGGATAATTAACCTACAAAAACATGTTAATTAGCATAAAAGGAAGAGCAGAGAGCCCTTGGATGCTTTTTTGAAGATAAGACGCAAAAACTGTACAAAACAAAACAAAAACTAGAAGCCCAAATCCTGCCAGAGGTAGACTGCAGGAACAAATGACTTTGGGAAATGTAAGACGTACAGGGAATAAGAGTGAGATTGTCATACCTATTTTGGGGACACAAGTGCCTCGTATGGCACCTCAAGAGACCTAATAAAGTAGCCCTAAACGGAGTCAGGGAGGGATTTGGGTGATTTCTGTTTGCTTTCTTTGCTTAGACTGGGATATAAGATTGAATTTTGGTCTGGCTTAGTTCACATAAATTCACTAAGACAAACCTCCACTTGACCACTTCTCCTGAGGCGAAAGTCTAAGAGTGAAGGACGCAAAGTAAAAACCTCCAATTCTCAGCACTGGAAATTTAAATCTGTGTCTGAACTTTATAACTAGCCCCTGTGTATAATTAGCCAGACCAAAATTCTAGGTGTGAAGACCCATAAGCCCAGAGCTGAACTTCCCGACTCAAGCCCATCTCTAATTTTTAACACATCGGTCACACACTGAATTACTCTAGTTTATTTATTCAATAAAGAATCCACAATATTCCCACCGCAGTTAAAACCACACCGATGAAAGGAAGCAGTTCAACCATAGGTTTATGGACCTACCAATCCCTAAGGAGCATCCCAAAGCCACATGATGTCCTAAGGCTCTAGACCTTGCATTTGGATTTTCAAGTTAACGCAAAGGTGTCTGAAAAGCACACATACACGGAGAGCTCCCTGCTGACTGTGTCTGAAGAGGCTTGTGTGAATTTTTTTTACTGCAGCTGCTACAAGGAATGCTATGTAGGAACAAATTTGTCCCAGAAATGCAATGTTTCAGAGAGGACTGGAAAACCTGTTGTGTAAAGATGAAACCTTCTGGTCTTGGTGGACTATGACATGTGTTTGGTGCCTAATTAATTAAAATCAAAAGGAAATGAGTACCTAAGTACATCAGAGATCTTAGATTTGGCGCATTCTCCAATATATAGAATCATAGAAAAGTAGGACTCAACAGGACCTCAGGAGGTCATCTGGTCTAATCGCTTGCTCAAAGCAGGATTATTCCTATCTACCTCCAACTATCCTATACAAGTGTTTGTCTAACCTATTCTTAAAACTATACAAATAACCCCGTCGCACAACTACCACATTGCCACAAAACATGAAGAGCACCCTAACCTCTGTGCCTAAGATTTGTCTCAACATGCCATTTGGAGGACAGCTGAAGCTTGGAGCAGATGCAGCCATTCACTCCAACCCCAACATGTTCTGCGTTTGATGCTGGTCGTTCTTTGGTGCAAGATCAGACATAAATCCTCAGTTTGGTGTCAGTCCGGTTTTGTTGTACCTGCCAATATATCATGAAAAGAGCAGGGCAAAAGTCTCTGCTAGCATTAAATAGGTGCCACAGCACTGACTTCAGCAGGACTGTGCACATTTATACCACCAGAGTCCAATCCTATGTTCATGTTTTTTATTATGAAAGACAATAATGACAGCCATCCGAACCTAATTAATTAAATCAGAAAATGAGAACATTCAGCAGGCCCCATAATCTCAATTAAAATATCAGTTCTTGAGCACCAGGACAGTACACCTGGTTCGTAATTGTCTGTGTCACCCCAGCTCACCTGTGACTTATATCATAAGCAAAAGTGACTAGTGCATGTGGGGGCAATTCATCACTGAGTTATAGCATCCATGTCAGGGATGCAGAGCCCCTTGCATAAATACCTACATCCTGCCCTCCTTCCACCACAAAACAGAACTCAGTCTTGTTGCATTCTGGGTAGTGCTTACTGAGCCAAAAAATCTGGTCCTGGGGAAATGGGATCCGTATTTTAATTTGTGGGATATAAGCAGTTTCCTCGTTGCAACAAGGTGATCATGCACCTGGCTAATTGGAAGGGGGCAGCGAGAGTCTTTCAAGCCATATTCTTCTTAACATATTTTAAAGGAGCTCTCTTCAATTCAAATTCATTGGTTTTCCTGCCTACGCTTTACACAGCCAGTTAGGTGCTGCTATCAAAAGTGGCCTTCGTTAGCATAATATATATATATATTTTTTTTTTGCAACGCAAAATGAAAGGAGCTTTGAAGGCTAGATTGCCAGTGTAAGCAAAAACCAAACACTCAACCATGGAACTTGTCTCTGGAGGAAACAGGCATGCCAAAGGAAGAACATTTGCTTTCTGTTCAAAGGGATGTAACAGTTAATGCTTTCTCAGTTAGGAAAGAGACACTGTAAATGGAGAGCTAAATAAATCCTGTGGATAAATATGCATTGACCACCATTTCCCCCCCCCCCAAAAGTGATTAGTGATTCAAGTGGCCCCAAATTTCAGCTGTCCAGTTTTACCATTTAAAAGGGCCGGGTTTCAGAAGGTGAGAGACTCAGCTGGAAATCAGATCCTACACAGGTTGTCTCCATCTGGGGACCCAATAATAGTGAATAAGGTAACAAGGGGTGGGGGTAGTGACTGGGGCACCAGGTACGGGCACCCACTTAGAGGGAGTACAAGATTGGTCGCTGCTGTGTCTTCCAGCCCAGCCACCGCTGCCGCCCCAAGGAACAGAACCAGGGCTGAGACCCTAAAGCACTTTGGATGGTCTTAACCAGTCTAAGCAATTAAGGAGAAATTGATAAAATGTATGTCGATGAGGCAAGGGGAAAACAATAGTTTGAAGTGGATCAGCATCTCGGAAAGAAACAAAACGACCACGCTGTCTGCTAAATATACCAGCACACAGAAACAGAACCGCAGCTCCCCGACAGCCCACCAGCTGAGGTACCTGACACAAAAAGAGAAGAGCTTTGTGATCAGTGAGAATCACGGCTGGTTATTTGTCACGCAGAAAATGAAGAAAAAAAGTCAGAGCTCTGTCACAGCAAAAACAAAAAACAAAAAACGCCAAATGATAATTTTATTTGAAGCTAGAAAAGCTGCAGAACTCCCTGTTTTATTACTTCCTTCATTTTTCATCAAAATAGTTTAAATTGTAGTGATGGCAAAGCACAAGGAACAAGGAGGGGCCCTGGTCCTCAAGGATATCATGTCCTCTTTGCACAGCTGACCACAAGATAGCATCGGTCACCCTCAGTTAAGGCTTCCTAGATTGTTGAGTTACTTTGTCTATCAATCCTGACTTGCTGTTGTGCATGATGGAGGCTCCAGTCCATTCCCCTATAGCTACTACAATCGTTCTTTAGGATTGGCAGCAGCCAACTTCAAATAACGTTACTCCAACTACACTGGAAGTTGGATTAGTGCACAGGACCACTCAAGGGTGACTTAGATCTACCTTCACATCCCTACTCCTCCCTGGTCTGAGCTGAGCTCTTTGACTGCATCTGAGGATCGGGGCTACTATGTATACAGTACAGAAAAGCATGACACGCCATTGCCCCAAATGCTTTGTTTTGATAGAGCATGTTTTTCATTCCTAACTGATGTGATTTTCTAGGTCTGGCATCTCTCTGATCTTTGTACAAAGAAAAAGGCCTTCTCTGCAGAAGCATGCTTTCTCTTGGTTCAGAAAGACTTTCTAATGGCATACATGAAAGTTTGGAAAATCTCAAATGAAATTCAAACCACAACAATACTGGACCAATGCATGTTAGCTTATGGAAAATGAAAAGCATACATGTAGTCTACTGCCTCATGCTGTGCTGTTCTTTCAGCTTCAAATGTTGTATGGGCAGTGAAAAAACAAGGAATCCATTGATGTATAGGAGGAAAAATGCCAAGTTACAGGCTATATTATTTTAAGCAGCCTATGAGGAGGCAGTGGGGTCTATTGGATAACGCCCTGAACTGGAACTTGGGAGACTCCCTGGGCTGCCCACCATTGCTCTGCCAATGGCCTGTTAAGTAATTTTGACCAAGTCAGTTTATCACTCTGTGCCTCAGTTTCCCCAGATGTAAAATGGGGACAATGATACTGTTCTGATCTTCTTGGTAAAGCATTTTGCAATCCACTAACCAAAATCATACATGAAAATCAGAGTGTCTAGCATATCATCATACCAGGAGATTCTGAGGCTGAAAAGGTATTTCAATCAAAACTAGGCAGGAATTGCCTTTTATTATTTCTAAGACTACGGAAAGTATTTCTACGAAAGTACTATGAGAGAATATTTCAATTATTACACCACATAAATATGGCTGGAAGAGACCTCAGGAGGTCATCTAGTCTAGCCCCTGCTCAAAAGAGGATCACCCCTATCTTCACCACCCCAGCCAAGTGCTTGTTAATCTGCACTTCAAACATCCAACAATGGAAATTTTACAATGTCTTGGAAATTCATTCCAGTCCTTAAGCACCCTCATAGCGAGAAAGTTCCTCCCAATATCTAGTCTAAATCTCCTTTGTTTCTATTTTAAATTGTTACTTGTCCTATGGAGCAAAGAAGCCATCAAATGCAAAAAGAGTTGCTTTAAAGAAGACAGTGACAGACTATTTTCTGTGTTCACTGTCCTCTTTATAGCAACCCTTTTTGCATTTGATGGCTTCTTTGCTCCATTCTAAATGATCTTTGTTCTTCCAACCCATCCCTATACACCATGTTTCCTAGACTCATCATTTGTTCAGCTCTCCTCTGGACTCTCTCCAATTTGACTCTGTCTTTCTTGAAGTGTGGTACTCAAAACTGGCCACAGTACTCCAGGTGAGCTTTCAGCAGTGTTGAAGAGAGTGAAAAAGTCACTTTCCATGACTTGCATGCAACATTCCTGTTAATACCACCTTGTATACTTTGAGGTTTTTTTGAAGCAAGAGCACACTGCTGACTCACATTCGGCCTGTGGCCTGCTATAGCCTCCAGGTTTTTTTCCAACGTACTGTAGCTTAGGCAGTCATTCCCTGATTTGGCTTTATGCATGGGATTGTTCTGTACAAAGTACAGGACTTTGCACTTGTTCTTATTAAATTTCATCCAAGTTATTTCATACCACTTCTCCAATTTATCAAAGTCATTCTGAATCCATTGTGAATCTGCACCAGCTTCAGCAGGATCTCTTCAGTTACTTTCCTGTGCCAAGTCCAAAAAGATATTGCACAATTAGAGCTGGACCCAACAAAATACACAGGGATATAATTTTAGAGACTCAGCAACACCTAACTTTTGGATGCTTGAGCCCCAGAATGAAAGCCAGAACCTTGTATTAGGTTTCTAACCCTATACAGGCCAAGCTGAGGGTCCAGCACTTTAGGATGGACTACAACAAAGCCAGTGTGTGGGAAGCTACCAAAAGTCAGTGTGCATAATTGCCTAGAGCAAGCCATCATGAAAAGCTGAGGAAAAGGACAAGTCTTAAGTGCTACTCCCCGATGCCTCACTCAAGGATTCAGCAAGGTGCCTCGGTCCACAGCTTGAGGGTGGCACTGAGCAGAGCTCACTCTTGTCTTTCAAAATACATTTGAAGGCCAGGGACATACGTGACACACACACTGGTTTAAGTGATCAGAAACTGGTTTAAACCTGTAACAGAACAGACATTCAGTGCACATCAACCAGTTTGAAAATGGCTGAAACCGGTTTGAGATCAACCTAGTTGAATGCAGTATCAGACTTAACTGATTTGACTCAAACCGGTTTGTGCAATGTCTGTCCCAGAACCTTTGCCGGTCCGAGTTAAATCAGAGACCCCCAGCATCCCAGCATGCTCTGTGGGAGGGGATCTCTGCTCCAGCCCAGCCAGACTTGCTCCCCAGCCCAAGCAGGGACAGGCAGGGGCAGGGGTCTGGCTAGAGAAGGAGCTCCCAGCCAGTGGATGCTTCATCTGCAGCCAGGCTGGGCTGACCCCCACTGCAATGCCAGCAGCTGAACAAGCCCCCTCTTGCCAGGAGGGAGCCAGCTCCAAGCACAGAGCAGCAGCTGCTGGGACAAGCAGGCAGACCCTGCTGTGGTGCAAGTGGCTGAATAAGCCCTGTCCTGCTGGAAGGGGGCTTGGCCCAAGCACAGAGGTCGCTCGCGCCATAGTGGGGTCGGCCCAGCCCGGCCACCGCTCTGTGCTCCAGGCCAGCAGTGGAGATGCTAGGCAGCTGCTCTGTGGTTGGAGCCAGCTCCCTCCTGGCAAGAGGGGGCTTATTCATCTGCTGGCTGTTGGCATTGTAGCAGGGGTCTGCCCAGCACAGCCGCAGCTGAAGCTCGGGGTGGGGATAACAGAGAGTGGGTATCCACCAGCTGGGAGCCCTGGGGCTGCAAGGTAACCCCTCCACGAGTGCAAGTCTCAGGGAAAGCAGCTGAATAAGCCCCATCAGTGGCTTGCCTGAACACAGAATGAGTGGTGGGGGCCGGTCCTTGCCCCCGCCTGGTGGCTGGAGTGGTGAGCGGTGAGTGCCCAATGGGCAAGAGCCCATCATGGCTTCCTGGTGGGTCTGCGCTGTGGGGCTGGCAGAGCTGTTGTGGAGCGTGGTGGCACTGCGGGGGCTTGCAGGGCTCTGGCCCGCTCCACACCCCGGCACTGCTATGTGCAGACCAAGGCCACAGCTCATCCCCTCGCCAGGAAGGGGCTCGCTCTCCCCCACAGTGTGACCGGGGCTGTTGCCCCCAGTAAGGGCTCTGCCCCCTCCTGCTGCATCAAGGGGAAGGGGGCACGGCCAGGTAGGGCCCCTGAGGGGCAGGGATTGGGTTATTTCTCCTCCCTCCGGCAGAGGGGACAGCCAGGGGCATATTCTGGGCAGGGCCCACCCAGCTGCCAGTGGGGTAGAGGGAAAACTAACTCTGCTCCCTGCCCCACTCTGCCTCTGGGGCCACGGTGACCCCTGCTGCAGTAGTGAGGGGGAGTGCGGGCAGACCCGGCTCGGGTCCCTGCCAGTGGCACAGGGAGGGGGAATTAAACCCCTCTCTGGCCAGTTCAGCCTGGGTTGGCCATACCCCACAGCACAGCTTCCCTGTAGGCAAGGGTTGGCTCTAGAGCCGCCTGCCCCTGACCTGAGCAACTGCAGGCATGTGTCCGCTTTACCTCAGTTCAGAGAGTGTGTTTGCCCAGTTACAAACCGGTTCAGCCTAGGTAGGTTAGACTAGTCTGCAAGGGTTGAATCAGTTCAGGCTCCGGCTTTTTGAATGTCTGTCCCTAGCTTAAAGGAGAATGACACAGTTGCAGTGGTGCTGCGTTTGTTGTCCGAGAGCCCGCTGATGACTACAGCATTTTCCCAGGAACTGGGAGACCCGGATTCAAGCCTTCCTTTGAAGGTCTCTCAGGTGAGTGCCCTTACGTCCAGAGTATGGGTTACTCTTGCAGGATACTCTGATCATATCCAGTTGGACCTATGTCATGGTGCAGAAAGGTATTCAAGCATTTGGCCAGACTGAGCAAGAGTAGGACTCTGTCACCTAGTGGTTAAGGAGGAGAAACCCTTTGACAATTCACGATCATATCTGTGACAATCATTGGATAAAAACATAGAAACAATGGAGACAAAAGCTCACTACCTCAGGTGAGCACTCAAATTGCTAAGCTTGCTTTTGCTCTTTTTCTCCCTCACCCCCAACCTTCTGCCCCAACGAATTTCCAGGTCTTCTCTAAGCTATGACGCAGCTTCAGTAGGACGAGGAAAAAGTATGTAGCCTAATAGCTTGGCTACTCTCTTTGCAGGTGGGAGATGTGGTTTTTGGCTACCATCAGGCTGCATGGGGATCTGAACCTGCCTCTCTCATCCTGGGCAAGCATTCTAATGGCTAGGCAGTGGCAACACCACCTTTCCCCAACCATAACGTAAAAGCAAGCAGTAGCTATCACTGCATTTTTTTAATGGGCCCTATCCTGCTGGTGTGTTTAGATGCGGACTGAGAGCCCCACCCAGACTGAAAAGCCCCTCCCCTTAGGTTCTGGCCCTTGATCAGGCTTAGGCAGGACATGGTTGCTGAGCTGCTTGGACCTGTCAGGACTAACGTGCGTTTGTGCAAGTGCCAAAGATCTTCCAGCACTTGAGGATCTTTAAGGTCACAAGAAGCAGTGTCTGTGGGCATTATAGATTCATAAATGTTAGGTTTGGAAGGGACCTCAACAGATCATTGAATCCGACCCCCTGCATAGGCAGAAAAGAGTGCTGGGTTTAGATGACCCCAGCTATGTGCCTATCTAACCTCCTCTTGAAGACCCCAGGGTAGGGGAGAGCACCACCTCCCCTGGGAGCCTATTCCAGACCTTGGCCACTCGAACTGTGAAGAAGTTCTTCCTAATGTCCAGCCTAAATCTGCTCTCTTCTAGCTTATGGCCATTACTTCTTGTAACCCCTGGGGGCGCCTTGGTGAATAAATACTCACCAATTCCCTTCTGTGCCCCCATGATGAATTTATAGGCAGCCACAAGGTCGCGTCTCAACCTTCTCTTGCGGAGGCTGAAGAGGTCCAGGTGCCCCAGTCTCTCCTCATAGGGCTTGGCCTGCAAGCCCTTAACCATACAAGTGGCCTTTCTCTGGACCCTCTCCAGGTTATCCACATCCCTCTTGAAGTGCGGCGCCCAAAACTGCATGCAGCATTCCAACTGCGGTCTGACCAGCGCCCGATAGAGGGAAAGTATCACCTCCTTGGATCTGTTCGTCATGCATCCTCTGATAAAGTGCAGTTAGCTTTGCTGATGAATTCGTCACACTGCCGACCCATGTTCATCTTGGAGTCCACTAGGACTCCAAGATCCCTTTCTGCTTCCGTGCCTCCAAGCAGGTCATTTCCTAGGCAGTAGGTATGCTGGACATTTTTCCTCCCTAGGTGCAGCACTTTGCATTTCTCCTTGTTAAATCACATTCTATTGTTTTCTGCCCATTTGGCCAACCTGTCCAGGTCTGCCTGTAGTTGTTCCCTGCCCTCTGGCGTGTCCACTTCTCCCCACAGTGTTGTATCATCCGCAAACTTGGACAGAGTACACTTCACTTCCTCGTCCAAGTCGCTAATGAAGACATTGAAGAGTATCAATCCAAAGACTGAGCCCTGCAAGACCCCACTGCCCACACCCTTCCAGGTCGATACCGACCAATCCACCACCACTCTCATCATCCTCTAGCCAATTCACCACCCACCGGACTGTGTAGTCATCCAAGTCACAGCCTCTTAACTTGTTTACCAGTATGGGGTGGGATACCATATTGAAGGCCTTCCTGAAGTCTAAGTAAATGATATCTACCCCTACTCCTACATCCAGGTGTTTTGTAACCTGGTCATAAAAAGAGACTAGATTAGTCAGGCATGATCTACCTGCTACAAACTCGTGCTGGTTTCCCCTCAGCATAATTTTTCCTGCAGGGCTCTCACATATATGAGCCTTAATAATCTTTTCAAAGACTTTGCCAAGGATGGAGGTGAGACTGACTGGCCTATAGTTGCCTGGATCCTCCTTCCTCCCCTTCTTGAAAATAGGGGCCACATTGGCCCTTTTCCAGTCCTCCGGGACTTGGCCCGCACGCCACGAGAGCTCAAATATTCTTGCCAGTGGCTGTGCAATGACCTCAGCTAGTGCCTTCAGTACCCTTGGGTGGAGCTCATCCGGGCCTGCTGACTTAAACTCATCCAGTCTTTCCAAGTGACTCTGCAACATCTCAGGGTCAACGCTTGGCAGTCTGGCACTCTGCTGTTGTCTTTCTATGATCCCATTGTGAGACTTGTCTTGCCCCTCGTTTAGGAACACGGAGGCAAAGAACTCATTGAGGAGTTCAGCCTTGTCCCCCCTGTCCGTCACCAATTGCTTCTGCCCATTCAGTAGCGGTCCTATTCTGCCCTGGGCCTTCCTTTTACTTCCTATATATCTGAAAAACAATTTTTTGTTATCCTTAACTTGGGATGCCATCCTCACCTTTGGCCTTTCTAACTGCCTCCCTACAACTGCGAGCTGAGGAGGCATACTCCTCTTTAGTAATTTCTCCCTGTTTCCACTGTTTATATGCCCCCCTTTTTGCCCTTAGGCTGCTCTGGATTTCTCTGGTTAGCCAAGGAAGCCTCTTGGACCCTTTCTCCCTGCATCGGGATCGTCTCCCTCTGCACCTGAAGGATCGCTTCCTTAAGGCACAGCCACCCTTCCTGGGCTCCCATCTCACCAAATCTCTCACCCTGCAGTACCTCATTGACTAAATGCCTGAGCTCACTGAAGTCAGCCTTCCTAAAGTCTAGCACTTCCACCCTACTCATTACCTTTCCCACTCTACGCCTTATGGTGAATTCTATTATTTGGTGGTCACATTAGGCATCTCTAGGATTAGGCAGCAGCTGAGCAGAGGCTTTCAGGATTGCTACTTCAGAGGAGGGGAGAATTTAGGCACCTAAATCCCACTTTGTGCGCCTACAGCTGCTTTTGGATCCACCCCTTAAATGCTATGACACTGCCAGGGAAGTCTTAGTTCTTCAGAAGACTGTATGGGAATAATATGTCAGCAGCACTTTCTGATACCTAAGCCATACTATTAAGATTTCAAGGGCTGCATTCAGAGGCGAAAAGTGACACTTCAAGGTCCATATTGTTAGGCAAGTGTGACCTACACAAGGACCACACTGTGGCCATGGGCATATGAATAAATTCCCAGGAGGTAAAAATGTGTAGAGATTTACACATTTACCAGCTGCCTGATGGTAACTTCCTATGCGCATGCTCTTACCCTGCAGTAAAAGAATACTCTTCATTGAGCTACCATTTACTATGGAGCAAGAGCATGCACACGTCGGTTATTACGGAGTAGCAGATGCATGATAAATCCTACCTCCCTGCCCCCTTGTTCCCCTTATGGTAACTTGTTCATGTGCCTATGTCCTGTCACTGACCTTGACATGACTGCACGGAGCTGTGGGTATAACTGCATCTACTGGGGTCAATGGATACCAGTCCTCAGGGCTGTAACAAGTATCCCAAACATCTTTAACAGTCTAACTCCATTGGAATCCATGGGAGTCAGAAGCCTCTGTGAGTTGGGGTCTTGATTCAGAGATGTGTGGCAAGGGTTGGCCTCTGGTAACTGTGGGTGCACTAAACCAGCGTACTGCAAAAACCTTTCCTGTCCCTGCTGGGAGGATGATCAAGCAGCTAGTGCACTGAAGATCTGGGTTCTGCTTCTTGCTTTCCCACACATGCCTTGTGCAATCTTGGGAAAAGTTGTTTGGTGCCAGATGGTTAAAAGTTTGTAGGCAGCTGAAGTTGCAGGCATGCACCTTGCGGGGCTCCCAAAAGAACCAGGGGTCCCATTTCCCATTTGTCCAGAGTTAGGTGCTAAGGAAAATCAAATTAGGCCCTTGTCCACATCTTTAAAGCACCCAGAGGAAAGTCTAGGCAGTGCAAAATGATGCCATGTGGAGATGAGCTGAGTTAGCTCTGCATACACTAGTTCCAGAATCTGAATGGATGTAGGTGTTTAACTGCAGGTGAATAAACCCTGCTCCTCACCTGAGATAATCAGCTTGGACCCAGCCCCCACATTAACACAACTATACTGATTCTAGTTCTGGCATCTCTGCACAGTGTTGCTTTGTACCATAGATATGCTAAGCCTCTCTAAATATCTGGTGTATAATCTCCCTGTGCCTCAGTTCCTGTTCTGTTCACAAGGATAACAATATTTTCCTACCTTACAAGAGTGCTAGGTGGAAAAATGCATTAAGGATTTTGAGTTGCTACAGTAATGAGAGCCATAGATAATTAAAAGTGCGTTAGAGAAACATTTGCCTCCTCCACATAGCCAGTAATTGCTCTCCTCCCAGTAATAAGGCCTCAGAAACTCCACTGACAATGATTGCAGAGAGTTTTGTGAGTGACTTTCTCCAGCTCCTCAACTTTCCCTCACTGTTATGTAGGTGTGGACCAATCCCCAGATTCAAAGCTAGTTTTCTTCAAAAAGCAAAAAAGGAGCTTCATCACAGTAGTCCAAAGCTAAAAACAAGGACTAGACCAATTATACTGGCAACAGCCTTCCAGTAATTTAGCTAGACTCAAAATCAAAGCCTAGATTTTTAGTCAATCTAGGGCTGATTGACTAAAAATGAACATATGAATGAATCAGGACATGTCGCTGGGAATCTTATACTACAAGAGGATACACAACCTGACTCTCCACTTCACCTCTGCCATGCTAAATGCCATTACACTGGCCGCAAAGTGTGTCAAGGGACTGGAGAACCAGATTTCTTCTGGGTTTATTTTGTTCAAACACACACATAATCTAGAGCTCTCAGGATTAAAGGAAAAATTACCTGCCATGAGATACCATCAAGCCATAAGGTGTATAGCATAAATAGCAAAGCACTTGTGTTCTTCTAAAGAAGTTGCGGTATTGATTAGATTTATTTAGAATGACATTCATAAAGTGAAGCATGGGCCAGCCAATGCCTGACCCACTAATGCTTGTATAGTACCCTGCAGGGCTCCCAAAGGATCTTGCAGCCAAAAAAACTAAACCTGGTATCACGCTGACAATTACAGGCAAAGCACAAGTTAGCCTTGCCCAGCTTTATCTAAATCTGCCTTCAGTTCCATGCAGAGATCCATAAATCTTCCGTGCACAAATACCAACATCTTCACAACTCTTTTTCAGCCAGGAGCCTCCTGTTGACTGGCTTGGCTGAACTGGCTTTTCAAAAAAAGATATCTCTGGATTCATCAAAGCATCTTTTCTTGCTTAGCTCAGTGTTAGATTAACAGATTACATCATGTAGTATCCAGCAGGGTTGTGGGTGCACACACAACTGCCTAAACCCATATGGTGTTGGTAATTGCTTAGTTCAGTTACCCAAACTTTGGAAAGCCTGAGCTTGGGCAAAGCATAAGTAACAAAAATTGTTCCCCATAACCTCCCACAACTCGTTTGTGTGCTGCTATTTAGCTTACCACATTTTACCAGACTTTCCTCCCAGGGAATATGCCCCACACTTTAGAAGGTACTGGTGGATCACTTCCTATTATCATTCTTTCCTTTCTCATGCGTCTCCATAGGCAGTGGAATAGGAGGCAAGGCTGACAAAGTATGATCTCTGCCCTGTCGATTAGCAGTCACTAAAAAAAGCTAGTCGTTTCCCACGGAGCTATGCATTCAAGCTCTGCACATGCAGGCAGAGGTGTCTACGCTGGATACACTCTATCCCTGTTTTGATTAGACTTCCTGTAACCTTGAGGCTTTCTCGTTTCATTTTAAATGAGAACAGAGTCTGCCCGAGAGATCCATCCCAAAGTAAAGGCTTTGTGAGGGGATGCGGAAATGCTCGCTTAGTTGTATGTCTAAATTATTCAAACAATTGATTAGACTGACTGCCCTCTTAAAAAAAAAAATTAAAAAAAAAATCAAAAGACAGTGCTAATTTCAGAGATGCCCCAGACCTTTCCTCAGCTGCATCCCTATTTTGTTCCTTTTTTATTTCCACACACATTCGCATGGATAGGCTCATGAACTTTATTACATACATACTGACTTTCAGGAGCCTGAGATACAGTGCTTCTTTTCCATTTTACACAATATGCCTCTGCTGCCATGACATCTCTCCCTCTCTTTCTTATCTCAGGATCTGGCTGCTTTTGCAATGAGTACCAATTTCTCAATTGCACACAAGTTTAGTTGAACTTGTAAACATCACAACAGACTAGATTACCTTGCTAGAGATAAGACCAGAGACAACTGTGGCAGGACAATGGCTTTATTCCCTCAGTTTACCCTGAATTTTCTCAATTTCTGATTCAAGAGCATAGCAGAGTATATAAAAGTGACAGCTCATAGCTAAAGCATTGATTTTTTTTCTCATTCTGGATAGTCTCCATATCAGAATCCAAATCTAATAAATGCCTACAAGGAACTCAGAATAGAGGAGCTTTTTAAACAGATTAAGTGATTTGTGGAAATGTCTCTGAAAATTGTAATTTAAAGTGCTGGAGGCCTCATTTTTGTACAATAAGTGCCAAGAAACATAGTTTTTCATTACTGGGTTCTTCAATAAACTTGAAGCTCTGCACTCTGAAACAGCTTTTGAGCCTATTCTCTCCCATCAGTGCACATGAGATGTAGGTGAGTTGCTCTTATTAACATTATGGGAAGTTTGGTGAGTTTCCCATGCACAGAAATGAAAAACTGCCTCTTTAGCTTCTCCCTGTCAGTCAGCAATCAGGCCTTCTCCGAGTACCAAATACTGTAAAATACATCAATATTACTGGAGGAAAATACCTGAATAACTAAGGCTAGTAATTGAAAGTTATTTATAATCTCTGGTGTTAAAGGCATAGCTTTAAACAAGATATTTTTTATTATGGTAAAATGATCATGCATAACATTTATATAGTGAAGTACTGAAATCTTCCACTGGTGCATGGAGAAAAAAAAATCCACTTAACCTATTACTAGAGACTAACGGCATGAGTAATGGCACTGTATGGAGTCATTCACCCTTATGGCACTGGGTATATCATTAGACTAGACTGAAGATTTTAGGTGTGATTTTATGTACCCAACAGGAGGTGCCTTAAATTACCCAGTGGTAACACGTAGGCTAGGGACAGAAGTTACACATAAACCAATTTAAGTGATCAGAAATTGGTTTAAGACCTCAGCACATGGGGCTGCCTGGCTGGGGCACAGCAGTCTGTGTCAGGGTCTGCCCCCCTCATTGCTGTGGGGGCACGGCCAGGAACCAGCTGGCATGGCCCCCTGAGGCAAAGAGGGCAGGGTGGGGGTTTATTCCCTCCTCCGTCCCCTCTCCCCTTGGGGGACTGCAGGTGGGGTCTGCGATCTCTGACTACCACCTCCACTAATCTCTCCCTGCATGGGGTGAGCAACATAAGCAGCCCCCTCTCTGCCCCCTTCACCTAAGGGGTCCATGCCGGCCAGGCTCTGGCTATGCCCCAACCCCTGCCGCTGGAGCCACAAGGGGGAGGGACCCTGATGGAGCAGCAGCCCCTGTGATGGTGCCCTGGGAGTGCAAGCCTCTTCCTGGCAGGGGGGCTGCACTGTGGGCAGGAGCAGGGTGGGCAGAACTGCTGCAGACTGCGTGGGATGAGCGGCAGCAGTGTGCTAGGGAGGGCTTAGGGAGCTGTGGCCACCCCTCCGAGTCCTGGTGCTGCTGCTCATCCCACAGTCTGTGGCAGCTCTGCCCACAGCACAGCCCCTCCGCTGGGAAGAGGCTTGTGCTCCCGGGACACCATCACGGGGGCTACTGCCCCATCACAGTCGCTCCCCCTTGCAGCTCCAGCAGCGGGGGCAGGGCAGGGTGCGGCCAGGGACTGGCCAGCACAGCCCCCTTGGGCAAAGGGGGCAGGGAGGGGGTTTTCTGAGTCAAAAGTGAATGTCTGATCACTTGCAAACTGGTTCAACCTATGCAGGTTAGACTAATCTGCAAGACTGAATCAATTCAGGCTCCAGCTTTTTGAATGTCTGTCCCTAGCTAGTGGACAGGTAATCCACCAATAGTCATGCCAGGTTCAAAACTTAAAGCAGCAGTCAGCAATGTTTCTCCTGTGCTGGGCCAGCTGGGTCCAAAGTTAGTCACTGCTAGAACCTGGCCAGTGGCAGTACTTCTTCCTGCTCCCCGGCCACCAAAGTCCCCTGGCTCTAGGCTGGATCTAATGGCACTGTATGCCCTAAGTCAGGGGCCCACAACCTAGACCTAGACCTAAGTAACAACTGTATCAATAGTGAATAACAGGGTACAAGTTATTACAATGTGATAGTGGCATCTGCATGTGTCTATATCAATATAACCATAGTAAAACTGCTGAAACTTTGACCTTGCTTCTTACAGAGATTTAAAGTAGTTAACTTGTGTTGTTACAGCAGCACACAGCTATCACAATTACAGTATATCCTACTCTAGCTGATGTGCATTAGCTCCCTGCTTCCCTTTCAAAGTAGTTAAAAGATGTACTTGTCCATAGCCTTAGACAAATTGGCAAGGCAATAGAGGGATGTTTATTAAGGGTCCACACTAAGTCCTCTTAATATTGTATAGCAAGCCTTAAGCATTGTGAAAGACCCGAGACAGGACACGCACATTCATTCTGAAAGAAAGTTGCAGAATAAAGCTCTAGGCTGGTGAAGATTATATACCAGTACCAAATCTAATATATACCAGTAAACAAATCTAAACCCTGACTGCTGACATTCCTTGGGGTAGGAGCTACCGTTTTTCCCCAAGTTTGTACAGCTTCTTGCATTGCCCCTTCGCTATATTTGTAGATCTCATTGCCCGGTGAGGGGGGGCATGTCCTGAACCATGACTGGGTTTTATAAGCAGAAATAATCAAGGGAACATTAAGCAGACTTGTTATTTAATGCCTGCATGTTCCTATCAGTCACCACTGTAAAGCATCAGTGTGAGTATAATACCATATTGAGCAAATTCCTACTTCATTAAAATGCCCTGCCTAAAATCTGCAAGCAGTACAAGCTGTTTATGATGGCTAGGGAGCAGTCAGAGAAAAGCATGAGTTAATCTACAGACACAAGATAACCCACTAAAAAAAAAAATAAAAAAGAATATTGTCCATGGCAAGTTACTACTGTGGCAGGTAATAGTAAATTACCAGTAATGCATCTGCCTTTCAGTCTGGGATAATTTCAACCTGTCTCCTGAATTCCAATTTGAGAGAGACCATCTGCAAATAAATGAGAGTTTGTTGACTTCAGACACTAAGTAAGGGGCCAAAAGCATTGATCTACCACTTCTTTTTCAATCTGCATGCACTGCTTAAAGGAACACAGGACTTCAAGACTATCTCAGCTCATGATCCGTAGATTTCCATAAGGGACACCTGGCAGATTTCCTGCAGAGTATTTCTTTATGCATGTCTCATGGGATGATGCTGGAAAACTACTTGGTATACTAGGTCCAGCTCCTCTCATGTTTGTTTGTTTTCTGCAAAAGTAGAATGGGGGCCTTTAATTTAAGACATTAATAAATGTGAGGGGCTCCGTTTTTAATTACAGGCGCACAATTAGCCTTCAGGTCTCATTGAACTTGGCTTTGCACAGACACAGTAAGTCCCTGCCCAAGCATTCATGATCTAAATAGACAAGGAAAGTATTATCTCCTTACCAGTCTTACTTTTGCAGAAAAGGGAGTATAGAGAATTAGGCCACAGGGCTGGAGTGGGAGTGGGCTTCACTGCAGGATTAATCTAAGTGACTTACCCAAAGTCCCACTAGAAATCTGCGCTTTAACCATTTCTTTTTAATTCCATCCCAGTGCTCTTAGCCACAAGACCGTCCTTCCTCTCTGGCCATGCCACAAAGAGGGGCCTACAAATATCCAGACATTCACACCCAAGTACCCTCAGTGATTTGACTTAAGAGCCACTGGAATAGCCTTGACCTCTGGTGTGCGAGCCTTGCCATTCTGCTCTGAGGTGAGAAGGAAAGACTACAGAGTCTCCTTATAATGTGAAGATTAAAAAAATCAAACTCTTTCCAAATAAAAGGGCCCAGGACTTGGAAGGCTGTATTAAAAACAAAACAAAACAAAAATCAGTTCCCTGTTTATATAACAACACGGATAAAAAAAATAACTGAAACCTATTCCAGTGAACAAGGAACTAAATCTTAAATAACTTCACACAATCAAGCACACCATAGCCCAGGGGTCCATTTCTTCTCCCACTGAAGTCAGTGGCAACGGCCCTAAGTGATCCATGCTATAGTCATAGCATGATAACGCTTCTGGCTCACTGGGAAATAAAATCATTCAGAAGTGAAAACTGATTTTCTTCCCATTACTTGAAGTGAGCATCTGAGGAGGGAAATTGGCAGGCTAGATTAATAAGACTCCCCCAACCCAATGGCCTGAGCATTACAAAGTAATGCCACAACTTTAATACCACTTCTAATTATTTGATGAGCGTCCTCCTTAAAGGAACTTTAAATCCACTGAAAGGGCCTTCTTTTTTGCCTGTGCAACATTAGGACTTTTTTTAATTAACCCATTTTAGCTAATAACAAATTAATAATAAATTTAGCATAAAATGGTTTACTGCCATTGGATCCCAGATATTTGCCCGTCCTCCACCAGTTAAAGACCTATTGCATATCCCAGCAGTGGTGCACAGAGCTCTGCTGGAGTTTTTAAAGCCCCAACTGTTAGTTAATTTTGTTAGAATAAACACCCAATAAAATTTTATGATGTGTTCAGCTCTCATTAAAGATGAAAAACAGCAACAGAGTTCAGCACCCACAAGTAAATACAGACCAAGACAGCTACAGCAGTGCAGTCTCTCGTCATGTCCTCACTAACAGGTATCTTGAGGCTTTCTTCCTCTTTTCTAAGGTGCTGATGTATACTAAACAGCACTGCAGAGACAAACCACACCATGTGCTGGAGCATGTTTGCAACAGGTGTGACATTTTCAGGGCTTTGGAGAGTACCATCTCCCCAACTTTCCTGGAAAACTTTTATAAGGAACCATTCTCTGGTTCCTTCCCCACCCTCACATGCTGTGTAGTCCAGAGATAACAGCAGTCTAGACTTCATGGTGAGGCAAACAACTTCGTTTGTAGCCCTTGTATATGGGGAAGAGATCCTCAGATGACTTATTCTTTACCACCCAAACACACCTTTTCAGAAATGCAGCAAATAGGCTATTCTAACCCTGGATGGGGACACCTTTCCAGTGCATCTCCGGCGCTCAGCCCTACCCTGCATGAACACGTGGATCAGACGAAGCACAATCTTATTTTGAATGTTTTCGCTGTTCATTTTTATACTTTGGTATGGTCTCATTTTTTTAAACATGATTTAGCCTGACATCATTTAAAGAGCATTCCTTTGTGGGCTTGCTGCTAAGCTCCCAAGGGAGTCAAGGACACTCGTCAATCCAGGTACTCGCCTGGCACTGAACAAGGACACAGTCAGAACCAGTCCTTCTTGTGAAGAGCCCACCACCTCAAGGGACAAGGCTTCACGAAGAATCAGTAGCCCAAAGCAGCATAGCGAGTTGCCCACAGACACGCATAAGGTCAAATCACAGTACCCGAATTCCCAGCCCAATACTTTCTTCACTAGGCTGCTACTATGGCCTCACAAATCTGAGCCCTAAAGCCAGAGCAACTGATGGGGTATTCTTTGAATTTAACTTTCAACACCTCTCTGTGACGATTTAGGATGCAACGGAGAACTGTATCACTAACATATGTTAAAATGCCACCTTCCTGAGAAACAATTATATACTACAGATTCTTTAAAGGAAAACTTGAGACTTGTTTGACTATTTATGAGCTTGAAACTGCCATTGTCAGAAGTACACTCAAGCCTGGCTAGCGTGGTTGAGACATGCTTGTTTCTGTACCCAGTGGCACACGAAAGAGTGATGTGACCAGCATCCCAAAGGACCAGGCACCCACTCACAGCTGGAGGCAGCCTTGGCACAAGGCTAAGACTCAGATACTTCCCTCTGGAGTCAGGATGAGACACCTTAAACAGGCAACAACCACAACCCATCTGCCATTGTGCTTCTTGTGAAATTCCCATTAACAATAATGGGAGCCTTGAGGAATGACTGGTGGTAGAAATGGTTTCAACGAGTCCCTACTGGGACATCCATGACATTCACTGAAAACAAACATTAGCCTTACAAGGGAAAACACAATAATATACTATAGAAATGAGAGCAGAGATTCTAAAGTGTGAAATAAAACAAGATGGAAATTCTGGCCAAGCATCTCACAAAGAGTCATTAGTACTCGAATGCTTAATGTTGAGTTAATTAAAGTCTGGTTAAGAGGCTTACAAAAACTTCTTTTTTTTACATCAACAGCTGCAAGACATTTCGTACTAATTCTGCACATTAAAAAGACAGCGTCAACTTAAAATCTTGTCAATTTAGCACATGCTAAAGTCAGTCTCCAGCGTGACACTGAAACCCCGTGTCAATCTGTGTGGTTCTGTGGTCCATTTTTCTAATTTTTGACATCTTTTGTCCCCTGCTGCTGTGGAAAAGATCCATCCAATGGAAAGTTGTGTAATGTACTGTGATGTTGAATGTCATGTACTGTAATACTGTAATATGAACTATAATGCCCAGAAACCTCCAGGGGACTGAAGGAAGGAACTGTAGTCTGAACTGACGCTCCCAGAAGCTACCAGGGGACTGGAGGAAGGAACTGCAATGTGCTCTACAACTCCCAGAAGGGGGCAGGGGAAAGTGAAAGGAGCAGCATGGGGGTTCAGGTTGTGCAGCAGAGAGAGAAAGAGATGCTTGGTCAGAGAGCTGGAAGAAGAGGTGGAGCTAGGGCAGCAAATTGCAGCAGCGGGGCTCAGATGTGAAGGCTGGGCAGATGGGTCCAGAGACTAGTTTGCAGCCCTCTGGAGTTGTGGGAGGGTTTTAGATTCTTTTAAGTGTATATATCACAGTGTTAGTGTTTTCTACCAGTTACCTGTTCTTGGCTGAGTTCACTACAGTGTCACTGTTTACTTCCTGTGACCCAGATGCTAAATGTGTGTACCTCAATGTTAACATTTATTTAAGTGTGTCTGTCCCCCTCTCCTTCGCCCATTGGCTTGTGACCCTAATCCCCAGCATCCCCTTTATAAAAGGATGAACTTTCCTCTGCCAGTTCCTGGGGTTGAGGGGCTTGGTACAGCTGATTATATAGGAGAAAGACTCTATATTAGTACAGTCAAAGACAAAATCTGAGAAAGAAAGAAAATTAGAATAGAAAAAACTCTCTCCAATCTGTCACCTGCAGCAGACTGCAGTGTTAGGTTTCAATGCCTAGCTCTGCTTCAGACTTCCTTGATTATGGGCAAACCACTTAAGTGCTGTACCTCAGTTCACTGCCTGTAAAATGAGAACAACTCTTCCTGTCTCTCACCTTTTGTCTGCACTGTCTGTTTAGACAGTCCCAGCTCCTTAAAGCCTGCAACCTCTTACTGCATATGTCTGTTTATAACATCTAGCAATGTCCTGGTCTTTGTTGGGCCCTTGTGCATGACTGTGTTACAGCATTAAAAAGGCAAAAATATTTAGATCTAAAATGTGATTTTTTTAAAGAGTGTGTCCAGAGTAGGCTTAAAAGATGCCTTTTGAAAATGGTCCAACTAAAACCTTCTGAAACCCTAGTCCAGACAGTCAGATGTATCTTAGCATGCTAACAGCGCTAATGCCTAAGACACATTACAATGCAACATGACAGCCATCAGCAGAGTTTTACAGCACGCAGCTAGCTAGGGCATTTTAGAAGCATACTTTTATCGTCATCCAGACAAACCAAAGTTAATGCTGACCCTCACAAATGTGGTCAAATGCCACAGGCAAAAGAAAAATGTAATGAGCCAAACTCATCTCATCTGAAGCAAGACAGCACAGAAGGTAAGATCATGGCCCTATCCACACTTGTCATGCACCTGGGCTTTTAAAAATGTATGGGGCCTAAATCTCCTGTCAGTTGTATTAATGGAAATCAGCAGGATTTGAAATCAGTGGGAGTAAACTTGGTGGAAAACCCTTTAAGTGAGAGGAGAATCGGATGCCTACAGTACAAATATGACAGCCTCTAATTAAAGAAGAGCAATTAAAACATTGTAAGAAAATGTTTTATATGCATCAGACAATGTACATTAAGATTTTAGTCCTGGTAATACTGGTTTACCAGATTTCAAGAGATTCTGCCACCGTCAGGTTGGTGCGACTGCCTGTGAAGACACTGTACAGTAAGTAGTACCTGAAGTAGCAGCGTGTAGCTGTCATCTACATCTTTTCAAAATAACAGTAGAGTAATCAAGGATGCAATGAGTCTTTTGTCTTTTTCAAGATAAGCTTCATGGTGCTTTACCTGAGCAAGGACTTTACATTGTTGCAGGCAAACAGGCCTATAATTGTTTCTCCACCTTATACTTTTTTAAGACACTGAGATTTGCTAAAGAGAACAGCTGTTTTTCCTCAAAAAAGCAAAAATGTCTAAAGCACCCAATGCTGCCCATAAGTATTCTTTATTCCTGACCTGCAGTTTGGTTACAGCAATGTATATGGCTGTCCAAAACCCAAGTTCCTCAACTTTAAAGTGAGAAGTGCTGTAGATATATATGTTAGTTTAATGTTAAGATATGGCTGGTGTTTGCTTAACATCCACAACAAACTAAAGATTGTCCTACAAGCACTTGGGAGATCAAAGATAGAGGCATTTACCAGTTACTCAGGTTTAATGCAGCATTATTCAATTGGGCCAAAATGTACTATACAGTCCCAGAGTGTCTCCCAATATCCCTATGAAGAAGGGAAATTTGATTCTCTCCATTTTACAGATGAGTAATTGAGGCACAGAAACACTAACGCGCAGATCCAAAAAAGGACCCAGGCATCTACAGGGTGTCTGTAGATTGAACTGAGACATCCAAGTCCCAGAGTGTCATCCTCCAAAACCCTGCCAACTACTTTGTCACCTAATATCCAACCTATTAAACTCTCTATGCGACTCAAGTTGTTTCTGTGAATTCCCAAAGCTGCTTCCATCTCGTCAGTGCTAAACCACTCAGCATCTGTCTCATGCCTAAGCTTGACCAGGATCTCCAGACTAGGTGCTCCTCTGTCCTAGCACATTAAAGGGACCAGTGTAATAGGTGTGCTGTGAGCCTGTCTGACACTTCTTCAGGCGTGAACTCCACAAAACACACATCCCATGGCCACTTTCATTCTAAACCGTGGCAAGAGAAGAAAGAGGTAGTGTTGGTGTCAGGGCCCCTTTTTTATACAACAGCTCAGTGGTTGGAGAGCACAGCTCCAGATGTGAGAGATTTGGGTGCTATGACCTTATTGCTCCAACGTATGAACCCCACATCTCCATAACTGTCTGGCATTAGGCAACCTTATACAGTTTATTCAATGGCAACTTGAAGCAGAGATCAGCAGACAGGACTCCCCTCTCCCCAGCAAGTGTCTTGATGCCTGGGCTACAGACTAAGTCTCTCTCCCATTGGCCTAACAAATCATACATTCTTGCAAAGTGGCATAGCAAACATAAGAAGGATGGCGAGTGTTCTCCCCCAGCCTACCCTATTGCCTGGGGACTAGGGCACTTACCTGGGAGGATGGAAATGTAGATTTGAACCTGTTCAGGCTGAACCCAGGTGTCTCACATCCTGGATGAGTGCTCTGAACACTGAGGTATGGCATAACCGGACAGCATTGTCACTATTGTTCTAAAATTAAGTGAATGCTCCTGTCCTATTATATCAAGGAACAGAAGGGGGGTGGGGGGCAGGATGTGGCAGGAAGGGACCTGAGTCACACCATAAACATGCAGAGGGTATGAATCTCACTACAAATCTCACCAAAACTCCCTGTACAGCACATGGGGAGAGTTAGACAGCTAAATATCCAGGCTCTGGCTTCCACTCTGGAAACGAGGAATCTACAACAAGCAGCAGCACCTTACCCAAGTCCTTTTGTAGATCTAGCCCTAACTGTCCAAAGTCATCATGCAGGAAGCCTGTGGTACAGGAAGGAACTGAATTTGAATTTTGTAAACCCAAATCTAGCATCCCTATTATTACAACATCCTTCCTTTAATGCAGACTTGCTTGCTTTAGGTCCAGTCCTGCTCCCACCAAAAATCAATGGGAGTTTTCCCCAATGACTTCACAATGTTTGCAAATTTAGGAAACTAAGAGGTTGATTACTACTCAGCCTACTGACATGAGCTGTCCCTTTGAAGGTAATGGAGTTACTCACCTGAGGAAAGCGCGGACCCCAAATGTGTGAAAAAAATTGCTCAAAAATAGTTACTGCCAGCCAACTAATCAGTCTTTCAATGCTAATTGGAAGTGACATGGATTTAGATGTTTGCTAATCAGTTAAATAAATTAAATGGATATGTCAATACAATGTGCAAGGTTTTAGTGGATACTTACACACTGCTACAGTTTAGAATTTCAATCAAGCGATTTACTTTTATCATTCATTTACTAGGACCCCTGTATATAAAACATTAGCTCCATTGCTCATCACAAATATGCAGAGCTGTAAATCTTGCAAAGGAAAGGTGTAGAGACTATTCCTTAGAGAGAGAAAGAAACCACAGCTAAACCAGGAATCAGAGTGACCTTGCCCCAGTGAGTTGGCAATCCCAGCTGTTTTAAGACATTAAATCAAAAGACTGCCAACATGTTTCAGGGGAAAATAAACTTCTGGCAAACTGCTTCAGAGCACATCCCAAGAAAGTCAGCTTATTTGCCCTAGACTAGTCTTCCAGGATAGTTATTAGTTTTCAGCCCTTGCTGAAGAGATACTATTTCTGAACTGTAGAAGCCTTCTGTGCAACTGAATCAAGCAAGCATGGAGCTGCACGTGGTTTTAAATAAAGAGCTAAAATCACCAGTCACTAAACAAACTATTCAAACAATCATTAAATAAAACATTCAAACACAACCTACAGTGTTGGCACTGAGCTGCAGGTGTCTTCAAGTACATGTATATCACTTATTCAGCTCCAGAAATATTGGGGCTTGACCCGTATCTTGCCCTTCTGTGGTACATAACAACACAGCAGCATTTACTGTGATAACAATGTTAAGTAATGACCATGGCCCTGCCCCTTCACCCAAATAAAGAACAGGGAGTGGCAAAGGAGACCCAACCTTGACAACTTTTCCAAAAGGCCATGCCATTAGATTTAACCTTTGATCTTTCAAGTCCCCACGCATGCCCTTAAGTATTCGTCCAGGACTAGCCACAAAGATGAGCCCGGCCGTCTTCAGCGGGTCATCCCGTCTCGGTGCACGCCTGGACAGCCTGCAAGCCTCCGCTCTGCTCATGTAGCCTCCTAGCCAGGGAGGACTGGACCCTCCTGAGAGGGAGGGAAATGGGGGTATCCCCCTCATGCATTGCTATCTGGAGGCGTTGGGCTGCCAGGCTCCGGAACGGGCTCCCAAGGGAGGCGGCGCTCTCCCCCACCCTGGGGGTCTTCAACAGGAGGTCGGATAGAGATCTGGCTGCGGTGTTATGATCCCAGCGCTCGTTCCTGCGCAGGGCAGGGGGTCGGACCTGATCATCTGTTCAGGTCCCTTCTGACCCTAGAAACTATGAAACGATGCAGGTGGGGAAGGCAGGCACAGGACACAGCACCCACCTCGGGGGGGTGGTCTCTTTTGGCCTGAGCTGGGAAAAGTGCAAGTGCAATAACATCCCGAAGAGAGAAGGGCTCCGAGGCTGGCAAAGAACAGCAGCCGGTGCAATCCCACGCCCCGGCCCCGCTGTGCCAAGTGCACAGAGCCTGGACACCTTCCCCACCGAGAAGAGGAAGGAAAGGGGGGAAGGTCCTGGGATGGAGCAGGCTGGTGCCTCTCCTAGGGGGACGCCCTGCCCCGCTCTGCCATCCCCACCCCCGCGCTGCTGCGGGGAGGTGCGGGGTCCTCCGCCCTTACCTTGGGGCCCTTCCCGGCGGGGCAGCGCACGCTGTTGCTCACTCCCGCCGTCTGGTTCATGGTGAGGGCAGGGGGGCCGCCGCCGCCGCCGCCGCCGCCTGTCCGCTCGCCCGCCCGCCCGCCCGAGCCCGCAGCAAGTCGGCGGCGCGATGAGGAGCGCGGCTCCAGCCGCCGCCTCCCCGCCAAACCCGCCTCTCCGCGCCCGGGCAGCGCCGGGCACAGCACAGCACAGCACAGCGCCCCGCCCCGCGCCGGGCAGCGCACCCCGGAGCCGCCGGGCAAGCGGGCACCCTCCGCAAGCAGCAGCGGCGCGAGAAGAGTTGAGCGCAGAGCCCCGGCCCCGGCCCCACCCCGCGGGACCTGCCCAGCGCCGGGCAAGAGCGTCATGTGGGCTGCCCTCGAGGGACTCGGGGAAATATTAACCCACCACCGTTGTAGCGTGGAGATTTTTTTTGGGGGGGTGGGGATTAGAGCAATAGTGGAGTGTTAAACATGCAAATAGAGCCACTTCTTTGCAATCACTTCACCCCTCAGAAACGTGTTACACAATTTTGCGGCCCCCTAAAGCGTGGGGCCCCGGGGTAAGGCTGCTGCTGGGACCAGGAGGACTCCCAGCACGGCAGGGCCCGGGGCAGCGTCCGCTGGCTTTGCAGAGTGGAGCGTGCTCGTTTTGAGCCTTGGACCCTCACTCCAATCCTTTTTTTTTCACTTTAGTTGCCCTCCCCACAGTCACTTGATGTGCACGTCGGGCTCCCCAGACTCAGGGGGATTTCACCTTTGGCCCCATCCCAGGCAGTTGGTTTTAAACTGTGGGTGGAGCAGGAATCAAAGGGGTGCAAGTGTGTCCCCCTAGATCCACCCCCACCAGGAGCTGGGTCTCCCACGGACACAATCGCTTTGGAAATATAAGGGATCAAAAGCACTCCCCAGATCCCAAGAACCCTGGCCTGGGCTCGCGGACTGGCCAACTCCAGAAAGGTGGAGTGGGGATAAGGAGCGAAGCCCAGAAGCGGGGGAAATACCCGTACCAGAACATAGGCATTGCTGTGCCTATATCATCCCCAACCAGTGGCTGTCGAGCTGCTTCTTGAACACATCCAGCGATGGACAGTCCACAACTTCCCCAGGCAGCTCTAGAGGCTTGGGGAGATGAGGCGGCTTGGCTGGAGTGAACAAAATGAGCCTAATCTCTGAGCCAGGGAAGAGTTTGGAAACCAAACTTCTGACTCGGAAAGTAAAATCCCGCATACGAACAGGAAGGTAAGCTGGTAAGAGAGCTGCTAATGCCACGCACTGACCCTGAGCCATAGATAAGGCAAATACATAGTCCAGGCAAGAACCCATCTCCTCTATGGCCAGGCCGTATTCCCCCAAAGCCTTTCAAATGCTTATTTCATATCACTTTTCAATAGCAGTGCCCAGCCCAGCCTTAGTAAAACGATGGTTTTAACTCTGATGTGCTTCCACTCAGCTCCCCCTGAGGAAACAGTATCAGAGCAATACTTACGAGTTCCTGTTTGTGATGAGCATTACAGTCACTGATCCAACACACGCTGACCAGCTACTCCACACTCTCTGGGGCTCTCTTTCATTAGGTCTCTCTCCTGATTATTTTATTTTATGCTGACTGAAATTAAGAGTTTACTGCTGTGCCTGGATAGCTGAGGGTTCAGTTTTCATACCTTACCAAGCAAGATGCCTCCTAATCAATCAAATTACAGATGCTGCTTCATACTTCTGCGGTGGGCTGCGTTTTACTCCCTGAGCTGAGTTTGCTGCTTGATGTAACAACCTGAAGTTGTAAAACAGACCAGGTGATTACAGAAGTGGTTGGAGGACAGGGGAGGGGGTGGTGAATAGCCAGCCCGGAATAGGGAAAGAACAATTTAGAGATTACTTAGGCTAAATATTTTCAAATCAACTCCACCTGATGAGATTCATTTTAGGATACTCAAGGAATTGCAGGGGCATTGGCAGTTATGTTTGGGACTTCATGGAAGTTGGGGCAGTCCCAGAAGACTGGTAAAATATAAATAGACAGCACCTATCTTTAAGAAGGGGTACATGGAGGACGTGCAGAATTACAGACTGGTCTGTCTAACTTCAGTGCTTGGAAATATCCTGGTGCATATTATCCAAAAAATCATCTTGGAAGCACCTCATGGACAAGGTGATAACAAGGAACAGCCAACATGGATTTGTCAAGAGCAAATCATGCCTAACCAACCTGATCTCCTTCTACAACAAGGTGACAGCCTTTGTGATAGGGGTGGAACTAAGGATGTGTTATACCTTGACTTTAGCTAGACTTTTGGCACTGCTCCTATGACATCCTGAAAAGTAAGATAAAGAAATACGGTCTAGACAAAACTACTACAGTAGTTAACTAGCAAGTAAATTATGTTCAACGTTTAGCCATCAATGGCTCGGTGTCCAGCTATGAGGAGGTACCAAATAGAGTTCCCCAGAGGTCTGGACTGGACCTGGCACATATCTCCATAATAGCTGCAGAGGATAAAATTAGTTACCACTGACTAATTTTGCAGATACCACTAATCTGGGTAGACTAGCAGCCACTCTAGAAGATAAAAGACCTTGATAAATTTGAAAAATGTTCTGAATTACATAGAATGAAATTCAATAAGGACAAGTGCAAAATACTTAGGAAATATGCTAATACTAGCTAGGCTGCACTACTGTAGAAAAGGATCTGAGGGCAGTGGCCACCAACCAGCGGATCTTGGAGCCCCTTGGAGTGGATCCGAGGCTGGGGCAGGGGGCTGAGTGCCCATGTGCATGCACATGCATGCCCCAGCCCAGCAGGTCAGTCCGTGGGGGAGGGAAGGGACAGGGGCTAGATCGAGACCCCTGCGGTAAGGGACAGTGCTGCAGAAGCAGGAGTAGGGGAAGTTGAGTGGGGCCCCGGCCAGGTGGGACTTACCTGCTGGGGAGCCATGCCCCCAAATAATTTTTTCTCCCTCTGCTTCAATCTGCTCCCCCCACTTCCTACCCCACAGACTAACTTGCTGGATTGGGGCGGGGGGAGGGGGTAGCAGTGGCACACAGTAGATATTGGGTTGCTTTTAAATGTCAAATGGGATCTCCTACTTAAAAAGGTTGGTGACCACTGATCTGAGGGTGACAGCACATCCCAAACTCTACGTCTAAGCCAAGGTAATATTTTGCAAAGGAAAAAAAAAGAGGTAGTAATGTATTTGGATATACTAAGAAAAGCATCATATGCAAGCAATGGTACTCTCTTCAGCATTGGTAACATCTGGAAGTCTCTGTCCCATTTTGGAAACCCGACTTCAAGAAAGATTACAGATACATTTGTGAGAATCCAAAGAGTAACAAAAATGATTAGCGGTCTAGAAAGCATGACATGTGGGAAGCCTGGAAAACTGGGATCATTTAGCATAGAAAAGAGAGATCTGAGGAGGGATTTGATGATTTTCTTTTGTATTTGAAGATATAGAGAGGCTATCAATCAATTGTTCTTTGTGTCCACAAGGGGAAGAACAAGCTGCAATAGCCTTGAATTGCAACAAGAGAGATTTAGGTTAGATATTAGGAGGCACTTTCCAACTCTGGCTGGTTAAGCACTGGAGGAGATTACCTCAAGAATGAGGAATCTCCAGAATCAGAGTTTTAAGTGCAGAGTGGACAAACATTGCCTGTAACATTTAGTGATGATCTGCCTTGAGCACATGACCACATGAGGCCTCTTCCAGCCCTATTTGTTCTATGCTTTTAAAAGTGTCAAGGGAGATTTTCCAAGGACTGGCAAAATGTGTTGACCACTGTACAGCACAGGAAAAAGATTTGAAGTTTTGATCCCTTGCCACCTGTAAGTGTTGAAAAGTGTTAAAAGCACTATTCCCCCTGATAGTCTCTTTCATTCACTCCCACCACATCCCCTTATTACACAGAATAAATACTTGTTGGCTTTTTCCTCATTCTGCTAGGGCTTTTGTATTTCAACTCATGAACTGACGGATACAGCAGGCACCACAAGAGATAAAGTGTTAGATAGTGTCTTTAAGACATTGCTGGCATGGAATGAGTTCTTGGGCACATCTACACGAGATGTTTATTGTACAATTGTCTAATAACTGCATGATAAATGTCTCAGCGTCTACATGTGTGCCCCTATTAGGGAGCACAAAATTAATAAACTCTGCAGCACAGTAGTACTTGTGTAAATACAAGTACTACTGTGTTGTGGAGTTTTTTTGTGCACAGCAAGTAGCACATGTGTAGATGCTGACCCGGCTGGCTGGGGCATGAGGGAGCTTCAGTGCAGGAGTTTCCTACCGGCTAGTCCTACACTGAAGCATCCTCATGCCCTGCGCAGCACGTTGAGCCCAGTTGGAGCAGCCCCAGGCTGGCAGACTGATCCCAGAGGTCTCCTGACCGCAGGAGCTGCTCCAACCCAGCTCACAGCTCCTGAGGGAGACTTTACTTCCCTATTTAAAGCATGTAAGTCAGAATATAAGAAAGCACATTGGCTGTACTGCCTTCTCCTCTGCAACCAGCCTATTACCCTAGATGGTGCATCAAGTGATATGGGGCACAGGGCTATGGCGCTGACTTTTCTGTGTTGTGCCTTACAGGAACAACTAGCAGGCAGCAAGACTCGTGCTTCCTGTATTCTTAGGGGGTTTTTTTACATGTGCTCCGGGGTGGGGAGGTATTTAAATTAGAGCAGCTCTTGTGTATTCAACATCCCACATTTCAAAATCACGGTGGGGGCACTTTAACTAAGTGGTGGTCCCCCGCCACCATTCTGAAATGCGGGGATGCTGAATACATGAGACGCCGCTGCGTGCTGTAGCGCTTTGATTAAAACGCTCAGTGACATTCGATTCTTCTCCCACGCGTTCTAATCCGAATGCATTGGAGCACGTGTGTAGGTGCCTTTAGTTACCAGCACACAGCCTAGTTCAGCTGAGATCTGTGTGTGACCTGTGGAGACTTTTGTCTTGGGTTTCACCTGTCCCTTAAGAAAAGTTATTTCAGAAGGAATAGCATTGGGCCACAGAGCTATAAAGCAAGCAAACAAACAGCAGCCCCAATTAGCCTAATGTGTGCTGTTCCCAAGAGAAGTGCATTGCTTTTGACAAAGATTTAAATAAGTTACCTCTATTATACTGAGTAACTGTTTCATTTGATATTCATCAACTCCTGAGAAGGAAAGGAAGAACCTGTTTCTAGTGCACTGGGCTGGGACTCGGGAGACACAGAGCCCTGCCTCGGACTTTTTAAGTGATCTGGGACAAGATCACTTTTTTATACTTCAGTTCCTCATTTGCAAAATGAGGATAAGATGACTTCATTCTCCCCGGTCTCATCTGTCCAATCTAGTTAGATGAGGCAGGATTGGTTTTTTTTCTTTGTCTGCATGCAGTTCTTAGCATAATTCAGCTCTCATCTCAGGATGAACACAAACAAGTCATTATAGTAGGTTGTTCTATAAAGATAAATTATATTGTATGTCCCGCTCTGCTACAGAAAGTATAAAAGAATGAACAAATATCATAAACGGCACACTCTTGACTATAAATATTCAGATGTGTATGACAAAAGCAAGCAATTTATGGATTAACATATAAAGCCTGTTCAAAGGACTGTAAAAGAACACCGGTACACTATCATAAGCAGCAGCCTATAAACATCCATGGGCATTTTTACACTTGAAAAGGATTATACATAAGCTCAGCTGAGAATGGTATTAAAAAGAAGAGTCTTAGTCATACTTTTAGGAGCATTTTGTGAAAGAGCCATTCTTTGTTTGGAGTAGGATTGGAGCTATGCAAAATCCTTACAGTGAAACTCAGAAGTATGCAAAATCATTATTGCCAACTCTAAGTATTCAAAGCAAAATCACATATCAGCAAAATCAAATACCCCAATCATAACATTGGCTGTAAAATCATATTAATTTAAAAAATAACGTGTGTTGGGTTCCTTTCACTTGCCTTGAGTATTTATTCTTAAAAAGCCTTTTCTTCTATAGCCACAAAGGGGTAAAAACATTGAAGAAAAGAAAAACTACATCCTCATGCATTCATCCAGCACTGAGTTATTTTGAAAGAAACAGCCTGCGCTGCAAAGGTTAACATAAAACTTCAAGAACTGGCAACTTTGTGAAACTAGCCTGGCCTCATACTTCATGACAACTTCACAACTTAGGATAGACCCTTAAAATGACTTGTTAGTGTTTTTGTGTTTTCTGCAGGAGCTTGTCTTCATACTGCCTAAGGGTGTTGCATCGCTGCTCTGTGAAATTCCCAGTTTTTCAGGATTTCAATATAATCCAACAATCAAACACGAGTCATGCACTACTTGTGCCCTGAGATTTTCAACTTGTCCCTATTAAAAATTGAAAAGAAAAACAGTAGCTCCAATTCTTCAGTACTCTGCATTTATTGTAGGCATTCACTGTCTATTCAGGATGGTACTGCTTGCTTACCCCATTTTACCCTGCAATGGGGACACATGTAATCCACATGCAAGTGGCATACAGCAGATGTCATGATGACTACCAAGGTCCTCACTGCTCCCACTCAAATTTGCTACCTAAGCAATGACTTGTAGGCAAATACCTGATTGCAAGGGAAACAGGAAGGACTTGGAGAAAGAACATCAGGTTTCACATGAAGAAACTAGAGGCATGAAGGGAGCCTAGGAGAGAAGGAGGTTTTGAAAACCAAGACCATAATGTGGTAAAGAACACGGTTCTAAAAAATCAATGTGTTGATGGATTCGGAACAAATGTAATATGCACAGCATGGGGTTTCTATAATTAGATGATTTAGTCATAGCCAGGAGCCTGGCTGAGCTTTTTTTGCATCCACTGAAGTGGACATAGCTATTGTGGGGGGCCTGGCATGAGCAGGCTTGATTGCTACAATTGTCCTCATGATGCATGTATAGATGAGGGTCATATGATCATTTAGTAGTCATGGCCAGCAGAGAGAAATGAAAGACCGGCTAGTTTTGGGGTCCCAGAGGCAAAGGGACTGCCTATTCTTTTGCAGTGGCAGCATAAGCATTTTTTGCAAAGTGTCCTCTGGTCTCATTTACACTACTGGGAATAAGAAGGTAGATTGGTCAAAATGCTGGTGACCAGAAGCAACCTCATCCTCAGTAAGATTTGATGTCAGCCTAGTTAGGGGACAGTGCAGTAATATGCAAACAGGACTTCAACAGGACTTCTCCTGTTGCTGCTACCAGCAGTGGAGCCAGTACAGAAAGAGGCTGTGTGATGTTCTCATATAATCCACCAACAGAGTTCTGCTGTTAGCTTCAGGCTTTATCTGTAGGGACATGGAAAACTCCAGGGGCTGATCCAGAGGTGCAGCCACCTCCCCCAACCCCCTTGATTCTTGGTCTGCCCAAAGTTTAAAACAAACTGCCTGACTAGCATTTTTATTCAGGCAGCAGTGAGGGAGATACTTGACTTCATGGTTTATTATAATCTCCCTGATGTCATCTAAATGCTTCATTCCACAGGTACTAATGACCCCTCTTCTCCTTTTTTTAATGGTCTTGATGTTACATTAATTAAGCTATCTTTCCTTCTGCAATTCTGCTGTTTGTTAGCTATTCCTCTTAATGTAGCTCCTGGTTCACAGCTCTGCAGACTGTTTTTAATTCTAGCTAAAACCATTAATTCAGATGTGGAAACATCAATTCATGTGAACCTCAGCTCAGATGTGGATAACTTTAAGTGAAGCATTGGATGCACCATCAAGATACTCAAGAAGGCTAGATTGTGTTGCGTGAACATGAAGGAAATATACATTTCATTCTAATGGCAACAGGACTAAAGAAACAACCTCTATGCATTATTTTTGCCTAGTTTGTCATGTTTTTATATGTAATCTATTATACTATTGGTACGTGCATTAATTTAAGTTCTATTTGCTTTTATATAATCTTGAATTGAATAATATAACTCTAGACCTCTAACATATTAGGAAAGCTTCCAGTTTCTTTTCTGGATAAAAATGTGTATTGTGTTATATATGATGATGCAGCACACCGTCTGCACCCCCCTTTTCAAAATCCTAGATCCACCCATGGACAACTCCAGGCCCTTCACCCAAACCAGGCACTTATGTTTGGAAAAGTATGCTAATGTATGCCTACTACATAGACTGTAGCATAATGTAGAGATACCCAATTCTTTTAAACTGTGTAGCTCAGACCAAGAGCAGTCTGACCATGGCAGCTTGGGGCTAAGCAAGGCTAATTTACTCTGCTTCTCACATAGATTTTGTAGCCCACTGTGAGCTCCAAGCTGCAGTAGCTAGTTTGTTATCAGGACCTGAGCAAGCTCATTTGAAATAAGCTGGGGAATTGTTGTGCTCTGCTGCATTCTGCAGCAGACACATGCCTTTTGCTGATCTTCTGCAAGAAGCTGTATGCAGCCAAAAGAATGGAGAAAGCCCACGCACTGCTCTGGATGTATTCAATATTGTATCTTTCTCCAGGCAATACTTTCTACCTGCAGCCCCCTGCCAGTCAAGTGTGACCTGACTCTCCTGCCATCCCTGTCAAACTCATTTCTTCTCAAGGCCTATTAATGTTAGGATGGACTGGAAACCACGAGGAAGGGAGAGAGATTAAAAAACAACCCTAAGCCAAACCCCGCCCACCCCAGACAAACTGTAAGAGCTTACGGACAATGGTGCTTATTCACTCCCTTGTTGGCTTACCAACTGTTGAAGCAGGAAGACAGCAGGGCTCTAGAGAGAGAGCACTAGACCAGGCTCTAGCAATGCTGGGTTTGAATTATGGTGCAGTATCTGGCTTGCTGGGTAACCATGGGAAAGTCATTTCACTTCACTGGGCTCAGCCTCCCGATCTGAAGATAAATGATACTGGTCGTTTGAAAAGCACTTTGAGATCTAGGTAATTGTCTCATTAAGTTGTCAGATACGAACCAACCTGTACATCCATATATCCATTAACATCACTGGAGCTCCCTACAAGAATAAGGATCAGCAGAGCAGCTTGCAGGAATGAGTCTCTGAGATCCTCACAGCAGGGACCCTGGACTAGATTCAAGAGGATTTAGGTGCAATTGAGACACCCACATCAAAAACTGACATCCAAAGAAAGCCCCTATTCAGCTGCCAATCTAACCCTGTAGATGCCTAAATTCATCAGGATCTCATATTTTGACTTAAGACACTTTGATGTACATCCCTGGATATGCCCAGAATTGCTCTAAACTCCTACCTAAGCCTGAGCAAGATCCAGAAACAGCATTCTCCACCTAAGGACCTTATGGGCCCGAATCACTAGGATGCTGAGAGCAGGCTTCATACGCAGCAGCAAGATCAGGTTCCTTCCAGCATACAGTTACAGACACCTTCTTGTAAATAATAGCTCAAGGAAGAGGAGTTGGTGCTGTGCTGTGCTTTTGGCAGTACCATAACAGCCCGGCACTTAAGGCACTCATTCAGAAAGCAGGAGATGCTAATTCAAAACCCTCCTTAGTTTGAGGCACTTCAAACTCACGTCTCCACATCCTAGAACAGGCCAGTCCTGCTGTAGCTGTGCAGCAAAGTACGCCAGCCTAATTGGGACAGAGATAGGGACCAAGACTCTGGCCTAGTGATCAGGGTGCTCACCTAGAGAGGGAATTTTCGGGTTTGGTCTTTGCTCCCCTGTTTCTGTAGGTCACTCAGTGACAGGTTGGGCCACTGTGCCAGAGGGGTGAGAACAGGGTAACAGGAGAAGAAGTTAAAACCATCTTGGGCTGAGGAAGGAATTGAACTGAGACCACACTACCAGGGTGAGAACCCTTATTTCATTAAAAAAACAAAATCAACACTACCTCTTTCCTGGGCCATGATCCCAAAGCAAAACCTGAGCCAGGCTCAGTTTTTGGACAGAGTTGCTATAATGCATATTGTTAGGGGAGAGTTCCTGACTGCAGAACCCAAATGTATAGAGGACCTTGAGCTTCAGACATACCTTGTGCTCCTTATTCACTATATGGCAGCTTTGGGGAGGCTCTCTGATCAGCTGTTTGGGGTCCTGTTTTGAGGTACCTAACTTTGCAGGCCACTTACAGGGAACCTAGACTCCTGGCTCTGCTTTATGGATTTCATGCTGAAGGTCAAGCAACTAGACATTCATCGTTGCAGCATCTAAGTTGTAGCCACAGGAGCCATTTATTAGAGCTGCCCTCTTATACCTTATAACACTCATACAACACTTTTGGAAAGATACTATTAGGAATTGGTAATAATCTACTCTTCCTTTTAGCCTACAAGATCTCCATATTGAGGAAGGATTCCATTCAGTGCAATTCCAGCTCTCCCTCTAATTTATTTATACTTAATGGCCTTTCAAAGACACATCTCCACATTACTTCTGGCTGAAAGTATGTGCAGAAGGGGTATTAAATCACATTGTTACAATAATATTGCATAATTTATAAAGAATATAAGCATCAACAAAGTCATGAACTACATGCTTCCTTCAAAAATCCCGAGGCTAGATTAAGACCACGCTAATTGCCTTTTAACTTACACAAGCCACGACAAGTAATTTTACTCAGATCCCACCTCTTCAGAAGAAGCATGCAGTTTAAAAACATAAGTCAGATTCTCAGCTGATGCAAACCAATGCAGGGACTCTTTATTTCAGCTGAGAAGCAAGTGCTGCATGTGCAAATGTCAGAAGAGGAGGGTTTATTCAGCGATACTATTGAGACAGGGAGATCATACTCCTGCTGCCCACTGTGCTCTGCAATATTTTAGATGGGATTTTAGAAAGTGTCTACACAATTTCACAGCACAAGTGCTACTGAAAATCAGGAAGATTTGTGCTGCTTATCACTTTGGGGTTTTGAACCTCCCACCCGTTTTTCACACCCTTCAAGTCAGGCACAGAATTCATAAAAGGAGTAAAAACTTGTTCAGCCAGAAGATTTTCATTAGCCAGAGGGTGTTAGAGGGTTGAAAAAGTGTTTTACTACCCAGGGGAAATCTGTGACAAACAAAAATAATCATTTTCATCTAAAGTTTCCACAGTAAAATGCAGTTTTTTTGGGCAATTAAAAATGTGTTTCTATCAAAAATTAAAAATAGAGATATTTGGAAGTGCTCTTGCAACACCTCAGGGAAGCTGTAGTCCAGGTGCTCTAAATTTCCATTTAACCTGGGCTGCGTGGTTGGAATAAATCACCCACAATGCACCAGTCTCTCCTCTTGGAGAGGGGAAGCAATGAATCATGGGAGTACCTGGCCTTTGTGCATTATGGCATCTGCAATCCTACCAGGGAACCTGGCCACAATAGCAGGAGACATAAGACACCACCCCAGTATTTCCAAATTAAACCATTTCATGTTTTTTTCCAACCATACTAATTATTCTTGATATGAATACTTTCCACAAAGCACACACTTGCACACAAAAATGGTTTTGGTAAAAATCCAGTTTTCTGTCAAAGAACACTTTTTTCTGTTCCACATGATGGGCATAATATCTTGAGGTGACTGGAGCATTTGCTTGTACAAGGAAGCCATAGCAAGAGCCAATATTATCAAAAACTGACCAGAGCTCTTGAGTGCCACAATTACCAGGTGACCAACCTCAGACACTGTCGGGGCGCGACCTTCAGCGAGTACTAACAGCGAGCGCACACCCACTGAAGAATCAGACTCTTAAAAAGCCTCAAGTTGGGCTCCTAAAAATCAATACGTGCTTTTGAAAATCTTGGCTTTAATGTATTTTTAGCTGCCTGTTCAAGTCATTTAGCAGCTGGAAACAAAACAGTCACCACCACCTAACCACCAGCAGGTGCTTCTGTTTTACAATTTGCCATGGTTTATATCCCGTCTTTACTAACATGGATCTCAGATTTCCATCTTCAGGCTCCACTAGTTCTGTCTGATGGAGCCTTGTTTCTTTACCCCTACTCTAACACACATACAACTAAGTTTTCTAGGATCATAAGCCTCATGAAACTTGCCAATTTTTTAAAATGATTGTATTTAAATTGAAAAATTATCTTGGGCCCTTGAGAACACTATTTAAAAGTAGCTCTGGCTATGTCTTTACAGCAGTTATGCGAGGTCCCCTTATGAATGTGGCAGGGGATTGAATATTTTCAGCCCATTCAACATGGGAAAAGAGCTGAAGGATCCAGCAGCTCTTTGCTATTGTCCTCCCGCTCTGCCAGAGATGCTGAGGTCAGAATTGAGCCTGCTTCCTGAACAGCCCTGATTGGTTGCTTTAAGGCAAGCAGGGGGGTCAGGCAACCAATCAGAGGGTCCCCTTCCCCAGGCAGGACTAAAATTTGGGTTGGGGTGGAGCTTCTTCTGTGGTTGCAAGCCAACCCCAGTGAAAATCCCACCATATGGGAGGAATTTATGAGAGTTGGCAATTCTCAATGCTTTTCCAGTTTTAGGCTATTTTCACTTCACAGTCTGTGAGGCAGTATGATTAAGACCCCAAATCAGGACCCGGAAGATAAGGGTCCCCATCCACACACTGTTGCTGATCTGCTCTCAAGAAGTCCATATGATGGTTTCATAGTTTCATAGTTTCTAGGGTCAGAAGGGACCCGAACAGATCATCAAGTCCAACCCCCTCCCCTGGGCAGGAACTGGTGCTGGGATCATAACGCCCCAGCCAGATCTCTATCCAACCTCCTCTTGAAGACCCCCAAGGTAGGGGAGAGCACCACCTCCCTTGGGAGCCCATTCCAGAGCCTGGCAGCCCTAACTGTAAAGTACTGCTTCCTGATGTCAAGCCTGAACCTGCTCTCAATCAATTTGTGGTCGTTATTCCTTGTTATCCCAGGTGGTGCCTGGGGGAACAGAGCCTCCCTCAATTCCCACTGGTCCCCCCTGGTGAGTTTGTAAATGGCCACCAGATCCCCTCTCAGCCTTCTCTTGTGGAGGCTGAATAGATTCAGGGCCTTCAGCCTCTCTTCGTAGGACCTGGCCTACTGCCCCCTGACCATGCGAGTGTCCCTCCTCTGGACCCTCTCAATGCTGGCCACATCCCTCCTGAAGTGCGGTGCCCAGAACTGGACGCAGTACTCCAACTGCGGCCTGACCAATGCCGTATAGAGGGGGAGGATCACCTCCTTGGACGTGCTCGTGATGCATCTGTAGATGCACGACAAGATGTGGTTCACCTTACTGACCACTTCCTTGCATTGGTGGCTCATGTTCATCCTGGAGTCAACAATGACTCCAAGATTCCTTTATGCCACCGTGTTGACAAGAAGGATGTTCCCCAGCCTATAGGTGTGTTGCTGGTTCCTTCTCCCTAGATGCAGCACCTTGAGCTTGTCTGCATTGAACTCCATCCTAGTCTCATCCGCCGACCTCTGTAACCTGTCTAGATCTAGCTGGATTCTGTCTCTCCCCTCCAGCGTGCCCACTTCTCCCCACATCTTTGTGTCATCAGCGAATTTGGACAGCATGTTTTCCACACCCACATCCAGATTGCTGATAAAGATGTTGAATAGTTCAGGCAAAAAAAATGTCTGGCACACCCCAGTCCAGGGGGAAGGGTATCAAACACATCCCCAGCCTTGAACTCATAACCTTCTGCCCCAGCACACAATGCACAAACCACTAAGCCAGAGAGCAAAAGCAATGTTTTTATAGCATTGATTTCTAGAGAATGCTGTACTTTTTGCATGAAATCTTATGACATTCAGAGTTAGACCTTATAAATGTCTCCTAAACTATGCAATAATTACTCAGAAACATGCTGTCATCCATCAAATGTTTTTAAAGCATTTTACCTTTCACATGCTGGACAATTTTTTATGTCTGTACACAATTTCCCTAATAATTATGGCAAGAGAGATCACTGAGTTATTCTCCATAGCACACATAAAGCTACAATAAAACCTTTGTGGTTTATTGCCAAGGCTGGGGGGGGGGGGGGGGGGGGGGGGGGAAGGGGGGAGTGAAGGCTAAGGGAAACACATCGATGATTGTAACTAAAACACACCTAATTCCAGTGTTTTAGTTTGCAAGCTGAGACCATGTTCAGAGGAACACCAATTATTGCTAAAATCTAAAGCAGGGGTCATCAACATTTTTGGGCACAGGGCTAAAAACACCCATAACTTCAACTTGTAAGATGTTGGCATGCCAGGGGCAGATGGCAGGGGAGCCACAAAAGGCCATATAGCCCTGGCCCCTTGCAGCCATATAGCCCTTGCCTCTTCCCTGCCATCCACCAAGAGACATGCATGCCAAACAAAATGTCTTTGAGTGCCACACTCTGGCACCCATGCTGGGAGTTGTCTCCCCCGGATCTAATGGAAGGACAATCAGGAGAGAATATGACCTATTATCATTGAGCCCAAAAGCCCTAAAAGCTCAAACAGAATTGTGATAAAAATGCCCTCTTTCCCCCTTGAAAAACTGTGCACCAGAGGGCAGAATTTAACTCTGAATCTTTCACTAGGAAGGTGCCAAACCTGCTTACCCACTCTTCTGACTTGACCACAAATGGGTCTTCCTCTGGAAGAGGATCCGATACAGAAGCTCGCACTATTTATGGTGGTGCTTTCAAGTCCTGCTCTGCAGGGGTAAAATTCGATAGAGATGCCAGCAGGCAGCTGAGGATTAGGTAATTTCTGTCTATATATACCAGCCAAACCTTCTTCTAGCTATAAAGTGCCTCTCCTATACAGTTTTCTGCAGCTCTGGAGTTACAATAGTGAATGGCATGCATCTTTTCACTGAATGGACCCCTTGAACTCAGCTTAGATGCAGGTTCTAGTATTGGCAGAAGTTTGGGCAGGGTGGCAGCCTCTGAACAACTAGTTCAGAGAGGCATGAGCTTTCATAGGTGACAGCTGCAATCCAGACAGCATCCAGATGCTGATGAATTAGACTGTTGCCTACAAAAGCTCATGTCTCTCTGAACCAGTTAGTTTCTAAGGTGACACCCTACCCTATCTTCTGCCTGCTTTCAAACTAACACGGATAACCACCTCTCTACTCTGGTTCAGATATTGTGTTTTAGTGCATATACTAAGCACAAAGAGGTTACATTAGAATAATAAAATGGTATCTTCAAGACTCTCTGATAATGTCTCCTATAGTTTTATCTTCATACGATCTGCTGCTAACTTTATTAGTTACCAATGATCAGAGATCTATGAAGGCATTGATATGTAAATGCAGTATTACATTGTGAATAATTAAAATGCACATTGTAACATACCCTGTTTAACAAGGCATTTCACTGACTATCAAGTCATCTACTTAAAATTACCTGACTCCTTTATAAAAAAAATAAAAGCCAAGGGTACCATCTTCCCTCAATAACTAATTGGAATGGGTTGTTATGAGATGTCTTTTCATGAGCCTAGAAAAGGCTGGCAAAAGGATGAGGAAATCCAAAACACAAAAGTGTTCTGTATGTCGAGATGAAGAACACACACTCTCACTGCACTGAGCCCAGCAAATGAAGGCATCATAATTGTATTCCTTATCCGGGGGCTTAACCATGTTATGAAGCACGTGTGTGAGAGCCTTTCCTAGTTATTTCTTTTCTTCTACATGTGTGGTTTCTTTGGGCTTCCCAGAACTGTTTATTACAAGAAATGTTTTCAAACACATGACATTGAATAAAAGGTATAGGTCATCTACGCTTTCATGAAAAACTCACTGAAAAGATGCTCATTAATGTGAATGGAGCAGGCCCACCATGGCCCTTTTAGAACAAAATCCTGTCTAGATTCCCCCCCTCCTGCTGCCCCCTCTTATAAGAGATCAATAAAGACTAATTTGCATTAAGATATTATACAGGATTCTAAGGAATTCAACACAATAATAGTATAAAGAGGCTTTCAATACATGCAGATACTATCTAATCCTAATTAATATGAAAGGAATTCAGCCCAGTCTTTTAGACCAAAATGTAACATACTTTTTATATATTTAAAGCTGTAAATCTCATAAGGAATGTAGATTTTGTTAATTACAGTCTGTCTGGGAAGGGTGGGGGAGAAATTAAATTGATCCTTCTAGTGATGAATTATTCAAAATGAAAAGCAATCAACTTCACATTAGAGCCAAACCCTCCACATAAACCTAGTATTACACAGACAGTTTCTCTGTCATTGCACACATGCTGAATTCAACAAACAAACCAAGCTACTAGGGTGCTCTCACTGACATTTTATACTTTAAATTTATCAGCACAGTTTAGACTGACTGGAAGGAAGATTGCTAAAATCACTGTTACACTGGCAAAACTCCCAACTTTATTCCAATAAGATTAGGTACACCTGCAATGTTCAAAATTAGCCATTCATTGCAAATGCAAGACTGTTCTGTACAAGCATCTGTGACTAGGTGCCTTCTGCATTCTCCATCCTTGGAAATACCAGTGAAGGCATTAGAGGAATGGGTCTATATTAAACATTTATATTATGGATGTACCAAAAGCTGTAGTAGGGAGTAAACCTTTTATTTGTACAGCACCCAATGTAGATTTGATCGAGATCCAAGCGCCTGCAATCTAATTACTGGTATATAATGTTAATATCAATGTGAAATGCCAAAACCAGCTCTCAGCGTGGAAATTGGTCAGTGTTACTAATGTATCTTGCAGCAACATGTATTTTCAAACAAAGTAAAATGACAAGTAAAAGGGCACACCTTCCTGGCTCTGGGGCCCTCGACAATCTTATGCTGAACTCCTGAAATTACCCACAGGTAGCACTATGAAAAGCAGTCTACACTTAGCAAAAGTGTTATGAGGCTCCCCAACAAAGCCTTCACTGTAACCTCCAAGCTCTAACTGCTTATGGGCCAAAGATGACTAACAGGCCATGCAGAACGTCTGAAGGCATTCTTACTTCATGTATAGGGCTAAACGAAGGCATTATTTCACATGCAAAAGCAGCACTCATCAGTAGAGAAATGATTCTAATGGAATTATAGCAGAGGAAAAGAATCCTGAATAATCGATTGCCTACCTGTCCACACCTGCATCATAGTCTTTGGGGCTGTTTCTTCACAGAATTACCCAAGAGACGGAAGAAAGCAACATAGACATAAGTCTCAGTTCTGCAGTGAGCTCCATTCTGGCTGCCTCCCGCCCCCATGGGAAGCCCCATTTTTTTTTCAGTGGAGTCTGCCCTGATGGAACTTCTTGCAAAAATTTCTACCTTAGCTCCACTCTAAAATAAGCTGCATTTTTAAAGTTATTGAGCTACTACTTCAATGTAAGGAAGAACAACTCCAACCCGCTTTGTCCTCCAGGCATTTATCAAAGACTTTACTCTGACTCAGCCTTTCATTTACAATTGGGAAGCAGCCAGCAAACTTGAAGTAGAGTTTGTGTTTCTCTAGTTTTTAAATTTTGTACCAAAAATATATATTTATTCAGACATCGCTTGGAAGCAGATTTCAGCTGTTATCTCTGACAGCTAAAGCACAATGTCCAGGATTGCTTTGAACCTAATAAACTTGACTGAATGGGGCTGAGGCTTGCAACTGAATGAAAAGATCTGTGTGCTTTAAATGCCCATTATGTTGAAGAAAGAAGAAAGTTAAACTTCCCCGACAATCTGATTTTAGCTTAAAACATGTAGTCATAAATCATGACAGTGAGGGGTCTCCGAATAGAAAAATGCCAACATGACTATTGAAGTGACAAGGAATTTGTTTCACCTGTTTTATTTGTATCTGTAGGAAACTGAAATCAGACAAGATTTTTTTTGGCTGGATTTTAATCTCTCCTGCCCCTCAAATCTATGAATACAAATGCTCTTTACATCTATTTGCATATATAAACATTAGTTTTAGTCTCTGTTTCAGTCACCATACTGTGTGATATAGTAGGAATAGCATTTTAGTGGAGAAGTGCTGAATGTGTTATTTGTTGAATAAAGCCAGTCTGGTGCCAGGCAAGAATTTTTTTCAGGGCCTTCCCTCCCCCCATCCAATTACATTTCAGGGTGTTTCTTTCCTCTTCAATTGCATTTTTGCCATTTTCCCTTGGTGCTGATCTTTTCCCACACAGATAGATCTAATCAAAGACATTTCCTTAGTACCTGATTCTTTCTAAGGTAAGGCTTCTACTAGTAAAATATCTGCGCATCTCACAGTTTTCCTGTGTTTGTTCCTCAATAGCCAGGGAAGTGCTATGATTCCCATATTTCAGACAGGGAATGGCATCCTAAAGAACTGGATCCACAAAGCATTTTGATGCTTAAATCCAAAATAATGACCCTCAAAACACCTGCTCAGTTGCCACCTTACCTTAACTTGGTGGTGACTAAAGTCTACAAGTATCTCACTTTTCTGACATTAAAGGTTCTGCCAAAGCCATTAAGGGTGTTAAGCCAAAAGTTCTGTTTCCAGACAGGCCTAGAAGTATCTCAGTAGGTGCATCTACAGGTGCAAATGCTGCAGGGTGGGTTTACTCTAGCCCACATGCTATCTAGAGATTAGTCACTACATACTGTGGGAGTCAAACAATTAAATTTCTTTGTGGATTCGGGCTAGAGAGACTGACTGACTTGCCCAGCTCCACACAGGAAATTGTGGCAGAGCAAGGAATTAAACTCAGCTCTCCCAAGTTCCCCTCTAGCACTCTCACTGCTGGCACCATTTCTTCACTCTAATCCTTAAACCCTTACTCATGTTGAAGATTGCTTGAGATGTGCCTGCCTCCCCACAGGGTTACTGTCAGAGGGGTTGTTGCAGCACACAACAACACCCTTTAAAGACAGCTCCTCCATCGCTGCCCAGTGGAAGGACCACATTCAAGAGCTTCTGAACCACGATTCTAATGTTGAAGATATTACCATCAAAACCACTCCGCAACACCCCACTACAGACTACCAAGCGAATCCATCCATTTATCAAGAAGCCTTGAAAAGCCATTAAGCAGATGAACAACAAAGTATGTGGTCCTGATCAGATACCAGCTGAAATTTATAAGCAAGGTGAACAAAAAAACTCTCTTACCAACTACATATTATTATGAAAATGAGGATGTATTATTGAAACACAAACAGATTCCCAGTGACCAGAACTGAGACCATATTTGAGAAAAGAGAGAGAAGGGATTTCAGAAGTTACAATGCGCTCCTGCACACCTGTCCAGAGCTGGGAAGATCCTCACCTGCATTCTCTGCAATAGACTCACCTTCCTCACTGATGAGGTTTTACCCGAGTCACAACACGGTTTCAGACCACTCAGCGGTACAATAGATATGATCTTTGTTGCTAGACAGCTGCAGGGGAAGTGCCATGAGCAATACTGAGATCTTTACATGGCCTTCATTGACCTGGCTAAGACCTTTGACTCAATCTGCACATAGGCCCTATGGAAATCCTGATGAGATTTGGATGCCTGCCAAATTTGTTACAATGATGAGATTTCTTTACCAGGATATGACAGTAACTATTATTTGCACTGGCTCAGACAGGGACCCTTTCCCTATCAGTGACCGGTGTCAAGCAAAGATGTGCAATTGCCTCAACACTCTTTTCCACCTATATCATAGCTATTTCACATTTCATTGCTGACAGACTTCCACCACCTGCCATGTGCCACCTCCCTAGTGGAACAATGGGGTGGGCATAGGTGGCCAGAACCCTCCCATCTGGGCCTAGGCACACACCCACTCCCTGCCACTGGAGTGGCCAGCCATAGTCAGCTGACCTCTTACCCCTTCCTATTTAAACCCCTGACCTGGAAGGGAAAGTGTTCTGGCAACAAGGTGCAACCTTGTACCTAGGCTGCTGCATCCTTGGCTTGTGCTGCTGCTGACTGATGGGTTCTCTGGACACCTGACCCAGCTTGCCTCCTGACCTCACACTGCCTGATGCTCTGGATACCTGACCTGGATCTGGCCTGACTTCCTGGATTCCTGACTCAGCTAGTCTCCTGACTTCATGCTTTCTTGCTGATATGGTTCCCCAGACATATCTCCTCCCGGCTTCTGACTTCCTGGCTTATCCTGACCCCTGGCCCTGGCTGCCCATGGCATGACAGGAGTCAGTATCCAGTATTGTATAGATGGGAATCTCTTTAACATCAAAAAGAGGGAAAGGGGCCAGGAGGCTTCCTTGGCTGACCAGAGAAATCCAGGGCAGCCTAAGGGCCAAAAGGGGAGCACATAAAAAGTGGAAACAGGGAAAGATCACCAAAGACGAATATAACTCCTCTGCTCACGCTTGTAGGGAGGCAATTAGATGGGCCAAAGCTACCATGGAGCTGAGGATGGCATCCCAAGTTAAGGACAACAAGAAATTGTTATTTAGATATATAGGGAATAAAAGGAAGACCCAGGGAGGAATAGGACCTCTGCTAAATGGGCAGAAACAATTGGTGACGGACACGGGGGACAAGGCTGAACTCCTCAACGAGTTCTTTGCCTCAGTGTTCCTAAGCAAGGGGCACGACAAGTCTCTCACTGGGGTTGTAGAGAGGCAGCAGCAAGGCACCAGACTACCAAGCGTAGACCGTGAGATGGTGCAGAGTCATTTGGAAGAACTGGATGCCTTTAAGTCGGCAGGCCCGGATGGGCTCCATCCGAGGGTGCTGAAGGCACTGACCGACATCATTGCAGAGCCACTGGTGGGAATATTCAAACGCTCGTGGCGCACAGGCCAAGTCCCGGAGGACTGGAAAAGGGCCAATGTGGTCCCCATTTTCAAGAAGGGGAGGAAGGAGGACCCGGGCAACTATAGGCCAGTCAGTCTCACCTCCATCCTTGGTAAAGTCTTTGAAAAAATTATCAAGGCTCACATTTGCGAGAGCCTGGCAGGGCAAATTATGCTGAGGGGAAACCAGCACATGTTTGTGGCGGGCAGATGGTGCCTGACCAATCTAGAATCTTTTTATGACCAGGTCACGAAACGCCTGGACACAGGAGGAGGGGTGGTGTCGTATACTAAGACTTCAGGAAGGCCTTCGATACGGCATCCCACCCCATACTGGTGAACAAGTTAAGAGGCTGTGACTTGGATGACTACACAGTCCGGTGGGTGGCAAATTGGCTGGAGGGTCGCACCCAGAGAGTTGTGGTGGATGGGTCGGTATCGACCTGGAAGGGTGTGGGCAGTGGTGTCCCGCAGGGCTTGGTCCTTAATGTGTTCATCGGCGATTTGGATGAGGGAGTGAAGTGTACTCTGTCCAGTTTGCAGATGACACAAAACTGTGGGGAGAAGTGGACACGCCGGAGGGCAGGGAACAGCTGCAAGCAGACCTGGACAGGTTGGACATATGGGCAGAAAACAACAGAAAGCAGTTCAACAAGTTGAAATGCAAAGTGCTGCACCTAGGGAAGAAAAATGTCCAGCACACCTACAGCCTAGGGAATGACCTGCTGGGTGGCACAGAGGTGGAAAGGGATCTTGGAGTCCTAGTGGACTCCAAGATGAACATGAGTCGGCAGTGTGACGAAGCCATCAGAAAAGCCAATGGCACTTTATCGTGCATCAGCAGATGCATGATGAATAGATCCAAAGAGGTGATACTTCCCCTCTATCGGGCGCTGGTCAGACCGCAGTTGGAGTACTGCGTGCAATTCTGGGCGCCGCAATTCAAGAGGGAAGTGGATAACCTGGAGAGGGTCCAGAGAAGGGCCACTCATATGGTTAAGGGCCTACAGACCAAGCCCTACAAGGAGAGACTAGAGAAACTGGACCTTTTCAGCCTTCGCAAGAGAAGGTTGAGAGGTGACCTTGTGGCTGCCTATAAGTTCATCACGGTGGCACAGAAGGGAATTGGTGAGTATTTATTCACCAAGGCGCCCCCGGGGGTTACAAGAAACAATGGCCACAAGCTAGCAGAGAGCAGATTTAGACTGGATATTAGGAAGAACTTCTTCACAGTTCGAGTGGCCAAGGTCTGGAACGGGCTCCCAAGGGAGGTGGTGCTCTCCCCTACCCTGTGGGTCTTCAAGAGGAGGTTAGATGAGTATCTAACTGGGGTCATCTAGACCCAGCACTCTTTCCTACCTATGCAGGGGGTCGGACTCGATGATCTATTGAGGTCCCTTCCAACCCTAACATCTATGAATCTATGAATCAACTAGCTGTGTTCCAAATCCAAGAAAACCAACACCTCTGTTACTGATCTTCAATACACTGATGATTGCATTGTGTGTGCCCACTCAAATGAAGAGCTCCAGGTCACTCTAACTGCTTCTGTGAAGCATATGAAATGCCTGGACTCACTCTCAACTTCACAAAAAACAAGATACTTTACCAACCTCCCCCAAACCAACCAGCTGCTTGTCCACATATTATGATTAGGGGGAAATCCCTGGAGAACAGCGAGCCTTTCCCTACCCTGGGTAGCCACTTTTCCAAAAAGGTAAATATAGATGATGATATTCAACCCTGGATAAAATCTGCAAGTGTTGCCTTTGAATGTCTCCAAAATTGTGTCGTTGATAATTATGACATCAGGATAATGTTATAATCCTTCTTTTCTACTAGGCTGTTGTCATTCCTATTCTGTTGTATGAGTGTAAAATTTGGACAACATACCAGAAACACCTGCCAGCTTTGGGACATTACTACCAATAATTTCCTTTAAAAGTTCCTCCATGTCAATTGGAAGGCCAGAAGAACGAATGCCAGCATTCTGGCTCCAGCAAACACCACCAGCATTGAAGCCATGCTTATAGGTCACCAGCTCTGTTGGACAGGAATTGTCATAAGGATGCCTGACAACTGACTCCCAAAAAACAGATCCTATACCCCTGACTCACCAATAATCACTGCTCTAGAGATGGGCAAAAGAAGAGATTCAAAGACACCTTGAAGATGAATCTGAAGAAATGTGATATTGGCATCAAAACCTGGGAGGCTCAAACACTGAATTATCCCCCATGGTGTTGTGATGTACAATAGGGCACCAATTCTTTTGAGCATAACTCACCTCACTGTGGAGGCAGATAGATGAGAGAGACAAAGGGAAAGAGCGGTAACCCAACATCACCAGAACCTGCTCCTTCATCCTGAACTATCTGCCATGCCTGGTTCTCTAAAACCGGTGCCTTGTAAAGCATATGCTGTACCTCATTGATGGTGATCCTGATTTCATACAAACATTGAGTCCTAATTCTCTCTTTGTGACCTTTCCATGCACTCTGAGGTATTGATTCATAAAAAGCATATGCATAGCCTGGATTCATCTTGAAAGCATAGATCGCCACTTGTTTGTGCTCTTGTGTCCTTAGTGTTTCAGTGAAGCTGTGATTGGTTTGGATGACATTTATGCTTATTATAGGCAAGAAAATCATAATTGTACGTTACAGGTTATTACTAAAAAAAAAAATAAGTTTCACAAAGGAAGAAAAGCATGTTAAATTGCAAATATCGCTTTAATCCATGTGTTAGCAGTTGGTATACATTGTATTTTATCCCTAATTACACTAAGGCAATGTTGTTTGCAGCACCTCATTATCCAGTAAGGAGGCATGGATGCATCAGTCTTGTTATAAGATACTAAGATACTACCAAATAAGTTGTTATGCCAGTAAACAAGCTTGGGAAAAAATATTATCCAGTTCCTACAGCAACCAAATGTAGGCTTATTAGTTTGGATTATATAACATGGACTGTGTTTATGAAGGGAAAATGAGACACATTTTCTGCCCATCCTTCAGCCCACTTCCCCTGAGATGATAACTTTAGGTAAGACTGAATGTTAAGAGACACAATCCTGAGAGGAAGAGAGAAGCAGCAGCTTGATTGAAGTCACTGGAAGGCCTTGTACGTTTATTATAAAAAAACAACAGTGCAAAACCACTGCTGAACTCTGCCTTTTGTCCAGGTTTGCTAACAATAAACTGCAATGAGAGTTTCATTAAGTAGAACTTGGGGCCCATATATCTTATTTTATAGCCCTTGAGAGGCCTAATATTTCAAGCACAGCTACAGACATTCGGTGCACAAACTATCTAAATCCATAGTTACATGGGGAAAAGCCTGATTTGCCCATGCAATGGTGGTGGTATGTGCATACAAACTTTTGCATGTGCAAGAGGGTGGGGGGGTGAAGGATGGACAAGATACTGACTTCAAGCCTGGGGTTATGAAAGTATGACTCTATAGCTAATTGGGGAAAAAATCCTTACTCAAACATAGCCTGGAAGTATCCTGGCTAAAATACTGTTTGTAGGAGTCTGGGTGCAAACTTTAGTTCTAGGAGATGAAATCCTGTTTGGGAGTTACTATGACTTTTAATCACGTAAGAAAAAATTACTCAAATTTACTCTGAGCCTTTTCCACAGTTCAGTAGAATTCAAATACAAGATCCTCTGCCCACAACCCTGAGTATTGTGAGGCAACACAGTTATTCAAATCTGGAAAAAAAAATCTATGCAACAGTAAATCTGGGGCAGAGTCATTCAGTTTAGGATGTAAGTGGAATTTACCACTGGGATTTCTGAATGGCTTAATCATTTCTCTGCATAAAGACAAGAAAAAGCAAATGAAATGTTTAGAATGTGGCTTCAAAGTAAACCAGGTTCTATATATCATGAGGATCTGAAACATCATTTTCACTGTTTTACATGAATATATAAATGAGTTTGGGGACAAAAGGGGTGACAAAAGTTGTAGTGAAGGAAGAAATATGGCCAATATGAGTCCTTTTCTAGTTGGGCTACTCATTAACTTCAGTTTATGGTTCCCTGCCATCAGCAGGAGAAAAAGGGTGGCTCTGTGCTTAAGGCACTGCTCTGGGATAGAGGGGATCCAAGTTCATTCCCTGACTTTATCACAGACTTTGTGTCTAGTTAACCCGTCCTGGTCTTTATCACAGACTTTGTGTCTAGTTAACCCGTCCTGGTCTGAGGGCACTGCCAAGAGGAATTTGTTAATACTTGCAGGATGGTCCAGCGCAACAACAGTAACTAGATGAGAGATACATAACTGTATCTACACATTAGAAGCCTACTTAATAGTTCTGTGGCTGAAATGATCTCTCACCAGTCGGACTCTCCTGGGACTCCATTAGTTAAATGCTTCATTAGCTTCCTCTTAATTCATTTGTACAGCACTGTGAAATGACCCCAAATGTATAGCCCTATGATCCAGAATGCCATCCCACCCGGGTGACATGATATCTGTAATTACTCCCACTCAGGAGCATGGTCTCATAATGTGTTTATTATAATACATAACAAGATCTTGCTCATATTGTCTCTTTGGTGGAATTCTCTACCTTGCCATTTTGGTGTCTGACTACGGAAACTATGAGTCACAAAGCAACATCGCCACTTAGAGATTAGTGATGAGAAAGTAGATGCAGCTGTTGAACGCAAGAGTGCTACCGGCCCTTCTACAACTTTTGAGAGAGATCTTCATGGAATCACTACCTTTCAGGTATATGATGGAACATGAACAAACTGACTCCTTTCCCCAAAAGGCCCCTTCTCAAAGCACTTAAATGCATTTGCAACTTTAGCCATGGGCTTAAAACCGTTTCCTGTCTCCTGCAAGCGAGTACATAAGTGCTTGGTTACGCTGGGCTCTGTAGCAGGAAGACTTTGTAAAGGACACGCAGGTGGCAAATAGAAAGTCTTTTCAGTGAAGAAGTTGGTCACCAGCCCTGATTACAGGAAGCCTGGAGAACCTGTAGACAGGGAAAGCCAAGGGGCAGGGAGTTCAGTGGAGCCAGGTAGACTATGCATGAATGATGCAGGTATTTCAGTGTGATAGGGAGCAGTTGTAGAGGTTCCCAAACTTGTTTGAGTTGCAACCTTGCTGACAGTGGGGATAATAAATCATGCCACTCCACAGAGGTAGTTTCTGCTGCTCATGTCACGTGCCTGCTATTAATGGTAGGGGACGTGAGGGAGGTTCCCTACCTCAACTGCATTTAAAGCAGTGTTATGTTGGTGAATAATACATTTCTTTTGTTCTGGAGCCTGCCCTGCCCAGGCAGCTACATCCTTCAGGCTCCCAATAGGCATTCTTCCTCCTCCTCTTCTCTCTGGTTTAGTCCTTTTGACCTTGTTCCTCACATGCTCTGCAGTAACTGGCCATGGACCTGGTCTTACCACACAGCGACAGGCAACTCAGGGCAGCTTATCTCTGAATGAAATTATATTAAGTTGCCCTGGTTAAGCTGTAACTTCCCATCGAATAGGAACAGATGCATGAAATAGTAACAGTGGAGCAGCTGAAGCCCCACCCCATTGACTGTAGACTCAGAAGCTGTCCTTGGTCCTGCAGACAGAGGTCGTTATAGTTAGCCATGTTGGTCTGAAGTCAGGCAGAATTCAGGGCAGAGTGGCACCTTATAGACTAACTTGTTCAGAGAGGCATTACCTCACCTTACTTTTATAACCCCTGTGTCCTTCAGTGAGTTAACTCTTTCTTTATGCCCTTTGATTTCTTCAATTCACCTTCGCTTTTCTCAGCAGTGCCCTCTCCTTTCCTCTCCCTTTCCCTCTCCTTTGTAGTTAAATGGCCTTATTTGTTTCTGTTCAGTATCCCTGTTCCTTAGAAGTCCATGCATAGCATCTGATGAAGCAGGCTGCAGCCTATGAAGGCTCACACCTCTCTGAATGAATTAATCTATAAAGGTGCTACCCTGCCGAGCCTTGGTCCTCCAGTGTGCAAGCGCCAAACTCTTCACCTTAGCATGGTTTCACAGATCCTGTCCCCTTTATTAACAAGGAATGAAGGGATGTAACTTTGCCTAAGCTGCTCTGTGTCACTGTTCCTATGCCCAAAATTACTTGACTGTGTGAGCATAACTAGTGGAGCTTACCCCGAAATGATACAGGGCAAACTTGCCCAAGTTTAGCCTTCACTCACCCTGATGTATTTACAGGAAGAGGGACAGTTTTCAAGGAGCAGCTGAGGTGCATTAATATTCCCCTCCCCATTGACTGTGGGGCACACAGGATAATGGCACTGCAGCTCTGTACCTTGGCCCCAGACTCTATGTTTTGCTCCTTGGTCTGGTCCTGTGCAGGTGCTTCATGATGGTCCCCAAGAAACTTCCATTTGGGTAGCCCAAATGGTAAATTCCCCTTGACGTTTTAGCTCACAAGACCGAATGACTATAATCAGATGTAGCTCAGCAGTATGAAGCAACAGCAGTAAGTCAAAATACTTCATCAGAGTGAACTTGGGTAGGAAACAGCTCTAGATGATACTAACCTTGAAGCTGACACTAGATTTACAGCTCAATTCCAGTGGGTAATGATCCTGATTACACCCATACAAAAAGAAAAAGCAAACTCTCTTCTTTACCATCTAGAGAGAGATTTCACTCATGTCCATCACTAAAAAAGCCAATGACAGGTCCCCTGAATTGCTTAGCCATGTAGCACATGCAGAGTTCTTTCTAAACCTCTCCACCACTCCAAAAGAGTTGACAGCTGAAGAGAGATTGTCAGCTTTAATTCTCTGCAGTGGCCCTGCTATATACAGAGATGAGAGGAGAGATTAAGTTGATTTATGTTGTTGAAATACTCAATTGTTATTTACCCATAAACAAGACAAACACAACACTTACTTCACAACTTCATGGCGTGAAGCAAAATCTTCCCATTGACAGTGGCAACCATTAAAGTATCATCAGTGACCAGATATTGCATATTGTTAATTAAGATACTATAGGTAGGTCCTAGTTCACATTGGCGATGTGTAGGGGGTGCACATGGGTGCACATTCACCCCCTGAGATTGGCGGTGCACCCCCTGACAGAAGTGCCACTGATGCTGCGGGTGGCACCTGTGGACGGTCACCACTTACTACCCCCCTCCCCTCACCGCACATGCCCCAGTAGCCTGTGTGGGCAGTTGCTGCTGGCCATTGCTGCCACTGCTAGCGGTGTCTGTGGGTGGTCACCAACCACTGGTCAGTGCTCGCCAACCCCCACCCCCCGACACACATGCCTGCCTGCGGGAGCTCCCTGCTCACCGCCATCATGCCTCCGCTGCCATTGCCTGTGGGCGGTAGCTGTGCCCCCCCAGCCTCTCGGGTCACGCATCATTCATCCTAGTTCAGCAAGATACATTAGAAACATGCTTAACCTGATATGCTAACAGACCTCCTGGCTTCAACAAGACTATTGCTTAAAATGCGCATGCATTGTGCACCTAATTTTCTAGGTTTCCATTTTTGGGATCCTGAAAGTGCTAATAACTGGGCTGCTCAGAACAAGAATATTTTGCAAAAGAACTGCCAAGGAGTAAAAATCTGTTTTTGTTTTGGTGCAGAGAAAAATCAGATTTTCAAAATCTAGCGGGGAGGCAAAAGAGAGAGACACCCAGAGTAGCCAAGAGACTGGGCATGTCTACATGAGATGTTTACTGTGCAGCAGACTAATTAGCTATGCAGTATCCATTGCACATCTACACATATTCCACTATTAGGCTGGAGTAAACTAATTTTTTACTCCATAGCAGCACACGTGTAGATGCTAACCCATCTGACTGGAGCACGAGGATGCTTCAGTATGGGGGCTGCCTGCCAGCTAGCTCCACACTGAAGCACACTTGCACCCCAGCCAGCCCCTCCACAGCACACTGAGCCAGGGGGAACAGCTCCAGGCTGGCAGGCTGTGCCAGCTGGAGCTGCTCCAATCCAGCTCAAGGTGCTGCAGTCCCAGGAGCAGGTGAAGAAGTGGTACCTGGGAGCAATAAACTCTAGAGCAATAAGCTCCAGATTTTATTCGTGTGCCTTAATTGCAAGTGTAGATGCACCCACTGAAAACTCATACTGAAGAACCTTTCTTAGAGGGGCTTGAACAAAGCCTTTCCAAGTGTCTCTTTCTTTTCCTCCTTCTCGTTTTGAACCTGAGAAATGTTTTTAACTTATTGTTTTCTCTTGAAATATCTTTTTCTTCTAATCCCTTATTCTGCCAGTTTAAAATGGAGGGGGAAAGTCTTTGACATACAGTAGATGATTTATGCATTACTTTTTTTCTTATATATAATCAAAATCCAGTTAACTTTTCTTTAGCTTACAGTCCTTACACAAACACATTTCCCAGTGAAGTCAGTTGATGATATTACGTGTGTGGGACAGTAAAGGATCACACTGGGTAAATATCTGTGTTCCCAAAACAGGGAATATGGTTCCAGATTTCATACAATGTCTTCATCTTCTTAAACAGCATTATTTGCTTTCTCAGATGATATCACTTAGCCAGCTACTTAGCTGACATCAGTGCTGTACTAGAAGCAGCACATTTTCAAATGCTGAAATCAAACTAATTCTGTAGCAACCTTTAGTTAAAATTCCACCCCCTATTTCATACTACATTTATGACCGTCTTAGTAACCCTCAAGCACTGTATAGTATGATAGTCACAATAGTTAACAAGACCTAACCATTGTAAGCACACTAATCACTCTTGCTAATGGTAGACTTGTGCTAAGCAATAACTGTAGCCATTTCTTCAGCTCCACACCTACCAGTTCATTTACTAGATAATCATGAAGGAGTAGGATGTGTAATCTGAGAGCAGATCCCCAATTTGCTTCTCCCTATAGAATTAAACACACCATCCACTTTTTAGTTGTTTTAGCTTGCATTTGAAATCTCCCAAGTTAAATTCAAGTATTATGGGAAACTGATACATTTAGACATATGCCTGATTGCAAATATGGTCACAGTGCAATTCATACCTGTATCATGAAGTATACTTCCTACAATTTGCCATTGCCATTGAAATGCATTGCATGATAGTCAGTGTGAGTTTTTTTCATGTAAAAAGTCTGCAAGGATGATTCCTCAATTGCATAAAAAATTATACAGGGCTGATATAAACTGGCATAAGTTTTAGTTGATGCCAATATGATTTTTTCCTCCTAAATTTATTTATAGGGGATCAATTACTGAAGGGATCAGTATAAATACAATAGCGCCTTTCTTTTGGGGAACATTATACATGCAAAAATTATGAATACAATTGGCTGTCTGATTTTCCTGTGAAGTTAGAGCTAGCTGACTGAGGTTTCCTATGATGGGATTTATATGCAATTTTGGTGAAGCTGCTTTAGAAAGTGCTTCTCCATGCAGTTTCAATACTGCTATGATGAAGCAACTGATTTATGGCCTGCTTTTATATGTGATAGGGGCAAGATTAGCCAGTTTTTTTGTGTTTAGAGAGACCCATTCCAGAAATTTTATTACAGCAAAATTGGTTCACTGCTTGTTTCTGTATGGAGTGTGAGTCTATTACTGTCATGGTTTATTCTCCTTATTATACAGGTCATAGGAATTGTATTTCCTTGGTAACTTTGCCCTACCCAGCTGATTTGGCCCAGAAATAGTACTGCTGGAATTTCCTTAAACAAAAATCTCACTAATCAAAAGTTACATATAGACAAGAAACTAATCCTTTGTCCTGACTTACCTTAAGGTAAGGACTGCTTACTCTGTGTAGTTCCTCTGAGTTATTCCCCAGTACTACAGTGAAGTCAGTGATGCTCATGCGAGTAAAACTTTGCATGTGTATGTGTTGCAGAATCAGGATGCCCTAAATCAGACCCTTCACAGAGTAGGAGCATTAGAGCTTGCACCCCAGCTTGGCCAGACTGAACTAAAACTTCCTAGATCTTAAGTGCTGGAGGCTGCAAGTGTGAGCAAAATGGGGGAAAACCCCTCGTCATATCTTGCTCACTCTCCCTTTCAATATCCACTCTGCCCCATGTGACATAGGAGACTGGGCAAGATGGACATATCGTCTGACCAAGTAAATGGCAATTCTTATGTTCTAAAACAAAAGGGAAATAAAGAGAGAGCACATAAATGTGCATTGGGGCCACAAAGTACCATGGACATAATCTGGATTCTGTACAAAGTAAACAGGAGCAGGAGGGATGGTTTATGCATGAAACAGCCAAATGCAGAGGACATGTTCCACAGCATGAACAAAGCTCATTGAAGGACTCCTAATTTGTTACCTTCTCCTTTTATAGCACATTTTGTTAATTGCTCTTTTGAGAGGTGCATGGCACCTGGTGCATTCTGAGCAGCTTTCAAACTCCCACAAAAAACCATTCATTGCCAGGAGGGGAAAAGAAAAGGAGACAGTGACAGACAAGAGCATTGGGAAAGCGTTTTCCATTGGTTGGCACAGAGACAGGAGAGAACAAGCAATGCAAGGAAAATTGCAGGCAGACGTACCTTGACAATTTCTGTCCCATTCTGTTGGCACCTGAGAGTTGACAGAACTTCGCTCTCAAGAGTAAGCAGGAGGAAAAAATAGAAAGATAATCAGATGGAGAACACTCAACTGCTATTTATTTAGAGAATTTTCATCTCCTAGCATTAAAGTTTTGCACCTGTGGTCCACTGGGAAAGCAAGGTGAAAAGATAATAAAGCTAAGGTTTCTATTAACTTATTGCACAACTTCCACCCTAACACACAACCATAATGCCAACTACTTGGAAAATTATGGATCACAACTTTGATAACTTTGGGTTAAATTGCATCTCTGGGACACAGCCATAGAAAGAGGCAGCCAGGACAGGAAAGAAACTATTACAGGACAGGGTTGCACTAGGACAGGAAAAAAGCTGTGGCTCAGAGCACCATGGTTTTCTCCTGACCTCCTCTTGCTCCAGGGGCACTGTAATTTGCTACTGACTTTAACTGGAAGCTTGTCTGGGTCTCTGGCAGGGAACTGGTGCCTGTGCTTCATCCATGCATTCACTTACCCTCTCCACCTACCTGCTCTAAGGAGTGGGCAGTCAGTGTCCCTCTTGGACACAGTGTCTTAGCCTGAAGAACACAGGGCTAGATGCAACCTAATTTGGAGTACTGAAAGGCATAAGTTTTTAATTCAGAAAGGAATTTAAGCACATATTTGACTTTGTCATAAATGGGACCTAAGCACACTTGAGCACCATGCTGAACTGGGATGATAACTCCTCAAGTTTTCCTCCTGATGCTAGGGGTGGCATTTGTCCTACCATCACCCAAAGGAAACAATGGCAAGGATAACCACTTTAAGAAGCTTACATCCATATCCTTTTTATATCCTAGCAAACTTAAAATGCACATAATGACAGAGGTGCTATTCATCTCTTCTGAAGTGGTTTGATTCCCAGTAGAGATAATACCATTCTTGATATTTAAGATTCAAGCAAACACTGTTTAAAGCATGAAGGATTTTTGAAGGGTTAGACATGACACTTGCTCAGAGCTGTACTCCACAGTGAGGTCTCACTGAAGGAGGTGGAAGTGTATTCAGAGCAAAGTACTAGCAAACTTAAAGGTGTTTGGCCCCAACATATCTGCATTCATCTTTAACACCATGCATTTTGGAAGAGATTAGAGAATGTGTCAGAACTGGTTTCACTTATTCCTGACCCAGTCTCAGGGTGAAATTCTTCCATGCCGGGGATCCTACCACTTAACTCACAGCTTTAATCTTCATGCATTTCTGGGCTATTCAGCTTTTAAGTAACCCTCTCCTGAGAGCTGGGGAAAGAGAGTTCAAAATCTCAGAAGCCCAAAGTTATTGTTCATTCTGGTGTTGGCCAAATATGTGACTATCCTAGGAGTATGTTTCAGCTGTTCAAGAAAACACTCTATTTGCCCAGCAGAGAATAGGCTGGTGAGTTTTGCCTGAAAGCACAGCTATCATTTCCCTAAGGTTGAGTACATAATCCCTTATTCCACAACTGAGTCTGTACATCTCTGCATCCTCATGGAGCCTTAAGGAAGTTGGTCGCAGGTTTGTAGATTCATAGGCTCAAATGTTTTGCAGCCAAAGTGTTCACGAGATTCTCCAGCATGACCTCCTATGTAATAGAGTCCACGACATCTCACCTGGCTATCCCTGGACTTAGACCAACAGCTTGTGTCAGACTAAAATGTCTCATTCAGGAAGGTCACCAGTCTTGATTTGAAGACATCAGAAGATGAAGAGCAATTTATTTCAGTAGTTCATCACCCTCTCTGTTAGAAATATGGGACTAATTTCTAATTTGTAGTTGTCTGGCATTAAGTTCCAACCACTGATTATTGCTGGGCTCTTCTCTGATAGATCAAATATCCCTTTTGAAGCACTTAAGTCATTTTCCAATCTTCATTTTGATAAGCTAAACAGTGTCTTGTGTTAAAGTATATATATTTAAGTCCTCCTTCTTGTACTCTCTTTTTCTCCTTCCCTACCCTCTTGAATTTTTCAGCAACTGTAGTCTGAAACATGTTAGGAGTGAAGAGTAGAGGCCCAGATCATTATGTGAAGAATCTAGATAAGGTATCTTGAATAAATATATCAAAATCACTACCTTGCTAAAAGTGATGTTTCATGTAACCTGTGCTATCAGATCTTGGTCAGTCAGGAAGTCGTGCATTACCCCACAAATAGCACAGAGGCAGCTAATTAGTGGGTGCATCTACACGTTCATTAATGTGCTGTAGTTACTGTGCGTTAAGTTAGGTGCTTGAATAACCAAGTGCTAAGTCAATGCACAGTAACTGGCACAACTGCTCAGTAGCACTGGCACATGACTTTTTAGTGACACTAACTGTGCAGTAGCCCAAGAGTACTGTGTGTTAGCATATTAGCATGGGTTTTGCCCTGCATGCTAATGTGCAGTAGAATTAGGCTACTGTGCAGTTAGTGTCTTGTGCAGATGCACCCACTGAATATGACAATGCCACTGTCCCTTTGCAGCTCACATAAGTCATTTCCATTCCTGCGGATTGCCAAGTTCATAATCTTTTGGGTGCCCAATTCTCTCATTCCTAACTATTTGGGGAGAAAAAAAATCAAAAGAAAGATGGTGCCATAATCAGTAAGCCATTTGGCATACTAAAGGGAAGTGACTAACATTTGATATTGTAGGTTTGTGGCTTAGAAACTTCAAGGGACATATATTAGTTAGCAATATTATTAAAGGTAAAATTCACTCCTCTTGCTAGAGCGTTCACACAAGGTCTGTGACCACTTAAGCTCTTGATACGAACTCAATACAAAAGCAATTGTGTGAAATTCTATGGCTTCTGACTTAGAGAAGATTAGATTAGATGAGAGTTTCTGCTGGCTTTACAACTCATGAATTTCAACCCAAGTGACCAATGTAAAGAATAAAAAGCAAAAAAATGAACATCTACAAACTTTTCTTATATGGTTAAATGTTTCCTTATGCTCCATTACCAGAATTACTGTTTGGGGCAGTGACTCTCACTCTGTTTGGAATCCCCTGAACAGGTTGAGATGTATAGGAAGTACTGCAATAGAAAAGCTAAAAAAACAACAGCACAAACAATAATAATAAAGCTCAATTATGCATGGAACTTTTTGTGTGTCCTTAGGTAACCTGAGTGGGAGGTAAATATAATCAGTACCTCTCAAGGTCAACTGACAAGTAGTGTGCATATGTCCAATCACATCATACAATGCATTTTGTTCATTCATTTACCTGAGATATTACTTGTAGATTTTCCACAGCCATTGAAGAGCAACTAAATGAATACTGCATATAACTGAGAATGATTTTATTTGTTGTGAAGGATTTAGGCGTCTGAGGTTAGTGAAGCATAGCTATTATGGAAGAGACTCATAATAGTTTTATATTTCAACCTATAACTTTTCTGTCCAGGCTCTTATTTTCTAATAAGTTGATTCTGGTTTGAGAGGAGAGTTGCCAGATAGATCAAGGAAATAGGTGCACTGGTTTGATAGCAAATAAGTAGTCTTATTCACTGCCCCCATGTACATACCATTCAGGACATACAAGCTTCCTGGCATCCCAGACCCGGATCTCTTTGAGAAGAGACAGAGACAAATTGAGCCTAATGGTATAATAGTATTAAAGGATGTTTATTCAATCCATAAAGATAAGAATCATACAACTCAACAAATATTCACTCAGGACTAGAGCCAACACTTTAACTCGCCACATGTGAAAAGCCAAAAAATAACCCACAGCAAAAACCCCTTTGACAATGACCACCAAAATTAATAGTCTGCATTCAGATCAAGATGTTCCACATTAAGGCATATTTTTTTTCCTGCTCAGATAAGAAACCCAAATCCATACAGCTTTATATTTGTTCTAAATGGTTTAGTGAATCCAATGCATTGCAGAATTGGTCCATTGTGCCACATGAAGCGATGGCCCCCTGGAGTGCCTGATCACCTCTACCAAGAGCTCCAAGAGCAGAATTTCCAACCCATAAAACACAACATTACTTATTAATATTTCCTTCTCTTCCCTGCCTCACTCATGTATTTAGGATTTGTTTCCAGTATCAGAAACAGCAAATGGAGCCAATTCAAGGGCAAATGAGTTACGTGTTAATGGAACAAATGTATAGCTGTTCCTGTTCAGTTGTTAGCATCTTGGCCTCCCTAATCAAATCACAGACTTCACGGTCTGCACAGATGAACCAACTCTGCAGAAGTCATAGAGAAACTTAGGGAAAAAAGGCTTTCTGCATTTTATTTTAAAATAAAGAGCTAGAGTGTCACAGAAGGATTTATTTTATTGATGTATTTATTTTATTTTATCTATGGGGCTTCTCTGGCCTCTGGTACTACAGATCTGAGCACTTCCCATTCCTTAATATAATCGTTCTCACACATTGCCCCGTGAGAGGAGGGAGGGCTATTCTCCATTTTACAGATGGGCAGCTGACACACACCAAGGTGAAGTGACTTACACAGAGGAAAGCTATGGTGAAGTAGGGATTTGAACAGAGTCTGCAAAGACCAAGTTAGTGAACTAATCCTTGGGTTATCGTTCATCTAAAAGGAGGCCTGGGCTCAGCAATCTAAGGGAGCAGAGCCCCTTCATCACTTGCTTCACCTTTCTCAGATTATGACTTTATTACTAATATTTAGTAATATTAGTAATTACCCTGGGGGACAGTTTGGAAGGAAAAGACACCTAGCTAACCAATACTCCTCCACCTGCTGAGTGAGCTAGGCATCCTAGCTCTGCCTGCCCACTCAGTAGCTCACAGGGTGCCTGGCTCCTGGGAAAGGGTAGAGTATAATTACTTCCACTCCCAGGGCAGGGAATGAGCAGAAGCCTGGAGGACTATGATCTAGCCCCATTTTGTTCTCTGCTCTATACACTGTCTTTACTGCAGGAAGGCTGCATAGTTACTGAGTAGATCAAAGAGATAGTTACAGACTTTTTATATCACCCAGGAAATATACTACCAAACCAGAAGTTGCAATTACCTTTATAACACCTCATCCAGCATGAACCCCCGCATCTGCTTCATGGCCCTCCAGTCTTGGGGTTCTCAAAACTGGCTCAGATATCACACGTCAGATACTCACTCTTGCTAAGGTCTGGTTTCACTCAACAAAACCAGACCAGACATGCAGCAACCTTGCAATGGGGCTTCCCCTGTCTGATCAAACCCATCCTCAACACAGGTATAGAAGAGAGATTCCTTCCCCCCTTACGGGGCAAATTCCATCCATGCTCTGCAGCAGGGGCTATTGCCTTCTGCAAGCACCAAGCCCTTCTGTTTAGCCTCCCCAGTTGCTTCTTAACATTTTTTTTAAAACCCAGCCCTCACTGCAGGTAAATCCCAGGTCAGAGAAGACCTCCGTCAGCTTCATAGCAACCCCTGACCTAGCCACCCTCCCAGGTAAGCCGAGTTACCCAAATGCAGATAAATGGGTACAAGTAGGTCTGATAAATGGGACAACTTGCCCAGAAAATTCAGTCCACTCTGTGATAAGTCTTCTTTCCATTACACTCCTTCACTCTGCCAAGATAGCGTAAGAGGCCTTCACATTAGTGAAAACCAGGCCCTTTGTAGTCTAAACAGCATGAAGTTATAGCCTAAATAAAAGAGCCTAATGCCAGAAAGCCCAGGGAGAATTTTTAACTTCCACTGTACTTGGTTTTCAAATACAAACACTATAAAAAAGCAGTATGATACTTGCATTATGCAAATATACTGTATACTGATTTACAGGCTGAGTGACAAACATCTCTCTTTATCTCTTTTAAGGAAATCTGTTCCATTTCAATTTTATCTGTATTATTTTTTTTCCTCAAAAGTCACATGTGACATACTATGCGGTACAAACTACCCACTAAAGAACAGTCTGATGAAAAACCCACAAAAACAAACATTACAGTAGCAAGTGAAATAACCTGAACACAGCGAAGTGCAAAAATAATCCTTTCAGGATCACCATATATATTTTACCCAGTGTAGAGCGCTACCTAAATAATACATAAGGAGTAACTCTCCACTGTATCCTGAGGGAGGATCAGTAGTTGCAACAGATCATCTTAATAGGCAATAATGTCTACTAGGTATTGGAAAATTCCTGCCCTAGGACTTCTACTACACTGTAAAGATGAGCTAGACTAGGATCTAATTTTTACAAGTGCTTGGGACACATAGGAAATGCATTTTCTGCTACAGTTATGTTCAAATAACTCGACTGAATTTACATAGAAGTGCAAGATAAATAGGAGGCAGTTAAATAGAACAAGTGTCCTGTACATATGTGCTTTTCCTGTAATATTTCTATTGAAAGATCAGCCTCAAAAGGAGAAGAGGCCCCAGTTTAAAGACCTTCCCTTACTGCCCCTACTATTGCTGTCATCAGCCCGTGAGGTTGGCTCCCATAATTTGCCACTTTATTACATTTATTAAAGGTCACCAACCTGACAGTCCACTGATTCCTTTTGAGTGTCTTCAGTCAAGGTTTCATTTGTCCTTCTCTCCTTTTTTCCTGCCACATCAGCGAATCTCCTGGCAGCACCATATTCTCTAGACGCCCTTCATTTCTTCCTCATAGGTCTCTTCTCCTGAACTGCCAAAGCTGTTGCCACCTCTGCATGCTACTGCACGACACTCATTTGTTTCCTCTCCTACCTTGAGCAAAGTATATATTTCAGCAGTTTGCTTTTCATTAAGCATCCTGATTGAGCAAAACACATGCTTAACTTCCTTTGAAGTAAACAGATTATTGTGGCAGGGCAAAAGAGAGTCCCTAGTGGAAGAAGCAGTGGGTTTGTCCCCTGCACTGGACAGGTTACAATATGAGAAATGCATAGAGGTGCATTGAGTGTCAAGGAGGACGAAGTGGCGGAGGTTGCAGTCATCCACGTGAGAAATGGCGAGACCCTGAGTAAGTTATTTTGGTGCCTGAATAGACATGAAGCAATGGTTTTTAGTAGGGTTATACAGAAAAATGACAGAATTCAGATACAACTTGGATGAGAGCATAGAGGAACCAAAGGTGAAGGTGACTGGTTGATATGTTCAAACCCTGATGGAGAAGGCTTTGGAGGAAAAATAGAGTCTGATTCCCTCTGATGCATCCAGGAACCGGAGACACTTTGGGGAGGAAGTCCAGAATTTAGAGCTGTATTTATCAGCTATCAGTATAAAGATGGTCACTGAGGCCATATCAACTGACGGGGTCACACAGAGAAAGGATATGAAAGGAAAAATGGAGGGGGCCAAGGAAAACCTGACAGAAAACAGAAGAGAGCAGCAGGTCCTATGAAGAGGCAGAGGTGTCCAAATATAACCAGGAGAGGACAGAGCACAAACTGCTGAGAAAGTATCAGAAGTTGTCAAAAGGAGGGGAGTTAGAGTGCTATTGTAGCCATGATAGTCCAGCAAGTGTCCAAGAGGCAATGATTTATTGTACAGCAATATCTTTTATTGAACCAACCATATAGTTGGGAGAGCTATTGCACAAGCTTTCAGTAATCAAGTGCCCAAAAGTGACCTGAATATAGATATCTGATGCCCAAAAGCTTGTCCAACAGCTCTCCCAACTATACAGTTGGTCTAATAAAAGATATCACAAAAATAGCTGCCCCTTAAAAGTACTGGAGGTATTGAGGGGGATGGAGATGAGGAGGATAGATAGCTCACTGGCTGTAGTTACGGTAGAGAAAAGAGGGAAAGGATCCAGAATAGTGGGGGAGAGTGAGGAATTTAAGATAACTGGTTTTAGCAGCATGTTCAGTGAGTTTAGAGGTGAAGAAGAAAAGAGATGTGAGAAGATGGTTGAAGAACCAGGTAGGGACAGCTCCAGCAATACAATGGATGTCCTGGGTAATGGGTTGCAAATTCTAAGAAAAATAGTGTTGGCTTTACGAAGAAAAATTCCTCCTCATAACACCAAACTAGACATGATTGAATTTTGAGGAAATGAACCAGAAGAATGGAAGAGGGGAAGAGCAATTGCCCAGGAAAGGATGGGATTTCAGGGGCAGCAGAAAGGAATTAGAAGGCAGACAGTGTGTTAAAGTCCTCGGAGTCAGAATGGAGAAAGGGAGAAATGTTGTTTTATCCTATAAGTCTCGTGGAAAAGAATGACAAGACCTCATAAAAAGAAGTGGAGGAGGCTAGAAGGGTTTCAAGAGAGCAACTTGGTTTGTGGGTATGGGAGGAGAAAAGGCTTTTTGACAGAGAAAACAATAGCACAAAACTGAAATCATCTGTAGACTCACTGGACATTATATAGACATGGCCCATGAGCAAAAGCAAATGAGTTAGATACTGCGTATAAAATGAAGTTGGAGGGGAAACTGTGTGATGGGAGAGATACAAAGAAGTCATGGGTGGAGGAAAGGGTGAGGGAACTGGGCTTGACCACAGCATCAATATTTAGTTGTCAATACTGCCAGTTGGCTTGAAGGCACAGGTTGAAAGGGGCATAAGGAAATAAAACATGGAGAAAATCACAGCTTTAATGAAACAATTAGGAAGGATGAAACATAATCCTACCACGCTTACATTCACAGCTGAAGACAACATGGCTTTTTCATTAATCTATGTAAAAAACCCCAGAAAGCTATTTTTCAGAACAATCAAGAAAACCACAACTGAGCATCCCAGAAGAGAGCTGCTGCTCAGAACTCATTGCAGGTTAGTTGTACATCATTTTATATTAAGTATTGGACACGCTGTAGAGGGACCAACTTGTTGCCATTTTACATTTCCCAGTGGAATGATGTTTCAACACTGATTCCTTCCTCCTGACAGCTCCAGTAATACTTTGGATGTGATGGGTAATGGTTTGTAAATTCTGCTTAGGAAAAAAATGTTGCTGCTAGTTTGATGTTGCAGAGAAATTATTTTTCTTCTACAAATGCAGACAAGTCTTTGCCTGCTGGGTGAGAACCTGTCTGGTACTGCCCAAATGCACAAGTGGGTGCTGAGGATGGAAGTAAGGGGACTCTGGTAGGGTAGCCATCCCCCACTTCATCATGTAGCAGCAGCCCATATTCTGGGGCTTGCAGCATCTGAGAATAAGGTTCAGGCACGCAGGAACAAAGCAGCTGATACACAGCACGTCTACACATGCTATTAGCATGGAGCTATAAATTCCAGTGCATGTCATGCCAGCAGTTGTTGCTCCTGGGACTGCAGCACATTGAGCCAGGTCAGAGCAGCGCTGGCTGGAAAGAGGCCCCGGTGGACAAGTCAGCCAGCCAGCCTGGGGCTGCTTTGACCCAGCTCAGTCTGTTGCAAAGAGGCTGACTGGGGCATGAGGGTGCTCTAGTGTGGGGCTGGCTGGCAGGCAGACCCCCTATAATGAAGCACCCTCAGGCCCCTGCCAGCCCTGTCAGCATCTACATGTACTACGTACTAAAGAACGCCTACATCTACACACTAAAAAATGCTGCCATAGGATAGTATTTGTGTTTACAGATATTAAACTATGGCAGAGTTAATTCGTTTACTGCAGCCTAATAGGACCACATGCATGTATGCTGAGACTTTACCGTGGAACTAATTAGGCAGCTCCACAGCAAACATCTTGTGTAGATGTGCCCACAATGTTGTAGGGTCATACTCATGGCTGTTATCCCTTGTCCCCAGTAACTAAAGACTGTTGTGGAGTATCATGTACAACACCCCTTTCAAATGAAACTTCTCTTATTCAGGTTGCTCAATAGTCCCCATTTAATCATTTGTGACCAATTTTCCAAGCCTGTTGTCTGCTATGGGCTGCTTTTTTTTTCTTGGAAATTTTTCCTGGAACAGCTCTGTTACTCTGACTCTGTGAAGCAGGGATAGGCCTTTTTACCACTTGTCCGTGTGGCTTTTTTGAACACAGAGAAGGGAGGTGCTTGAGTTGAAACAGAGGGAGCAAAAGCCAACTTGGAGGTGGGATGAACAAGGAGCCTGGAGAGGGCAAGGAGCTCTGGTGAGGTAGTTGGGGCAGGCAGGGCAACTGGGACTGGCTGGACAAAGACATTGGGATAAAGAAGTAGGGGGCTAGAGACTGGGATTGTACAAGATGTCCAGGAGGGTGAACTGAATTAGGAAAGACAATGTGGGACAAAGATACTCAGGACAAGAAATCAGGACAAGACAGGGCCCGGTGGGACAATTAAACTGGAGTTGGACTGGGGTTGGTGGGGAGTAAAAAATGGCAAGAATAGGATGAGTTCAGCAAGAAGAATGAGGCTGAGTTGAAAAGACTGCTACTCAGTAGGCAAGGAGAAGGGAACTGAAATAAGGAGCTAGGGATGGAACAGCAGGGCAGGTCCAAACATTAGGTGAACAAGGCGGTCGCCTAGGGCACCAAAATTGGGGGGGGGCGGGGGGGCAAAATTATATGCAGAACAAAACAACAGGAATATCATTCTAAATAACAACCCTGGCCAGCTATGTCTCCACTTTGGACCAGCCTGGCTCCCAGCCCTGCTAGTGCAGCTCACTTCCGACCTGCAGCCCTTGCCCCCAGGCCAGTGGTGCCCCTCACTCCTGCCCAGCGCACCCACCCTGTGGAGCCGGGGCCAGAGCTGGAGCCAGAGGCAGAGCCAGGGCTGTCGCTGGGGCTGCAGGGGCCGGTCTCCATGCTGCTCCCCAGACTGAGCCATAAAAGTTCATTCTAGACTTCTTATTTTCCTCTATATTGGAAGTGGTGGGGGCACTGAGGTACATACTTCATCTAGGATGCCGATTACCATTGGACCAGCCCTGTGGGGCAGAGGCAGGGTTGATAGGGTAAAATAGAAGTCAAGCTTGGAGAAAGCAGCCAGAATTGTCCATGCTCACTAATACTCTAGTCACAAGCCTGGAACAGGACCTGTTGGAGTCTCATCTTTAAGGATGGCTGGAGATCAGGTTTGGTTCACAAAATAATGTAAGGTTCAGAAGCTGTCTGTAGTTTGTTGCAAAACAAAATCTTTTCCAACATCTTAAATGGGGGAAAGATGACAAAATAGCTAGCTGGTCAATGGCAAGAGCATTTACTGGGATCACTAGTGGAATATGAATAACTGATTTACAGCAGAGACTTAAACTTTGATTCCACCACATCTCAGTAGAGTGTCCTCACTACAGGTGGGTGGTTATATTGGAAGGGGTGGTGGGGAGGGGGTCTCTCTCTCTCTCATTTCTTGTAGAAACTGAAAGGGCATAGTGAAAATGGGCGGAAAGTCCAAGAACAAATGCATGACCGCACGGCAGTAAATGAGGTCTAAAGCCACACATCAAACAAGGAGGAAACATATAATATTGAAGAGCTTCTCATCAGGTGACCCGCATCCATGTCATGTATGTGGAGGAGGCAACTGTCCTGTGGAAATAGAAGCACACCATCATGTCATTTAGGATCATACGATATACTTTAAGAATAGAATTAGGGTATAAGGAAAACAATTTTAGCATTTCTAATTCCTCATTACTTGACTTTGTAACTTTATTAATGGCCTTTTTACATGATATTTGGTTTAATTATTTATTACTACTATAGCACCCAAAAATTACAGTCAGGACCAGGGTCCCATTCTGCTACAAACTGTACAAACATCTCAGTGCAATCTCCTAGTACCCCAACCACTGTCCTCCACAAATGTGATGCCTCCAGCACTGGTAGCTGGGGCATAGCATTTCTGCACCGTCCTCAACACACCTGTGATATAGTCCAGACAAACTAATGCTGTCACAGAACCTGGAAGGACGGAGGCAGGGAAGCTTATAAAATAGACCACCTGACTGGAACTCAAGTGACCTGGTTTTTGTTCTTGGCTCTGATATTGGTCAGCTTCTGAAAGACTTGGGCAAATAATTTATTCGCTCCTTTGTACCGGTTTCTCCATCTGCAAATGGGAACAGCAACACTAAGCTCTTTGCAAAAGGTTTTCCAATCAACCAAGGAAAAGCACTGCATAAGAGCGAGGCATTATTAGTATAACAATCCCCATGCTACAGCAGTGCTGCAGTAGTGAGGTATGCAACATTCAATTAAAAAAGTTATGTATTTTACAGGAACAAAACGACTGAGTCAATTCTGCTTTCACATGGCATAAAGGGGGAACAGCACTGGCTGTGCAATATCTGAAACACAGTCAGAATCTGCCCCTCTCATATTCCTTGCGTGCAAATGTAACATCGCTACCCTCTTCCCTCCTGCTCACACTCGTATGCCCCGCCCTCCCAGTGTTCATCACATTTGCTTGTCATGTCTTATCAAATGAATCTGGAAGCTCAAAGATCCCCCATGCTTCCTGGAGGCTTTGGATGTTGGCACTTTACAAGTTGATCATCATTGTCATCACGTTGAAGCCTCTTTCCAGAGTAGTTATGCAGCAAGAACAGAGAGAAGATTAACTGAAGTGTCCATTGTGATCATTTACTCTATGTAACATGGGCCATAAGATGTTCCTGAATTATTGTATTTCCTCATATAAAACACACATATATTGCCCCAAAATCAGCTGGGGGAAATACAGGTGCACATCAAATGCAACAAATTCGTATCCCCAGGCACCTGAAGATTTGGTGGCAGGGGACGGGTAACAATGTTAATTGTCATAGCTCCCAGAGTCACTCTGGGAACCACGACAATTAATGCTGCCACTGCTCCCCCATTGCCAAATATCTGGACCCCTGGGGAGCCCCCGGCTGGATGTCATGGCACCAGGAGCCTGATCAGGCCAGCATGTGTTATATTAAGGGGTGTGCTACATGAAAGAAAATATGGTAATTCCTGTTTCAAGTCCAATACCTGTGGTTGAGCTTCTGGACATATTAAAATCAAGATTTGCCATTTTTTCATTACTGAGAGGGTACCGCAGCCCTCGATAAGAGGGCATGCAAACAAAATAGTCTGCATTTGAAGAAGCTTGAGAAACACAAAAGTTCAGGAATGACTGAAACCCATTCCTTAGCTGAAGTTCACTTTGCCATCCCAAGCTACCTAAACTGCAAAAAGACCTTACATCATTATCAGCCTATCTTAACCCCTCTGTGTAGGGATTACACTCCATTAGGGAGTTGGATAAGACCATGAAAGTTGGATGAGACCAAATTCATCCAGTCCTATGGACTGTATTGGGCCCACAGGCCACCCCCATTTCTGTATCTAATGCATGTGGTCCCCACTTCTGCTAATGCAGGACATATGCCATGCATGGCCTCTGCTCCAGCAAGTTTGGATGCAGCCCCTGTCCTGAACTCACTTGAGGGAATGCCGCATACAGTGCAGTCCCAGACTGGCTAGAACAGGTGCTGGATCTGGCATGCCAGGGAACACCCCCCCCCAACCCCTGCATGATGGATCCAGAACCCATTCTGGCTGGTCCAGGACTGCACCATATGTGGTCCCCTCTCTGGGCTTGTGTCCCAGATTGGCTGTGTGCAGCACGTACCCTGGGTTCTAGGTGTGCACAGCTCCACAAGCCAAATCCTGGCCGTAGGCTGTATCTTTGGCACCCCTGCTTTAGATCAGAAGATTTGTCAAGTAAACATTCTGCAATGGTCTGCCGAATACACAAGACAATAGGTGATCACTTATGAATGTCATGGTGTTAAAAAAAATCTCAACACTTTAAATTTGTCTTTCTACTTATTTAAGTAGCATTATAAATGCAAAGCCTGACCTTCTGCGCCCCTCTGATCTTCTTCAGGGGTTCCAATCTATAGGGATGTGACTCATGACTTTCAATATTGCTTTGTAATAAGAGACCCATACAAACCCAGATGCCGCAATGTCCACTCGGTATACATGTACACTGATATACAGAGATGCATATATACCCCTCCCCTCTCTCACATACGTATACAGACACTCATACATTATAATTTTATGCTGCTTACAATCTTTTAACACATCTGTTAGGGGGAAATGTGGGCTGTCAATTTTTGGAGACGAAGAGATAAACATTAAATAATGAATGGGCACAAAGTAAACTAGAATTTATAAAAGAAACAGAGGGTGATGCACAGGTCATGTAACCAGCATGATAGCTAACAGATGGGCACAGATAATCTTGGATTGGAGGATGAATGTTGAAAATGCAGTGGAGTGTCTGAAATATCAATGTGATGCAATGCACACTTCAGGCCAGAGCCTGCAATCCTAGCTCATGCAAAACTCCCCTTTGATTTTCAAATGGGAATTTTGACTGAACTAAGAGCACAAGATCAAACTCTTTGTGGAACATAGCTACAAGGAAAAGAGCAGGAAAAGCTGAAAGAAACCTTATTAATGAGTGGATCAGGAAAACTGCAACTCCTGTTTAAAGAAATGGTAAGCAATATTAAGTCCGCATTTTAAACAGGAAGGATATCCTACCATTCAAGTTGTTGCAAATATGAAAGTATTCATTCCAGGGTTACTGAAATCAGCTCTGGCCTTCATGGGCATGAAATAGTCATCAAAATTAATAAAATATTGTTTTCTGTTTCTTTACAACCCAAAGGTAATCAGATCTTCATTCTGAGGTGGTGCCATTATACCTTGAAACAGAAGCCAGTGTTCTCTATTTATTTTTTATCTGTATTCAACTTCAGCCATAAGAAGTTTGCCAAGACACTGGCCATTTGTAACAGGACAGCAGAAAAAAAAATAATGGAGATCTATTTGTGGGTTACCTGTTTGTGGAGTACCTGATTGTTTCTTTGATTCTTACATTGTGTTGGCTCTTTGCTGCTTTTCCTTTTCTCTGTGTAAAAAAAAATCATTCCCTTGTGAGTGCAGGTTATCCATTGTAGGAGAAATCACTTTGCCATCCCAAGCTACCTAATTGCAAAAAGACCTTATGTCAAGCCAGCCTATCTTAACCCCTCTGCATAGGGGTTGCATTGCACTAGGGAGTTAGGTAAGACCATGAAGTCTCAGTTCACTTCAGACATTTTGCAGGCAGATACTAATAATGATTTTCAGTCACTCAGTTCTGAGCTGGATATCCAGGACTCAGTACCTAATCTAGTAAATCAGTGAATCCTCTAACACTGTTCATTTTGTAAATACAGTATGCGTGGGTTATAATAGTAGGCAATGCTCCCGGTACCTGAAACTAGCTTTTATTACAACAGGATGAATGTCTCAGAGGAAACAGCTTATGATGCATTTCTGAGAAGGCTGGGGACATAATTATTTAGAGAAGGTACTAGGTATTAACAGAATGATAAGGCAAGTCTGCTTCTTTGTACTTTTCTATTAAATTTCCTTTCCAAAAACAATGACTGAGATGTGCTGGCTGGAAGTTTGAGCTGGTAACCCAGTGTTCATTTTATGTATTTGCTAACAATCAAAATCTTCTGGCTCCTGAGACCCGATGTTGAAAAATCAAAGCAAATGATACTGTGAACACTCCCCAGGAAGGGCCAAAATCTTCCTTTGGTTACAGCAGTACAGTGGGATATAGCCAGAAGCATGAAAAACCAACTAACAATTTCACTGAACACGGTTTGCAGAATTTCTGGATACTTATTTTCTGAAAAGGGAGAGGAGTTTAAATTAGAGACATCCGAGAATGTAACTTCTCCAACTTCTTTGCTGACTCATCAATTCCTCTCCACTTTTAAGAATACCAGAGACTATAATTAGTTGAACTATAAAAAATATCCATTCTATGTAAAATTCTGAGATTTCAAAAAGCTAGCTTTGTCTAGAATTGGGATGAAATTTGAGCTGAAATTTTTCATGAATAAAGTATTCTGAAGCATTTTGCTTTGACATTGTTGAAACACTTTATTTCAATAAAGTCAAATGTGTTTTCTTTTTGAGAAGCATGAAACAATTCCTTAACCTTATTGCATTCGCTTCTAGGCTGTATTGAAATTTAGTAAATAAAACCTATAAACCAAAGCATTTTTTTTAATCTATAAACATGAAACTTGTAATAAATCCCAGTATAAATTAGAGAATTCTCTAAAAATCAGAGAATTAGAGAATAAATGCATACAAAAAAATAATAGCTCAATGTAACAGAATTCTTATATATCCAAAATAATTTATTATTGGGTTAATTGCCACCTATTTTGCACTCTGGCACTAGTTTGACTTTTTAAAGGCATGTCCTACTTCCTAGAAATTCCATCTGTGGGCTATTGAAAAATCTTAAATTCTTGAGTATGGGCAGAGGGGCTTATGAGTGCGTAGTGCCTCTGTGCTTAGGGGTGCATCATAGATAAATTAAAGGAAGAATAGTCTAATGGTTATAATACTATTTTTGTCTACAGGAGATCTGGGTTCAGTTATTGCCCAAGTTGTCTGCAGCAGGCAACATTGGGCAAGTCACTCAAGGCCCAGTTTTAAAATATTTGGGTTCTTATCTACCACTGAAATCAAATAATTGTAAAGATTCTGGGATTCACTGTCTCCATGTAGTCACCTGAAACCTGTAAAACAGGAATAGTAGCACCCTCAACTGGGTGTTAAGGGATCACTACATGAAAGTTTGCATAGTGCCCAGCTTGACGGGGCTTCATAGCTTCAGGCTAGCTAACACTTACTGAAGCAGACTGCCCTATTACGCAGACTCTTAGTAGCCAGGTGATTATATGGGAGTCCCTTCTTACGAGAAGCTTATGCCAAAAACCCAAATGCCTAGAGAAGAAAACTCAGCAAGTTGGAAGTTTTTCTCCAAAAAAGTCATATTTAGGTCGATCAAAACAGTTTTTGTTCTTGCATCCATATTGGCCAAAAAATTTATTTTGGAAAAAAAGAGAGAGGGGAAATAAGAAAAAAGTCAAAATATTTATCAACCATTTTTAAATGAGATTTAAAAATGCATTTTATTTTGGAATGTATTTTTATTAAAAACATTTCTGCACCAAACACCTGGAGTAACATGTTTGTTTCAGTCATACAGAGCATTTTGTTCAGCCTGGTCATGACATGTTTTGCAATTTTCTTTTTCACTACAAAAAACTTGTTTTGGTCACCCTTAAAAACTAGACCCAGATTTTTTCCCCCCTGTTTGCAGCTGAAAGCTTATTTCTGCCATGACACTATTCTGCATCAAGAAGAGTCTAACCAAAGGCTAAGGATGACAGCAAAACCTATTTTTATTCACCTGGTTCCTTCTCCCCATAATTTTACATAACATCATTAACATTCTCTCATCTCTGGAACATGTGGTACATGCACAATGTCGGGAATATTCTTGGTAGACACTGCATTCATTTCAGTTTTGGACATCAGCTGCTCAATTTGTGAAAGAAGAAAATCTGTTCTTGCCTGTCAGCAGTATTTGTATGATGAGCAAGTTTGTTTTCTAATTGAATGGGTTTTACTTCAACGTGCTGGGGTTGATTCTGTCCTCAGAAAGGCAATAGCAACTTCTCCCTGACTTTAGTGGCGAGTGCTCAGCACCTTGGACAGGCACAGCCACGGCAGAAATTCAGCGTTCTGCCAGGGATCTTCCAAGTGAAAAGCATGGGATTTAAAGTCTGATTTTTTATTTGGTGATATATTTCATTGGGCCAATATCATAGTTGGAAAATATATTAGATAAGCATTCAGGCACAAAGTTCCTTTCTTCAGGCCCGGCTTATCTAACATTTCTCACAACTACATGCTTGGTCCATTAAAGATATCACCAAAAAAACCCTTGCTTCTCCCATTTGTTCTTGGACCATCATGGCTACAATACTTCCTCCTTATTATGGGCACCCTGTAAGCTTTCATCAGCACAGTGACAGGACAGACAGCTTTGAGAAGCCACCCACCATCTTCTCCATACTAGTAAGCCGATGGTGGGGTAGAAGTAGAACTTACCCAGAAGTTTCCATACTCTCATTCCACTTCTTCTCTGCCCTAAGCTTGTGCTCCTACAATCCAGCTTTGGGGTGGTCAGATCTGTAGTAATATGCCCCTCACACAAGGCTCCACGAATGAAAAGCAACCTAAAGCACCCATGTAAAAAGACTAGAGACACAGAGAAATTGTGTGTTAATGGTCTTGCCATAGAAGATTCAGAGTAGTTTTGCTTTTTCCCAGGCTGTGGAAATTAATGGAATTCATCGTTCTTGTATCATTAGTACAACTAAGCAAGGTCCTGGCAATAGAGCATGAGGTAAGAACCTCTTTGAACAAATAAAACAAGTGCAATATTTTCAGCATCGATTTTACATGACATAGAGCCTTGAAATGGAGCGGCCCACATATGGACATCACACACCACAAAGATACCGGCCTTTTCAAATGTGTGTGTCCTTCAAGCCCCAGTTCAGCAGCGCACTTCATTATTAGGCCTATGCTTTAAGTACTGTATATGAGTAGCCTCATTGGACTTCAAAGAGACAACTCATCTCTTTAAGCTGGGCATGTTTTTAAGAGTGTTGCTGAATCTTTGTAAAATGACCTTTGGGTCTCCCACTGAACTCTGCCTCCAAAATCAAGATGGATAGCAGGATATAGTTTCCCTCACCCAACTTGAGGCAGCCAATTTTGAAAATTTTGGCTGCAAGCACACCAGATGCTGCCTCCTGTCCACAAGAAAGCATTCATTTCCATCTAACCATTTGCACTGAAACCCCTTCAGTATGATGCTTTGCAAGGTTGTGGATTCGGACTAGTCACTGGCTTCCACACTGAATGTTACACCTTTGAAACAACTCACTCCGACAGAACAGCATTTATACTAACACCAAGAACATTTGCCAAGGGGGTAGAAGAATAATAGCCCCTCTGTGCTACTGCACAGGCCAGTTTGAACTATGGCATCATAAACATCAAAAGCAAAGGAGGGAGGGTAGAGAATTAAATGGATTCTGGGATGGAAAGATCTAAATACTTTTAAAAAGCAGCAAAGCCAGTTCACATCAAAGAATGGTGGTTTATAGTGAGCCTGGGGCACAGTGGCTGAAATGCCAAAAGTAGCCCGTGCGAGGAGCAGCTGAGGTTTACCATTTTAATAGGGGTCATTTTATAGATGCCAAATTTTGCTATAAAATGGCCCCAGCAGAACTGTTATTTTAAGCACATTATGCAAAATTTACATAAGATAATCAGTTTTCTGTACAAAACTGCAATAAAATAATTTTACATTTATCATCCCAGTTAATTGTAATGAGTCTAAAACTAATGAGCCTTACCTCTAAACTCCATTTAAGACAATAGTTAATTGCTTCATTTTAATAAATATTGGCAGAATGGCAAGTGTAACAATGACTGAACACTCAATTACTATCTAGGTTAGAAAATGAAGATATACAGTATTAATGATACGCACAATCCAAAAGGCAATTAGCCTTTTAAGGTAGAGTAGACAATTTTCTTAGGAACAAAGTAATGAATGAATTGTCTGAGCTGAACATAAAGCAAGAGGAGGTTCTGTCAACAAGACAGACAGTTTGCGGCACGGCGCCGTGCAGCATGGTTCTGTTTATAGGCTGTTTTGCCTCTAAGTCCCTATCCTCCATCTCTGCTCTGTGCTCTAGACCCATCCACATCTGCCCCATGGAAAAGCAAGAGAGATCTATAAGAGTCTCTGTTTAGATAGCACTTTTCCTCTGAAGGTCTGCAACACAGCTCAGCTTGGCAGTACCGCAGCGATGCAGGGAAATGTTCTTGCTACCATTTTGTGTGGAAATTGAGGCACAGAGGTTAAGTGACCAGACAAAAGTCACCCAGAAAAATCTGTGGGAAAGACGGGATATAATCCAGAATCCCTGTGTAGTTACACCGTACTGGAGAGTAGTGATGCAGTCCTATGGCTGTGGGACCACACACAGACAGATTCACGGGTCCAAGACCTGGGAGACTGGTAGTCTTTGCCAGGCGCTGCATTTGACTCAGAACAAGTCATTTCAGCTCCATGAACCTCTACATCTCTATCTATCCCAGTATAGTTTTATTAAAAAAAAATTTCTGGGGAAAGGAAGACTCTCTTGCTATGGACTGTATCGCACCTAGCACACTGTAGCACCGCAGAAGTACGAACTTGCAAGACCACAAAGGGCAGCCTTTTCTCAGGGAAGAGTCACCTCCTCAACATGTAATTGCCTGTTTGCCCGAGTTGCACCGCTCCTTTGCAAACAATGCCGAGGCCCCTTTGCATAATAGCTTTCTTAACTGAACGTGGCTCTTATTACTTATACTGGGGGAGCTTGCTTGTTTAGAGCAGTTTTATCCATCTTGCTTGAGACCGTTAGTTAACATCTATGTTGCTGTGCAGTCTTATCGCAGGTGGTGAGGGATAAGGCCAATTTTCATTCCCCTTCTCCATAACTCATGTCTCTTAGAGGTAAAACATTCAGCTTGTTCTACACTGGGTCCCATTAAAAGGAATTATATTCTTTCAGAGGTATAGCAACAGCCTTTCTAGATGACCTGTAACCAGCACCATATATAGCAAGGCTGTATTACTGCCTCCTTTGATTTACTGTATAATTATATTTCTCTGGCAACACAATACAGTGTCCTGTTGGCTTTCTTCAGTGAGGCTTCATCCTGAGCTCAGGACATCCTGGTTTTTATTTTCTCCTCCTCTCGCAAGCACTCCCAAATCTCTTTTTCCTAGCAATATGCAGTCGTACATTTCAATTTTTGCAATTCCTCTTTTGGTTCTTTGTTCCATGACTGATTGTTCTCTGTTTATCCATATTTAATCACATTCACCATTTGATATTACTTCAGAGCCCAATTTCAAAGCTCATTATCATTTGTTGGTCTTTAGCATAATTTACAAACCTGAAAACCTCGATCCCAATGTCATTATGCGCATTGTTAATATACACAATAACAAAGCTCGTGTCCCACAGCTGGTTTCTGCAGCATCTCTCTGACAATCTTAAAAGAAAAAAAAACACTTACTGTTTTAGCATTAGCCTCATTCTAAGCACTGCACTAATATCTCACAGCTCCATGACTCTGCCCCTTAGATGTTATTTTAATTGGAAACCGAGGAATTGTGTTAAAAGCTTTATGAATATCTCAGCACTGTGTAGTCTTCAGTTTCATTACAGCCGCCTTTACACTGACAGTAAAGCTGAACAAATTTTAACAAGCTAGTGAAGCATAACCTTCTTTTCATGAAATCACATGGGTTTTCCTAAATGGACTCAGTATTACATGTTTCTTGTCCTTTAAGATCTGATTTATGATTTAGACAAATGCCTACCATTTTCACTTGCAAAAGGCACCCCTACACAGGTCATGCAGGCTTGGAGGAGGTGACTGGACTCAGCAAAGATCAAGGGTGCAGTCTGACCCAAGTTAGGAGATTATTATTTTGATCACTCCCCCACCCCCTTTTCTTTTATGAATCTGATCCTCCAGTACAGTGAGATGACTGATGTGAGCAAGAGGTTGCAGGATCTGGACTCAATATCCTTGTTCATGTCTGACCTTTAGAGTTAGCTTGTGATTCTGTACACGGGGGGGGGGGGGGGGGGGGGGGGGGGGGGGGATTCCTTGTCTGTTTTAATTTCTTACCTGGTAGAAAAATGACCTCCCTTACATTTGTTTCCAACACCTGCACTGTAAGAACCTCTAATAGCGCTGCCTGTTAGTAAGGCTTCCCAATGCTGACCATTTTAAAACCCTGTTTTAGACTGCATGCCACAGGGGTGCTCGCTCCTCCCCCCCCCCATGGGACAGATCCAACCCAGAAAGCCAGGTCATCTGGCTTGGTGAAGATTTTCTAGAGCTTAGTAGCTATATCCTCCAGAACCTCTATCCCCACTAAGCTTGCTTTCAGTGCCTACGTTTTGCGAGACTGCACTACCATCATCTCCACGGAGTGATTAAGCATACTGCCTTCAGACCCTAGGATGTGCAGGTGAAGCTGGACTTCCTCTACAACGGCTTTTCCTGTCTGCTCTGTGCCAGCGTGTGGTAACGGTCTGGGTAAAACAGGGTGCCAGCCCTGGCTGCTGATGGAAAGGAGGTGACAAGATGACAGGCCCTGGAGAACCTGCATCGCTGCCCCTGCCTGTGCTGTGTTCATGGAGGTTGCCCTGTGGCAGCAGGAGGCCACACGGCCACAGCAGCTGCAGCAGCACTTCCTTCAATCCCCGAGCACCAAAAATCCTAGTTATGGTTCTGGCTTTGGGAATGAGGACAGGGGCACTGTTTCTTTGCTGCTCTCAGAGAAGACTTAACTAGCATGCAGGAGAAAGCCATTTGGTTTGAACCAGAGAAGGTAAGAGCCAAATAGAGTGGGGAGAAAGGAGCAGGCTGAGACAGAAGCCCAGTGGGATCAGAGGAGAGGGGAATCAGGGGGGGCACAGCGACAAGGACTGGCTGGCAAGGAGGCTGGGACTGGGAGTGTGAGAAGGTGGAAACTAGGGTTCAGGAAGACTGGGTCTGGAACCATGAGCCATTTGGCTGCTGTGGGATACCTGAGAAACTTTAAACTGAGCCCGCTGTGCATACAATATAGTCCAGTAATTCCACAATCACACACCATTCTTTCTATAAGATCCCTGCCTTACCTACCCTGCAAGATGGAGCTGCTCCAAGAGTGAACAGATATTGTATGGTAGAGACCACCATTGCCTGGAGACAGCCTGTGCTATTTGTTGCAGAAGTTGGGAGGCAGGTAGTGGAGAGGATTGTCTCATAGCTGAGCTCTGCCCCAGAATTCGTATCCGATGCTGGGTATATCACTTAAAACAGATTTTTGCAAATGGAACTTTTAGGTTCCTTGTTTTCTGGGTGCTGGACCTGAGATGTGGAGGTCAGATTTGCTGAGACATCCTTAAATATGATATTTTCTTTTCAGTGCTTCACTTTGCTACCTTAGTTATGTTTTTTAATCATAGGGGTGTGCATCTGTGCAGATGAATTATTTACAACAAACACATTATATCTGCTATACCTATCTATTTATTACATACACACACCATGTGATTTCAAGCTTAAGATGTAGTTTTTTGGAATGGCTGATAGAAATGCTGGGGAAAGAATCCTCTGCCCGGGGCCCTGGAAATACTTCAGCCTGTTGATTGGGCCACAGCAGTGTCCAACTCCCACTTCTGCCCTACTTTCTAGCCAATTTCTGTGAACTGAGCTTGGAGAGCCAAACTCTGTGATCAGCCTCAATTGGCTTCAAATAGTGTTCACTTTGTTCAGAGAAACCATACAGGTTCTGTAATCATGAAGTCTTCCACCTAATAAAGGGGGATTTCATTGCCTTTTAGTTATTGCTATGCTTTGTTCTAAGGAGAGGACTCCATCTCCCATTCCATGGATGCGGGGAGACCTGTGGATGTGGTGTACCTTGATTTTAGCAAGGCTTTTGATATGGTCTCCCTCAACATCCTCACAGGCAAACTAAGGAAGTATGGACAGGATGAATGGACTGTAAGGTGGACAGAAAACTGACTGGAGCATCAGGCTCAGAAAGTAGTAATCAATGGCTCAATGTCTAGTTGGCAACCAGTATCAAGCGGAGTGAACCAGGGGTTGGTCCTGGGGCTGTTTTTGTTCAAAGTCTTCATCAACAACCTGGAAGATGGCACAGAGTGCACCCTCAGCAAATCTGCAGATGACACCGAGGTGAGCAGAGTAGTAGATATGCTGGAGGGTAGGGCTAGGATTCAGAATGACCTAGACAAATTGCAGGATTGGGCCAAAATGAATCACACAAAGTTCAACCAGGACAAGTGCAAAGTCCTGCACTTAGGACAGAAGAACCCCATGCACCTGTATAGGCTGGGGGCTGATTGTCTGGGCAGCAGCTCTGCAGAAAAGGACCTGGGGGTTACAGTGGACAATAAGCTGAATGAGCCAGCCATGTGCCCTTGTTGCCAAGAAGATGAATGGCAAACTGGGCTGCGTTAGTAGGAGTGCTGCCAGCAAGGCAAGGAAAGAGATTATTCTCCTCTATTCAGCACTGGTGAGGCCACATCTGGAGTACTGTGTTCAGTTTTGGGCACCCACTACAGAAAGCACGTGAACAAAATGGAGAGAGACCAGCGGAGGGCAATAAAAAATGGTGAGGGGGCTGGGGCACATGACTTGTGAGGAAAGACCGAGGGAACTGGGCTTATTTAGTCTGGAGAAGAAGAGACTGAGAGGGGATTTAATACTAGCCTTCAACTACCTCAAGGGAAGTTTCAAAGAGGATGGAGCTGGACTGCTCTCAGTGGTGACAGATGATCGAACAAGGAACAACCATCTCAAGTTGCAGCACAGGAAGTTTAGGTTAAATATTAGGAAGAATTGTCTCACTAGCATGGTAGTAAAACACTGAAACAGGTACCCCAAAGAGGTGGTGGAAGCTCCATCCTCGGAGGTTTTCAAGACCTGGCTGGACAAAGCTTTGCCTGGGATGGTCCTGCTTTGAGCAGGGGGTTGGACTAGACGACCTCCTGAGATCCCTTCCAACCCTAATTTTCTATGATTCCCTAAACACCCAGCACTCGAACAGAGATCAAGGAAATGTCATCCACAGAAGTCTGGCAGGGCTGGGCTTAGATACAAACACAGCTCTTAAAATATTAAAGAATTAAGCCATTAAAATACTGAAGAATAGTAAGGGAGATACCTGTGTAGACATCCGACAGACACTTGCCATCTCATTTTTCGTATTATAAACTTGTCATTCTCAACTACTTGTTCACAGACGACAATATGGTCAGAAAAATGTTCTGTGATCAAGCATATCCCACAATTCTCTGGGGTTGCAAAGACCTATGGATGTGGGGTAAAGGAATGCATTTTGAGGAGAAGTGGAGATTGTTGCTTCGAAGACCAGTTGCCAAAAATTGTCCAGGTTCCTTTTGAACACAGAGAGCTAACCCTAGCAATAGTATTACCTGCTTTGATGTCTCTGAAGATGAGAATTGATTCCTTGGTCCCCCCGGCTAACCCAACGTGGAAGTAATAGAACAGAAATTGACAACTTGGAAAAACATTACAATTTACAACTCTATAAAGTGGAAACTCACAGAAGCTAATTTCTGAAATCCTGATGTAGTAAAATGCTTTACACTTAACAGGAGAGTATAAAGCTGGAAAATATCAAAGATAAAAATCACCACAATCTTTGCCCAGTTATTTTCAGTCTCTGCCCCCCACACAGCTCACTATGAGTAGCCCCTTAATCTGCAGGAATCAACACTGAAGAATTTAACCTTATAGTACTTCATTTATAGGTCCAGATGGGCTTCATGGCTTTTTTAAGGCTATGCAAGAAGTTTGAGACAGAGTTTCTAGTTCCCCAACTTGCCCGTAGAAGAAAAAATATGGAAGATATTTCACTGTGCTGGAGTGAGGGCACCAGAATCATTTGGACCGCGTGATCTTAGTCAGACTACTGAAACCTAAAGAAATCCAAGTCATTTATCTATTCCCTAGGGACTGGGCCTGGCTATTCCACACGGTGCATTTCTCCGGTGTGGTTTTCACAGGGTAAGAGTTGTCTTCCCAGGAGGTCCCATAATGGGGTAAGGTAAGAGCAGAGCATAGGAAACAGAGATGTATTTCCAAAGGGTCAAGCATTTATAGGAGCCAGCCTTTCAAACTGCAATGGCATGTTATATTTCTGACAAACTCCTGGGATTGCCAAATCCATTACCTAAACTGGAATAACCTAGCTCAGAAATAAACAGGTAATTCTAAGAAAATAATCATAAACCTGTCTCCAGCAGCACATCACTCGTGAACTTTGCTTCAACCACATTAGAAGACAGGATTATAGATGGGGCTAGAAACAAAAAAGAAATTTACTTCCATGTAAATGGATCTCTTTTTTCCCCAGACCTTAAACCCAACAACTCAGAGCAAAAGGAAGCAATTTTCCTCCTAAGGAAATTTCTGAGAAGAATAGGAGCAGAGGTAGTAATTCTCTACCCTTTAGCCCTGGAAAGTGAAGTGTGATTTATCATACAATGGGGCTAAAATACATCCCTGTGGGCTACAACCTCCCATTGATTTTTATCAGGAAGGCAGAAAGAGCAGCATTGTGGTTAAGGCACAGGACTGAGAGCTAGGTGGTCTGGTAGCAAGTTTCTATTCCCAGAACTGTCTCCAGACTTTCTGTATAACCTTGACAAATTATATCTATTGCTCTGTGCCTCAGTTTCTTCCTGATGAACTATGAAAGTTCAATTCATTGACTCTTAAAGAGTATTTTAGATCATCTGATAATAGGTGACATTGAACTGTGAGGCTGCTGATACGAGTGGAAGGTGTTCATTTACAAGTACAGGACCTAGGACTTGGATTGTGTCCTCTGTAAGAACACCTAAAAATATCTCAGTTCCTGTTACTCTTTTATTTGATGAAGTCTATTTATAGGCTCCAAACTTTCGTTTTAGGCACCTGCCTGATTTTCAGAGGTGTACACAAGACACACAGATCACTTCAGTATACAGACTGCCTCTGCAGAGAGCAGCTGAGATCTATGGGTGCTTAGCACTCTTGAAAAGAATTGGCCTCCCTAACTTCTTTGGCTCTTACAAGATCACGAGGAGTTGAGGCAAGATGTTCTACACCAAGTGGTATTCTGCAATAGTAGCAACCATCTATCCTCTGGGTCATGGTGTATGCATAAATGGTCCATCAGGCACCTGATGAATCTGCTTGTATGGAGTCCTATGACCATCACACCAAGTCCTTTGATGTATATGCTTCAGCAAGAGTACAGAGGAGCGGAAGCTGCCCAAGACTTACCATCCTCCTTTAGACCATTAAGAGAGAATCCAAAGACCAAACCAAGTCCAGACATTAAGTGCCTCAACGGTTTTTGCCAGAGAGCAACACATAAGAACTGCTGCTGACTGCCTAACACCTCAGTGGATGTCGGGGTCCCTTAGCCTTTCTCCAACCAAGGATTACCCACAAGATAGTGAAGGCTAGGGTTTTGAGGCACCTTATACTTGCCTTACTCTGGAGGTTGCAGCCTTGAGGTATTTAATAGGAGCTATCCTGCCACAAGTAGCTCCATCATGTTGCCACCAGCCCCTCCAGTCAGATGCAGTTTACTGTCATACCCAGGTAATCTTTTCACACTTCAGCAAAATACCCCATGAAGAATAGATGGGTCATACACAATTCACTTCTCTCAAAGGGTCATCACTTGGCTAATTCAACACCAACATTCAGCTATATACTTAAAGCCACTTCAACTCAACAACTTCTGTCTTCAAAGCATACTTCATTATCTACCCATAAAGATGAACGCTACAAAATTGTGCCTAACTGAAGGCAGCAAGGTGAGAACAGAAAGAATCAAGAAATCTCCATACAGTTCCTGCTGCCTCTTCTGGTATCAAATTATCAGGCTAAACTCATTTTTCCCCAACCATAAACATGAAATCCTGGCCCCGCTGAAGCCAATGTCATTTATTTCTATGGGAACAGGTTTTCATCCTGTAACTCCTTTTCTTCCTTCCTTCTTGGTGTTTGTCATGGTGTGATGTTCTGAATGTCCTGGAATGGTTTCTCTTTGGTGTGGTTTGATGGTTTTTTGCTTTCTGTACCTGATCTTTTGTGAAATAAAGTTGTTAAAAGTCAAAAGTCCTTCCTTCTCTGGAAGAAAGGGGGATTCTGGAATTCTCCTGCCCGCTCACTACGGCCTGTCACTTACTTGTATGCATGAAGAGGCTAAAAAGAGGAAAAACACTGTCCAGTACAATGGCTGTCAACCTTTTTAGACTCAAGGCACCTCTCGGAAAATGCCAGCTCTTAGTTTTCACTCAGAGTTTGACTATAGAAAAATAATAGACTAATTCTTCTGTTGCAAAGAACTCAGAAAGACCAGGACAGGTCAAAATGTTTTTAACACTATGGATTTCTATTTGAAACCTCTGGGTACATCCACAATTGCAGGGGTGTGTGCTTGCAGTGGCAAAAGTAGTTGCGGCACAAATTGGTGCCACTACATTTTGCTGCAGTGCACACCCCTGCACGTGCACTTTGATGTGGGACAAAATGGCTCACTTCAGGGACACTACCTTTTCCCCACTCCTCCTGGCATGCTGGAGTAGCCACGGGGCAACTAAAGGAGTGGAGATGCTCTGGTCAGCAGTCAAAGTATCTCCCAAGAGGACCAAGCCTCTGCGTCTGCTGGTGCACACTCCTTTTGCCACGCCAGTTTTTTCTGTGCTGGTTTTTCATTTGTTTGTTTTGTTTTTTGCTACTGGGATTTCCTGGTAACAAAATTTGCCCCTGCACTGCAAATCTGCAGCACAGGGCATGTTTGCATGTTCCAGGCATGAGGTTTGTGGTGCTGCAAAGAGGTCTGCAGCACCATAAACCGCACATGCTTGCACATCTAGATTCGGCCTCTGAGTTTATCTTGTGAATCATGTTTGCCCACCTAACACTGCTAACATTGCATGGCACCCTGTGACACCCTTGGAAAGATCTCAAGGCACCCCAGGGGGCCAGAGTACCCTATGAGAATCATTGGTTCTAGTGACATTGCCAGAAGTTGGGGACCTACTAATTTGGGAGTTCTCACCATAGCTCTGGAAATGACTCTCTCCAGTGACTTAGCTCTTCTGCCTTTGTTTATGCATCTTGGGAAAAAAGTTCATCTATATTTATTTGTCCTATAGAGTTTGGTAGGGCGGAGGGGGGAAAAATCCCTCAGAATATGGATACCCTTGGCCTGATTGCAAGGTTTCCAACCCCCAAGAATTTTTTTAGTGACAATATGCAAACTCTTTACTGCCAGCTAGACTTTTATACTGACCTACATTTTATATTATGTGAATGTAACCCTTCTGCTAGGAGGGTTAGTCACAGTTCTGGGTTCAAATTTAGGGGTTTAAAACCAACTTGCTAAATCTGGCTCATGCCTCCATTCAGAAATCCCAGGAAAACAAATTTTACTTTGGCTATTCTGAAGTGAACAAACTTCCCCATTCACATGCAGTGTTCGTTTAAAGCAGAGTCAATAATATGAGCAATGAGGTTTTTGATAAATAAAGGCTTACTTGACTGCAGCAATGGTTTTATATCATGCTGCCCCTACTTGAGGGATCTCCTACTCACCTCACACCCTGATACACCCCACTGCACCCTGCACAGTGCTGTCCACACCCTGGTCCACCCCCAATCTTACCCTGCCAGCCCCATTCTCTCCATCCCAGTCTGGACCCTCACCCATTGCTTCTGCTCCCTCCTGTGGCTCTGTTCTAGCCACACTGTCTCCTTCTCTTTCCTGCCTGGTGCCTCAGAGCACCTAGAACATCAAGCCCTACTGACCTTTAAGGTGGGCAACCATTGCAGGCAAGTGATGACTGATTGGATGGAGCAGCAGCACATGGTTGGGAGGGTGAGGGTGGGAATGGGCTATGGAGGTGCCTGTAGACCACAAAGCTCTGTTGGAGAGTTCCCTGCAGGGCTTTGAGCTGTGCTCCTGGTTAGACACAAGGTGGCACTACTCTTCTACCTATCCATCACCATCATCCAGATCTGGTGACAACAGATCTTCAATCAAGCTCTATTTCTTAGTCTTTTATGGACAACTCAATTTTTTGTAAATAGACTGTCTGTAAATTTATGGATAGTTGATGATTCTGTGTGATTATCAAGGATGTTTAGAGGCCAGGGATCCCCTGAGCTGCACTGCAGTTTTAAGTGTTTAGCACATCTAGAAATTTTGAATGGATGCATCTGTAATATTCTTCAGTCTTTGTATTATTAATTTTTAAATATCCTAGATAAGTTATAGAGTTAACTTTGATTATGTCACAACTAATAATCTTCACATAACTGAGCATTTATGTTCTCTTATTGTTTAAACTCTTATTAATTTTGGCCCAGAGATTGAGAGGTGCTGAGCTCCCTGTGGAAGGTAGAAAAACACCCTCAGTTTCTAGTGTAGATTTGGAGAGAAGACACCACTCAGCATTGCTCAAGAACAGGCTGAAACTAATGTTCCCTTAAAGATACCTCTTAGAATTTTTTTGGAACAGTTTAACGTTTTTCAATCATACTGGTTTTTATATATGGGAAAAAAATCCAAATTGGATCTAGCACTTAATACAGATTGTAAATTTTCTCATCGTTTCTTGGATCCCTTTTCCTTTTTCATAATAGCACTTTTTTGGAGACAATTTCTGCCTCCTACATTCCCCCATCTTTATTATTGCTCTACTGTAGTACATTTCATTTCCTGGTATTTCTTTAGAAACATTTCAGCTCCCAAAATCTGAATGTCAAAGTATATATATCTTACTTGCTTGGGCCATTAGTTCATTTTCTAAGGACCAAGTTAAGCAGCCTTTGATCTTTCCTGCTTCCCACACAAAGTCCCCATCCAGATTTCCAAGCACTAGTTTTCATCTGGAGGTCCATCTTGATAGGATGAAACTCACTCTAGTGGCACAAAGCTGAAGCTATTGGGCTTTCTGTGAATGAAGCATGCTGGGGCTGGGCAGGTCATATATATCACCCAAATCCTGGTTGATCTGCATAATAAGCCAAAATACTAGCTGCAGCCTCTCAGGGTACATCTATATCACAGCAGCAGACTGCTCCATCAGGCTGCTGAGGAAATAAATCCCACTCACCTGTTTCCACTTCATGCACATCAGAAGAGGCAGGGAGCACACCATAAAGGTTGCACCATTATGACACTGAAGACCTACCACATTCAAGAATGGCAGTTTTGAGCATCCCCTCCCCCCAGGACATCCTCAAAAATCTACCGTTAGTGCTGGTTACTGGGGGCCACTGAACCTATACAAATGCAAATAAGTGGCCTATCACTTAGGTCACTCTAGCTTGTCCCAAGTATGGTTTTATGTGCATGGGATCAGCTTGGAGATCCTTCCCATAACCTGCAAAAATAGTGGCCTGGCTCATCTCCCACTCAGAGTTTAAATGGTTTGACAGCACGTGTCCTTGGCCCTTCGTCATTCTCTATTATGACAGGCAACTCATTTTTTCCTCTGCTTATCCCACACCTCCCATTTTGAGCAATCACAATACATCCTCACGTGCGAGCTAATCCTGGTTTTCTTCTAGATTGCTATTGATTTCACTGAAAATGTTTGGGTGCAACAAACAGTTGGGTTTGATGGAAAATTTACCTGTAAGGGAAAAAATGGATTTGACACAGAAATTATTAGCTGCAGTCCCATGTTCTATATTGTGTGGATCAGACAAATATTAGGATCTCTCAACCTAAGGATTGCAACTACCCAGCTTTACAGCTAGATCAGAGTGGGAGCTGAAGCTATTTTCTGTTGTTACCATCATTCTCCTACCTATTTACAAACCTATTCACCAGTGGATCTCAAAGCACTGTTCAAAGGAAATTCAGGATCACTATTACTATTTTACAAAAGGGGAAACTGAGGAAGAGAAAAATGATGCAACTTGCCCAGTGTCACACAACAGATCTGTGGCTTGGGAACAAAACCTTGGTCTCAGTCAAACATGGGGTCACTTGATGGAAAACAGTGACAGCCAGTGAGCTAGGGGATCAGACTGGTTTCTTTTGTCTTTAACCCTTATCACGATGCTTTCTGCTATGCATATAAACAATGCTTATACCTTGTGACCACGGTCTGGTATAGAGAAAGCCCAATACAGAAGTGGGACAGCTTGGGAGGGGTGGTGCGGTTAAGCAGGGGTTGTTGCAATGAAAAGAGGCATGCAGCACTGCAAAACAAGAAGGCACAGGCAGATGAAATAGATATATGAATTATCTTTCCTCTGTATCCAGAGGAGAATGCTTCTGTGGAGCCCTCAGTGGATGTTAAGGCAACTCCAAACTAGGGAAACGGTCTATGCTCCCTGAGGTATATCCACAGTCAAGTGCCAGGAGCAGGATTGGTACAAGGAGGCACAAGTCCCCCCAGACCCTGCATCAATGACCACTATTGAAGCTCTTTTAATTCTCCGATAATGCTGAGCTTCATTTCTACTAGAGAGTGAGGAAAGACACAGATAAGCCATGAATCTGTGGTTTGTGTTATTTTATGTTTGTTTGGCTTCTGTCTTAATATTGTCCTTTGAAAGATTCAGGAACAACAGTGGGGAAGTAGAGATGAGGTATTATACAGCTAAGCAAGGCTTATACAGATCCCAGAGATGAACAAGTAATATTAAGGAGCTGATCCTATGCTCCTTACCGATTCATTTCAATGAGAATTTTGCTTTAGTAAAAGGAACAGGATCAAGGCTTATGTGTGACCCTGACACAGTAATGGAATAGTAATATGGGGCAGAAAAAAAGACAGTTAATATGACCTTTGGGGGAAAGAAAATGGACCCTAAATATTGAAGTCATGCAGTTAACTTGTAGGACAATCCTGTATGCAAGCAGCTCTGTTACCTTCAACAATATTGCTCAGAGGAGCCAACTGAGCAGGACTTGGCCCTCAGTTCATGAAAGTTTACAGTAGTTCACTGTTTGATAGCTGATAAGTCCAATTACCCTTATGCTCAGCCACTTACCCTTAATTAATTCATAAAATAATTATTACAGAGTGCTGCTCTACTTAGATTTTGTATTGAACTTCAATATAAAAGCTGGCTGCTTTGGAAGAGTTAGAGCTGAAAATAATCAATATGAAATAACAGCCACCATAAATACCAGCTGGATCTGATTTACTCAGCGTCAGGGAGGAACAAGTAATGTATAGGTAAAAGGGAGTAGGCAGAGCCTCAACTAACAAAAGTTGAGAGGTAATTTTGTGAAAGCCTGGGAGGGAAAGGAGGACTGCACCCATGAAGCTGTCCGCATGCATGGGAAAGTTAGCATGAAACTTTCACTGGTTCTTCAAGAGCTGGCAATTTTCAACTCAACACCTCTGGGCTTTTCATAGATCCAGGGGCTGATGAAACCACCCTCACAAACATGAAAGTGTGAACAACTGAACATAAAGTTTTGCCTAGGAGAATTATTGCCTGACAGCTGGGGAGGGGAGGTGGGGGCTGGAGGGAGGAAAAGCAATTTCTGTTTTGCCAAAACTTGAGACAACTTTAAAAGAATTTTTACAGTAGCAAATCTAAACTGCTGTTGTCAGTGTATTCATACCTCTGCTTTAGGAGTTTATTGGGCTGCACTTGCCCTAGAGTGACACTGTTTTCATTTTTCAGTCTAGCTTGACTTACTGTTTTATTGTTGGTGCCTTGTCTTCCTCTGTGAATAGGCTGTACATCTGCAGAGCTGAATGATTGCTACAAAATAAATAGAAACACATGTTAACTTTTAAAAACAGACCGACTTCTGCTGTGTTCCCTTCCTTTTGGTGCTCGGTGTGGGCGATGCAATGTATTAAGGCTCATCACACCTATGTTGCATTGTGCTGGGTCACTGTACAAGCACCCCGAACATACACATCCCTGCCTTGCTGAAACACTATAACATAGTGGAAGGGGCTGGGTTGGAGGTGGCCTGTCCTAGTGCTTAAACCACCAAAGGAAGACAGGAGCCAGGCGCCTAATCTGAAACACAGGGTGGGTCACGGTTTGGGAGCCAAGTCACCACAGACTCAAGGGGAAACCCTAGGGCAGAGAACAAACTACAACAGGGTCAGGGTCACAGTCTGGGAAACTGGGTGCCAAGTTCCCAAACCCAAGAAAAAATCCACAAGAACCAGGAAAACCAGCAAGCACAGGAACAGAGAGGCTTGCCAAAGCAGACCTTTAGCAGAACTGCTGACTGGTCTGCAGTCTCTTGCCACAGCTGGAGCTAAATGGAGAAGCTGCTCTCCCAGCACCTAATTAGAAGGCCAAGAGAGTGGCCAGCTGGAGTCAGTAGCAGGTTTAGAGTTGCCAGTCAAAGCCCCAGGCAGGTGTGGCCCACTACACAATTAGCCCAGGCTAGCTCATGACGCACAGCTACCATTTCAATAGTGCCAGGGGTGCTCCAGTGCTGCTTGAATAACCTCATCTAAGACTGAAACTGGTGTTGGGTGCATCCTTGGCTCATGCTGAAAAGCAGCTATAATACCGTTTTTGGCTCTGGTGCATACAGAGTGGGAGTGAATGGTTTCACAATAGTGCCTAGCATAGTTTGACATGGAGTAGACCCTTAGGGCATGTCCACAAATGCAGGCACGTGTGCTTGCAGCAGCTCAGATAGAAGCAGTGCAGATTTGAGCTGGGGCCTTTTGCCTCAGTGCACATGCCCAGATGTGCACTTTGGTGTGGGGCAAATTGTGCGATTTGGGGCAAAATAACCCTGACTGGCTGCTACCAGAGCGTCTCTGTGGAGGACCCAGCCTCCAGTTGCCTCAGGGCATGATCCCGGTATTTTTCACTCCATTTTTTTTTGACCCCTGGATATCCAGGGATCTAATTTTGCGCCCCTCCCACTGCAAATTTGCAGTGTAGGGAACCTTTTCCTGTTCCCACACGTGGCTCTTGCAGCATCTCAAAGGTGTTTGAAATGCTGCAAGAGGCACGTGTGGGCTTGTCTGGACGCACCCTTAGGGCATGTCCAGACAAGCACACACGTGCCTCTTGCCCTGCCTCAAACCCCTTTGAGGGGGCAAGAGGCAAGAGGTGGGGCAAGAGGCAAACTTGCAGCACAGGGAGAAAATTAGACCCCTGGATATCCAGGGGTCTAAAATATTGAAGTTTAAAAAAGTGAAGCAGGACATGGTTCAGGTGCCCCGAGGCAACTGGAGGCTGGGTCCTCCGTGGAGATACTCTGGGTGCTGGAGCGTCTCTATGGTTGCCCCTCTCCCTGGTGCTGAAACACATGGCTGGCCAGGCTGCATGTTTCAGCACCAGGGCTCTGGTGCTTGTGAGTAAGGGGTCGGGGGGGGGGGGGGGGCTGGAAAATGGGGGGAGGGGACCATGGGGAGGGCCAGGGCTGGCCCCTCTCCTGCCAGCCCTCCAAGACCCCTGACCCTGCTGGGGATGGCCCCTCCCCCTGCCGGCCCCCTTGAGACCCTCTCCCCCTGCCGGGGCCAGCTCCTCCCCCTGCCAGCCCACCCCAAGGCCCCCGACCCCTGCCGGGGCTGGCCCCTCACCCCACCAGCCCCCGCCAGTCCCCTGACCCCTGCCGCAGCTGGCCTCTCCCCTCACCAGCCCCCCTGAGGCCCCTGACCCCTGCTCTGGCTGGCCCCATTCCCCAAAGCCCCCCCCATCCCTGCCCCACCACCCTATAGCGTAAACCTCCCCCCGGCACTTACTGGTAGTTCAGCTGCCATCTGCCTGACTAGGGCCCCACCCGCACAGTGCAGGACAGGCTGACAGTCCTAGAGGCCCCAGCCCAGGCCCTGCTCCCCCCCGCTGTCCTGTGCTGCCGGGGGGGGGGGGGGGCTCTGCCAGTAGGCCCTGGAGCCCACCAACCCCTGCTTCTAAGGCAAGCAGAGGCTTTTTTCCCCTTTTTTTTTCTGTTTTTTTTCTGGGTTTTGTGATGGTGCCTGAGGTTGTGGGGATAGCCATGGGGGCCTGGGGAATGCAAGGTGGGGGGTGAGAATGGGTGGGGAAGCCATTGGGGGGATCTGGGGGAGTGGGGGGTGGGGCAGCCATTGAGGGGGCTGCAGCAACTGGTGGGGGATGGGGTCAGGGGCAGCAGTTGGGGGGCATATGGACCTTGCAGGGGGCCAGTAGCCTCTGTGGGGGCCACTTGGCCCCCATTGGGGGGTGCACCCCTTGTGTGGTGGCTGAACCCCCCCATTAGGGGGCCAAACCCCTTGTTTGGGGCTGAATCCCCTGTTTGGGGGCCAAACCCCTTGTTTGGGGCTGAACCCACTGCTGGGGGGCTGCACCTCTTGTTTGGGGGTTGAACCTCCTGTTGGCGGGCTGAACCCCTTGTATGGGGGCTGTACCACTTGTTTGGGGGTTGAACCCCATGTTGGGAGACAAAACCCTTGTGTGGGGGCTGAACCCCCTGTTGGGGGGCTGTACAGCTTGTTTGGGGGCTGGACCTCCTGTTGGGGGGGCCAAACCCCTTGTGTGGGGGCCATCTCCTGGTGGGATTGCAGCAAAATGTGTAATCATGAATTCATGAAACATGTATTTAGAGTTCACTTTATTATTATGCTAAGAGACTTGCTTTACCACTGTAGATATATCAACAAAACATTGTCCAACTGATCGCTGTCTCTGTCTTGCTCTCAATCCCATTATAGTGGTCTTTTGTTTTACTTGTGGAGGAACATGGATTTGGGGGTATTTTACAGAGTGACTTTGGGATTTTTTTTTTATCAGGGATTTTTCAGTTTTCCAATAGGGAACACCAGAATTCCTGCTAGGGAGGCCAATGGCAGGACCCTGCCTGCTTAGAGCTGGCGCCTTGGACCCAGCTGGCTGTGGCTGACCTCCTGGCCAAATGGGGCCAGGAGGACATGCTTTGACAATTCAAAGCAGGCTACCACACCCAGAACATGTTCTGGGCTATAGCTGCCCAGATGGCTGGGCAGGGGGCACACATGGCACTAGTGCCATACAGAGGCCAACCCTGCAACCACAGTCCACTGGCAGCTGGCCCAGAGGGGCAGATGCCTCTACTGGTTCTGCAGTCCCCATCCGAGTCTGGCAGGTGCACAGCAGGTCACAGCCAGGCAGCAGCCCCCACTGCCAGACCCCTGCAGTAGGTAGAGGGTGCAGGGAACTCTCAGGGCTGCTTCAGCAGTCCAGCTGGCACAAGGGGTAGTGTTCCCAGGTACCAATTGGCTGGGCCCCAGAAGCTCCTGAGAGCTAGTAACCCTGAGCTACTTGCCAGGGCAGCTTTTTATACTGCTGGGGCCAGCACTGGTGCTGACTCCGGGCTCTAGCTCCCCCTGGGTGCAGATCTGGGAGAAGCCAGGTAGGGTTATTTTGCCCCAAGTGGCACAATTTGCTCCACACCACAGTGTATGTCCAAGCACATGTGCTAAAGCAAAACTCTCCGGCTCAAATTTGCACCACTTCTATTTGAGCTGCTGCAAGTGCACGTGTTTGCATGTGTGGACATGCCCTTAGGCTCCAACTGCTTGGACTTGTGATGGAAATATCACCCTCTGAGAAGGAAGGTCCATCTGAGCCTAGTGGCCCAGTCAGCCAGCTGCTGAAGCCAACGGTACACAAGGCAGCAATGTGACCAATATTATTTCTGGCTCCATTTGACTCCTGAGTCTAAATGAACAGGTACTGTTTACAGCTAGGTCAACCAGAGGTCACCTTTAGTACCAGTACAGAGACATTACCCGTTCTGCCACTGCATCCCTCGCCCCCAAATAGTTTAGTAACTCAGTGAAATGCCAGCTATGGCTTATAACAGCACATTTGAGTGAGCAGCAGAGCTCAGTAACTGGAATCAAATTATCATTTGTATAATTTATTATATGCTCATACTGGAAATATTGACTGAGAGGTATGTCTATCCAATCAGGAAACAGCAACAAGCCACATGATTTGCCTCCACTCAAAAACCCTTCCGCTTTTGAAAAATTTCTCCTAGAGATAACAAAATGCTTTGTGGGGATGCAACTCACCAGTCAGGCTGTGCTATGTGCCATCCACACTGCCAGGCCGACAGGCAAGATGTAGTAGTGTGTTACAGGAGCCTTGCAGAAAGACTCCTGCTTTGGGCTCTGGAGGTCTCCGGTTCAGTCCTACATACTGCCATAACTTACTCCCACAGAAGCTGAAGGGAAACCTGCCACTGATGTCAGCAGGAGCAGAATTAGGCCAAGGCTGATCTCATTTGAATATCTGACTTGCCATGATTAAAATAAACATCTGAACAAGCTACCGACGATCATTCCTTCAGTATTCCATGATAATGAGTAAATCACTGTCTGTTCAGAAATAGTTTATAAAGATCAGAAGAGGTACAAGTTTATCAAGGGATTTGCTCGGCGATTGTTACCCAGAATCATGATGATATGATGATAAATATATATAAATCATTGTAATAAACAGTCTCTGAACTAAAAGTCATACACATTTGGAATGAGCTACCTAAGGAACAGTCTTGCACTTAAATTAGTTTTTAAATGTTAAGTACATGACAAATTGACTGTCTGCTATGAGAATCTTGAACTTAATTAATACAGTGTTGGATTGGACCTGTTACCTACTGTCCTCTGGGAATAGCTGCTCCATTCAAATATATCTATCTGTTCCAATCATGCTTAAAAATGAGCAACTGGGACTCACTATCCTTGTTCATGTACCGCATCGTCTCATGGATAAGCATACCTTCAGAAAAACACTTTCAGTGCAATTTTTACCATTTCCTTTCTAACATGGGGTAGAGTTTTAGGTAAATGCAATTTGTGCTCTGTAACGAGACTATAAGCTTTTGGGGTACCACGGCATTCAGGAATGGTGGCATTGGCCTTAAAAAACATACTCCTTTGCATCCAAAGCACAGGCCTCCTAAGCAATACCAGCCTTTGATACTATACCACCCTAATGCCTGGGCACTATAACCCCTATTTTGTTCCTACAGGGGCCTATGGAAGCAGTGTTGCTGGATTCAAAAACAGTGGGAAGCTGGCCATCAGTGTCGAGATGCGAATAATCTTAGTGGTCACAGATTAAATAACAAGACTCATTTCCTGTGCCTCCCCTAGAGCAACAGAGGGAGGGATTATTAGAAGGGATGAGCTGAATCTCTCATGTACTCTCTTGCACAAGACACAGAGAAAACATGCTCTTACAAAGATCTCACACTATCACACAGACTGTTCTTCTCTAAACTCATCACCAGCTGCAGCCATCTGTCCAAGGGCAAGGGCACGACCAGCTTCTTTATGGGCAGCCTGCCCTGTGAACAGATGGCTGTCAGAGTAGTCAAGTGACGTTCAGGGCATGAATCAGGCAAGAGAATTTCAGGGTCTGCCCATCCTGAACTCACCCCCCTGGGTTAAGTGAGGAGGGATGCTTAATGGAAGTTACACTGTAGATAGGGGCAGGCCCTTATGTGTTACTGGTTGTGTTGTCTTTACCTCTACAGAAGGCATTTCCCCTCTAAGAAAACAAACAAATAAGAAATAACCAAATTACAGTAGCATTTTTGATCTACCAAAGGAGGCTACTACAGACTTCTCAAGCCGCTGATAATGTGCTTGGTGCTATACAAGGAACGCATCACCGAACCATCCCCTAAAGAGTTCAAATACACAGAAGCCAAAAGGACTGAGTGACTAGGGCTCTGCCCCCTCTTATTAATATTGCTGTTAAATAATTTCTTGTGTTGGCAGGAAGCAGCGAATCTTAGGGAAGGAATGAACCAAACGACGAGTGCAGAAACCTATTGCAAAGAATTCTTAATCCATAGATATTAATGAAATCCACTGAACACTGACAGGAGAAATTACTTCTCTCTGTTTAATAACTCTTGCACTGTACATCACTTCCATTTTTGGCCTAATCTTCCAAACAATAAATGCAGAGGTTCAGGCAAATTTCTTTAGGTTCCCTTTGAGTAAAGAGCGAACTTTTGTATCTAATATGGATTTTTTTTCCTGACGCTCTAATACCACTTCTCCACTAATCGTGCCTGACTGCTTTGAGAAAAAAAAACCACATGAACAACTATTTTCATTACTTTTTTTATTCTGCTGTTCCCAAATGGGCATATTTCAGGAATCTATTTACAAGAGATAAGTAAATATATGTATCTATTTAGTTTTGAATTTGTGTGGGCAAAGGAAGCCATCACAATAATTAAACTGCAAAACAGTTTCCATAATAATATATATATCTGATTCAAATATAAGCAGTGGATTTTGTTTGTTGGTATACTCTCAGTCAGGTTATTCATTAGCTTCTGGAACTCATGGCAACAAAAGCTTACCAGGACTGACAGACAATTAGGCATTTATATGAACGTTAAAAAAATATACTGAAATAACTTCTTATACATAAACCAGCCACTTAACTGGTAGTTAAAAATATAACTGCTATCTCCAGACAGGCAGCATGGCCCAGTGGTTAGGATCATAATCAAATGGCCCTGTCACAGACTTCCGGTGTGATTTTGGGCAGGTCACTTGCGGGTGGTTTCACAAAAATATGTAGGTACTTAGCTTCTATTGATTTCTATGGGAGTTGGGTGCCTCAACAGCTTTGTGGGCTTGGGCCTATGTAAAGTGAGTAGCAAGTTTTTCTTACTCGCCATTGGTAAAGTAAGGATAAAATTGCCAAAAAAACTATATGGCGCAACAATACTATCATAATAAGGTCAATAAACAAATACAGGCACTTCCCTTTGAAACCGATGTAGGCGACAGAATGCAAGACTGTGTGGGTTATGGGTCCTGGGTCCCCGTGCTGCTTTCTTGCATGAAGTACATTAAAGTAGCAGTCTGTAACAGAGGTCTCTGGGCTCTCTGTACATACATTTTTTAACAACCTTATAAATGTCTAAATGTTGTTCAGAAAGAGTCCAGGGAGAACCCCGCAGGGGAGGCAAGGCAGAGTGCAACTGGCTTGCCATGGAGCCCAGATAAGGAGCCTAATTAGAGGACACCTGGGGAGTCACCTGGCCAGAAAGAGGTAGGGCATGGAAGAGATATAAGCCAGGGCCAGGGCAAGCAATTTGACCCTGGAGGTTGAGGAGGGAAGAGCCCAGCTGTGAGGTGCCTGTGGCTGGGAGGCACATGATGAGCATGCTATGCCTGGTGGTCTTAGTGGGACTATGAGGGGTGGTGTGGAGGTCCCATAGTGCCCAGAAGGGTGATCCCATAACACCTGGGAGGCAGTCCTAGTATGCCCAGAGCGGCAATCCCATAGAGCTTATAAGCAGCAATCCTATTAGTACCTAAGAAGTACGCAATTGCCTTGAGCCCTGCCTGGGGCAGGCTCAAGGCACAGACTGGGGGGCCAGTGGGCCCAGAGCATTAAAAGGACAGGACTTAGGCTTGAGGGCAGAGATGGGGCCAGGGGCCCAGACAGAGAGAGCTTAGGAAGACCCAGCACCTGAGAGGTGCAAGATAAGAAGCTGGGAACCCCAAAGCTTGGTTCACTGCAAAGGACTGGAGCTAGAGGGCCCAGCAAGAGAAAAAGGGTGGAAGCTGAGAAGGCCAAGGCCCAACATGGGAAATGACTGAGGCTTGCTCTAGGACCCTTAGTACAGTCTCCCTTCCAATAAAATACAACATCAAAGGCATGGTGGGTAAGAAGGTAAGGGTCCCTAGAGTTAGAGCCAGGGCAGGAATTGCGTGGTGCAGCCACCCCTGGAACATGAACCCATCACACAGTCATTACGGTTTTCTCTTTCCAGCACTTTACCCCATGAATGCTTGTAAACAGCTTCTTTTTCTTCAACAATCCCTTTCAGTTGAGTATGACTGTCTTCCTTGATTGTCTTATCTGTGAGTCCAAAGACGTTTAACGAGGCTGATCCAGGATCAACAGACTCTACTGCAACTCCAACACATGTTTCCATGCTGGATAGGTGGCTCTGGCTTCTTGATTCGGTTTACAACATGCTGTTTCTGCTGCTCCCACCTTTCCATCTCTTGCTGTCATCATAAGGCTTCAGAGTACTGAGATCCTTGCAGCAGACTCTCCCTCCATTTGGTGTGGTCCTGCGCAATAGTCTCCCATGAATTGGTGCTGATGTTGCATTTTTTTCAAGATGGCTTTTAGGACATCCTTCAAGTGCTTTCTCTGCCCTCCTTTTGAGCATATGCATCAAATGAGCTGGGAAAATAAAACTTGCTTCTGGAGTCAGACATCCGGATGACACTTCTAGCCCAGCGAAGTTGATGTTGGATGATCATCACCTCAGTGCTCATGGTGTTTGCTGGTGAGAGGATGATAATGTTGGTGCACCTATCTTCCCACTGGATTCAGAGGGTCTTCTGCAGGCAGTGTTAATGGTACTTCTCCAATGACTTGGGGCATCTCCTGTATGCTGTCCCCATCTCAGTTCCATACAGTAAAGAGGGGGATCACACTCCTTGATCAACCATGAGCTTGGTTTTGGATCTGATGTTGTGATCTTCGAACACCCATTTCCTCAGGCATCTGAAGCCTGCACTTGCACATTTGAGGCTATGTTGGGTTTCTTCATCGATGTCAGCCTTCTGTGAAAGACAGCTTCCGAGAACAGGAAATACTTAACGTTCTCCAGAGTCTCAATGTGAACCTGAATAATTAGAGCTGGGGACAGCTTATTAAGAGGTTGTTGAAAAGGACCTTAATTTTATGAATGTTAAGTGTCAGTCCCATTTTCTTGTACACCTTGGTAAAGACGTCAGTGATTGCCTGAAGGTCTGCTTCTGAGTAAGCACATACTACAGCATCAGCAGCATACTGGAGCTCAATGATTGAGGTCAGGGTGCTCTTAGTTTTGCCTTGGAGTTATTTGAGATTACACAGTTTACCATCCATTCGGTAGTTTGGCTCCACTCTGACTGAAAGCCTGTTGGTGGTCAGATGTAGCATCATGGCAAGGAATATTGAGAAGAGTGTTGGATTGATGATGCAGCCTTACTTAGCTCCCATCTTAATCGAAAAGGGATAGATGTATTACTGAGAACCACCACTCCCATACTGTCACAGAGCAGGCAAAGAATGGTGATGAATTTTGGTGGGCATCCATACTTCAGCAGGATCCTCCCCAGTGCTTCTCGGTTGACAGAGTCAAAGGCTTTTGTGGGGTCAAAAAAGGCCAGGTGGAGAGGTTTATGTTGTTCCTGGCATTTTTACTGCAGCTGGCAAGCTGTAAAGATCATCTCAGTTGTGCTTCCTGATGCCCTAAACCCACACTGAGATTCTCAGAGGAACTCTTCAGCAAGTAGAAGGAGATGGTTCAGGAGGGTTCTTGCAATGATCTTTCTGGTGGTGGACAGCAAGGTGATCCCTCTGTAATTTCCACAGTGGGACCTGTCTCCTTTATTGAAGATTGTCATAATCATGGCATCCCTGAGATCATCTGGGATTTCCTCATCATTCCAAATCCTTAAGATGTGGACATGGAGCTGTGATGTATGCTCCTCTCCCCCCTGCTTGAAAATTTTGGTAGGGATTCCATCAGCTCCAGATGCCTTGTCTTTGTTCATCTGCTTGATGGATTTCCTCACCTCATCAAGGGTTGGAGGGATTTTGAGATCATCTCTGAATGGGTATTGTAGGATGGAGTTGAGAACACTCTTGTCAGCAACAGAGTCTCAATTGAGAAGGTCTTCAAAATGCTCCTTCCAACAGGTGTTGATGACTCCCCTTTCCTATATCAGGTTTCCCCCATCCTTAGGTCTCAAGGGGGTTGGTCCCAGACCGAAGACGGCTTCGGTAGCATTGACAAAAAAGTGCATATTATGGATGTCAGCAAGATATTGAACCTCCTTTGCCTTGCCTTCCCACCATCTGGTCTTCATATTGCGGGTCCTCCTTTGGACTTCTACCTTGAATTGCTGGAGATTCAATTTATTTTGCTCAGAGTTGATGTTGTTCCGCCAAACACAAAAGGCCTTTGTCTATCAACTCTTGGATCTCCAGATCATGCTCATCAAACCAGTCTTGGTGTTTCCTGGTAAAGAATCCAAGTGCCCCTTTGTTGGTGGTGATGACGGTGGACTTGAAGCCACCCCAAGCACTGCCAACATTCTCGCATTGTGGTTGATTGAAATTTGCCAAGCTTTTGTTAGGCACTGATGGAAGAGGTCTCACTTGATTGGGTCCTTGATGTTGCTCTTCTGTCAGCATTGCTTCTGCTGCAGCTGTCATTTGAAACTAGAGTGAATGACAACTGAGCAGGTGAGTCAATGACTGGTCTAGCAATCATCAGCTTCTAGTGTACCTAAGGGGACCGCTGCTGCCGAGTCAGGGTTCTTGTCACTTCAATTTTATATTGAATTTATTTCAATCAAGTTTGCTGGATGCTTCCATGTGCCAAAAATTAGTATGTTGATTCCCCAATGGGCAAAAGAAAAATCAGCTGCCAGATTCCAGCATTGCCTTACTTGCTCAAATGAAGAATGGACACAAAAAGGCTTATCAGCAAATATACAGATTCACTTCAGACAGCACCCACGGTGGGTGTGTGACAATATATCCACAAGTAACCTAAATGCTTGAATCCAACATTTAGACACTGCCAAGATCTTTGAAGCTTCACTCAGCTGCCACCTAGTCCCATAGGAAGCCATAAGCACCTCAGTTTACACCAAATATCATAATAGTGGAGATTGTAATGCTAAACATGGGTTGTTCTATCTATAGGGACATTCAGGTCACTTATGTGCCTTGGGCCAAATCCTCTTCCACTGAACTGGGCACGTCTACACGTGCTTTAATGTGCATTAACTTATTTTAATGCACATTAAAATGTCACATAAAAACCATGCTTTTTACTTAATGTAGATTAAAATAGGCTAAAGCACATTAAGCATCACTTAAAAAGCATTCGTTTTAGTTAATGCACATTAAGCTAGGTTAACATTTATTTTCCTAGTATTTCACAGTGGAGGACACTTTTACACATGCTTTGGGGGTTGAGGTGGTAGCACTTTATTTAGAGCAGCTCTGAGAGCCACTCTAATTAAAGTGCCTCAGCATCTTGTGTATCAGTGTCCCCACACTTCAAAATGCCATCAGGGGCACTGGGCCTAAAGCTCATTCTGCAAGATGTCCCCACTGCCATTTTGGGGTGCTTCCACACATGCAAGCATGTGTGCTTGCAGCAGCTCAAATAGAAGTGGTGCAAATTTGAGCTGGGGCTTTTGCCTCAGTGCACATGCTTGGACATGCACTTTGTTGTGGAGCAAATTGTGCCACTTGAGGCAAAATAATCCTGCCTGGCTCCTCCTGGATCTGCAGCCAGGGGGAGCTAGAGCCCGGGCCAGCACCTGTGCTGTCCCCAGCAGTATAAAAACCTGCCCTGTCCTGGCCCCATCCATACAAAAAGCTGCCCTGGCAAGTAGCTCAGGGCTACTCGCTCTCAGGAGCTTCTGGGGCTCAGCCAATTGGTACATGGGGACACTACCCCTTGTGCCAGCTGGACTGCTGCAGCAGCATCCCAAATCCATTTTTAAAAATATCTCAAAATCCATGTTCTTCCACAATTAAAACAAAAGACCACTCTACATACACACACATATATGTATCTAGAGAGAGAGAGAGAGAGAGAGAGACAGCGATGAGTTGGGTAATGCTTTATTGGTATATTTACAATGTTAAAGCAATTTGACAGACTACCAGTGTCTCTATCATCATGAAAAAATAAATTCTAAATATCTATATGTGTTGATGTGTGCTTTTGGTTTTCTTCACACATGATGGGTGTGTGATGGGGGGATGTGGTGTTTGAAGGAAGGGGGTGGCAAGGGGCTTGGGGGAAGGCAGGTGGGTGTGTGGGTTTGTGTGGAGGGATGTGGGTAGGTCTGCGGGTAGGTGTGGGGCAATTACTGGGGGGACTGTGGGTGTGGGGGACCTTGTGGGGGAGATGCTGAGGAGGGGTGGATCCCTTGTTCCCCACAGGGTGCAGGTCCCCCACACAGCACATGGAATGCCCCCCCCACAGTGCCCCTATCCCCCACAGGCCACCCCCACCCAGGCTCCCAGCTCCACCCTGGAGGGCCCCAGCCCCCCTGCCCAGGGTCCCAGATCCTCCCTGGAGGGCCCCAGCCCCCCTTCCCAGGGTCCCAGGCAACTTGGAGGGCCACAGCCCCCCTGGTCAGGGTCCCAGCCCCCCCACCCAGGGTCCCAGGTACCCTGGAGGGCCCCAAACCCCCTGTCCAGGGTCCCAGCTCCCCCCTGAAGGTTGACAGCCCCTATCCCCCACAGGGCTCCCCCGCCCCCCTGCCCAGGGTCCCAGCTTCACCCTGGAGGGCCACAGACCACCCACCCAGGGCCCATAACTGACCTTTCACAGCAACAGCGGGGAGATCATGCGCCAAGCCCAGCCAGGTCCTGCCAGCCCTGGGACTGCTCCTGCCACCCAGCCGGGCTGCTCTCATGGTAGCAGGATCCAGCACAGCACATGGGGACCATGTGCCAGGCCCAGCCAGGTCCTGCCACCCTTGGGGTTGCTCTGCCGCCCGGCCCAGCCTGGCAGCATGAGCAGCCCCAGGGCCGGCAGGGCCTGGCTGGGGTCTGCGCAGTCCCCACATACTGGGTTGGGTCCTGCCACTATAGGAATGGCCCGGCTGGGCAGCAGAGTGGCCCCAAGGATATCAGGACCCTGCTGGGCCCGGCATGCAGTCCCCGCATGCCGCGCCAGGTCTTGTTGCCATGGGCCTAGCCTGGCCAGGCAGCAAAGGGGCCCCAGGACCCGCCTGGGCCCGACATGCAGTCCCCACATGCCATGCTGGGTCCTTTCACCATGGGCCCAGCCCGGCTGAACGGCAGATGGGCCCCAGGGCCAGACGTGCACTGCGTCCTGCCTCTGCTCCACTGTGCCTGTGGGGCTAGGACCTAGCCCAGCCTTGTGTGGCTCTCTAGTCCGGCTTTGCACTGGAGCGGGTCACACGGCTCCGGGAGGCACGGTTCCTGTACGCACCTCCCAGAGCCGTGTGACCCACTCTGGTGCAAAGCCAGACTGGCAAGCCACACCGATCTGAGCCAGGTCATCACCTCCCGCAGTCCTGGGGACATCCCCCCCAGCACTCCCCAAACCCCCCACCACATCCCCCTGCCACCCCTCACCCACCCACACCCATGAACCCCCCCCACTTACCTTGGACAGCGCTGGGGGCCAGGGGCAGCAGGAGCACCGAAAAGACACTCTGGCTGAAACCAGAACGTCTCTTTTGGAAGACTGACTCCCTGCTGGCTCCGGGTGTGGTCTGGGACTGTGCCTTGCTCTGCTCTTCTGTGGAGCATTTTTTTTAGATCCCTAGATATCCCTGCAGAGTGGGGAACATTTTTTCATTCCCGCACGTGCCTCTTGCCCCACCTCAAAGGGGTTTGAGGTGGCGCAGGAGTCACATGCATGCTCATCTCGACCTGCCCTTGAAGTGCAAGGACAATGAGCACATGAGACGCAGGAGGCTGCTGGAGGATGCCACACTCCAGCAGACTTAATTAATTGGGTCTGCTCCAACACGCTGTAATTATAGCATATTGGAGCAGCCTCTGGCTCGTATACAGGCACCCAAAGGTACTGGATTTAACTTGCATTAACTAAATGCCACAAGCTGCCTAAAGTGGATAAAGGTACCAAAGTGTGACCCTGCTGAAATCCCTGAAAAAAAAAATGTCAGAACTCGTGGCAGAGGTGATCTCTTTTATTAAACCAACCAGATATTTTCAAAAAAAAATCTTTATTTGCAAGCTTTTGGGCTCACTCACCCTTCTTCAGGCACAGGAGAATGCAAAGACTGTAAAATTTCTCCTAGGTGGAAATTAAATTCATATTTCACAGCAGAGATGAAGGTGTTGGAAGATCTCCTGGTTGGAAAAGTTCATTTTGTGCAAATTAGGCTTTTGTTTCAAATTTGCATGGTCACAGAGCACTAAGCTGTCTGAACACAAGAGAAATTCCTTGCCCAGGAGAGCCTTCCATCAACCCAACCTCCTGTGAAATATGAAACATCACAACCAAAAGGAAACATAATTCAACATCCTGCTTGTCATCAGACAGCTTCAAGGTAAATAGACGACTCTAACTTTTATCTGAGCCTAATTTGCACAAAACAAACTATTCCAAATAGGAGGTCTTACAACATCTTCAGTTCTCCTGTGAAATATGAATTTTCATTTCCACGTAGAAAAATTTTACAATCTTGGCATTCTTCTATGCCTCAGGAAGGCTGTGTGTGCTGGGAAGCTTGCAAATAAAGATTTTTTTTGCAAATATCTTGTTGGTCTAATAAAAGAGATCACCTCTGCCACGAGTTCCAATTCCTTTTGCCTGTAGACCAATATAGCTACAACCTGTATCCCTGAAACAAGTGTTAGCACCTCTACCTAAGGTGATCATGCAATCATTTTAGCCTGGCCCATTAAGTTTAGACAACAGGATCCGAAGGTGCAGGTCTACATGGCTTGCCTCACACCACAACATCAGGCATAATCAGCAGTCAAGATTAAAAACTGGGGTGCCTATACACAAGTGTGGAGGCTGCTCCAATACGCTGGAATTCTAGTGTGTCAGAGCAGACACGATTAGTCCAGTCCATGCTTCAGCAGCCTCCCACGTCTCAAGTCTCAGAGTCCCTACACTTAAAAATGGCAGTGGGGACACTTGAACTAAAGCTCATCAAACGGAGACACTGATACACGAGATGCAGTGGCACTTTAATTACAGTGGCAGTGGCTCTTGGACCTGATCTAATTCAAGTGCCACTCCCCCCACAGCTGTAGCACATGTAAAAGTGCCCTGGGAGACCTGTCTTCTAGTCTTGTCATCAATCCATGTTCAGTTTCTTCTGATACCGTAACACCACTGCATCATTTTCCACGCTGAAAAAAATGAACTGTGTTTCTAAGAAGTTCAAAGTCTTTGGAGCCTGGGACTGAATGACAGCATGCTCTTAATACAGATCACTGTTTCTTGTGGGCACATCGATATGTCCCCCCTAGCTGTGATGACTTCAAAGAGTTTGTCTAACCATGTGCAAGCTCACTTGTGGCTAGAACAGACGTGGCCTATAAAGATGCTGAAGCATCAAGCAGAAACCAGACCTACAACCCAAAGTGCATTTATAGCACACTGAAAGCAAATAAAACACGGAATAAAGTTAAAGATTTTTTACCGGTACTTTTTTCCCCTCTACTTTTTTAATGAGCAACTTGATATGAGGGAGGGGTATATGTCTAATGAATTTCGACCTGTTTAGTCATAAAAATTACACACAGGGCTCGGAGCTAATACTGACCAATCAGATGCTTCCCCCAGTCCTTCCCATTTTATAAAAGTTAATCATATCCTCACTGCAGCTCAGGTAAAAAGTAAATTTTGATTTACGGCTGCACCAAAGTGATCGGTATTTTATGCTGATCATTAATAGTATTTCACACTGGAGATTTGTTACATTAGAAAGCTATAAAATGGTGTTCATGAAGTAACTATATTATACCCAGACTCCACACAGAATACTGAGAGTTTATTGAATTTGTGTTTGAAGGGCCACTAGGTAAATGCATAACCTTTGTAGACCAAAAATAAGTGTATTTATTTATTTTGTTAGATGTTTGTTCCACTAAAGCCCTCTGTGGCATTCTGTTTTTGAGTGTGCATAAAACATGAGATTACTCAAGGCACTGTTTTGGAGCTGATGTTACATGGGGCCAAATTTCAGGCACTGAGCCCCATTCAAATACATTGATGCTGAAGATAGCTGTGGACGCTAGTCAGGGTAAAGGGAGGTATCATGCACAGTATTTTATCCTTGTGGCAAAGCTAAGCTTGTAAAACATACTGACTCTGAAAAGTCTTTATTTTTATTGCCTCAGAGGTTGTTCACAGTGTATGATTACCAAGTATATGAAATGGTCTCTGGCACATACAGCAAAATTAGAAGTATATGATACAACTATCCTGGTAATTATACTGCTCCTTGATGTTGAATCTAAGCACTCAAAAGAAAAAGGCCTCTCAAAAACATTTGTATGTGTGTGCTTGCATGTGGGGCTGTGAGGTCTAGGGAGTGTTGATTAAAGTATCCAAGAGAAGAAAGTTAATGATGCAAAATCATCCCCCAGCAAAACCTCTATGCAATTGAACCAACGCCTCTGCAGGAGCTTAATTTTCCTTTCACTAAGTTGCATTTAAAGTAAATGCTTCCAGGTTGGCAGGGTCTTTGAGAAGATTATAAAGGTTGCTTTCTAACAAAGGGTGCCTCTCTCACCCAGCATACTGGTTTGATGAATAACACTTAGAGATTCAGTGCTTCAAGCAAAGCAGAGAAGCCAATGACTTCCAAAGGGCCGAGATGTCTAATAGGAACTGATCTCTCAACAGTCTTGTGCACTTGTGTGCACTTGTGCACACAGCGACCCCTTTGAACAATTCTGGCCATTCTCCTCCTTGCAGTCTCCTGCTTTTCTCATATTTCATTCTATGACACCCATCATCCAGCTGAGCCATGCGGTTATAAGAGAAATGGGATGTGGCCCAGAGCACTGCAGCTGTATGCCTTCCCCTTACTTTATTTGCTTAACATCTTTTTTAAATTCCAACCAGTGACAATACAAGTCACCGTTAGAAAATCCTTTACACACACAGTTACCACATGCTATTATGTTAGGTGTTGCATAAGAATTGCTGATGCAGCTGGCCACAAGGTGAAACAAAATGCCAGTTATTCATAGTGTACAACCACCTAGGAGCTGCAGGCAGGAGTCAAGACCTTATTGTGCTAGAGCAGTGGTGGCCAACCCTTTTGGTAAGTGTGCCACAATTTAAGTGCAAAGTAGGAGATAGTGCCACTATAATAATCAGCCATCCTGTTGCCATTGATATATTGCAAATTGCCACCCTGATCCCCACCCTCTCCCTAAGTGCCACTTCGACTCCCGTTGCCAGGGTCCCCTTTAAACTCTGTGCCCGGGGCTCATATACTAAACACACCAGCTCTTTATGCCAGTTTTGGTACATGTACCACAGGTTGGCCACCAGCATGCTAGAGGCGATAAAAACACAGAACAAAACAGTCTCTGCTACCAGAAGCATGCAATCAAGGTAATATTTTCACCTATATAGTTTTCATTAACTGACAGGGAAAAAATCTGCAGCTGATTTGCCAAATACCTTGGCATTTATAGAGCTGGAATACTACGACTATTAATAACATGAGCTCCTGAATACATTATTTGTCTTCTTTAAATGTAAAGGAAATGTGCTTGTGAACTGATGAGGAGAAACATGAAAAGAGAAGAGAGTAAACTTGATGGAGCACTTTAATGGTCCTGCCAGTCTTTGAACGGTGTCTGGTAATAAGCTTGCAAACGCATGACTTCTGAGAGCTCACCCGTGAAGGGGGAATATAGAAATTGCTTTTACGAGTTTTAAAACCCCCATAACTTTATTAGACTCACTTTGTTACTAGTAAAATAAGTTTAATCGCCTTTCATGGATGAGGAATTATGTTTATTCTAATGAGATTCATTTTTGTCTCTATTGAACGGACTCTGCTTTATTCCCCCCATTGACACATCTACTTATCTGTAGTCGGGCAATGTAAGGGATGGAATGGAGGATCATTGTCAAAGCATATGCCTGCCACTGGGCACCAATTTATCTTTTACACTATACCATTTTTTGACATTAAGGCATATTTTTCATAGGCACAAAGGGAGATGGTTGACCAATTCCTTTTGACTTTCAGTAAGAGCTGCAGAACTATCTACCATGCCTTCTTTGGAAAACTACATCATCATGTGTATAAGCACCCCTATTCTGCAAGATTTTAAAACAAACTAGTGATTTTGAATGTTTAATTTCAGCCACTTTAAATTGTCTTGAAATTCAAAAAGTGCAGCTCTGAAATTCATGTCCTTTTAAGGCATCTCAAGTTGACTAATCAAACAATGAGGGCGTCAAAATTCCTACGCACTTTTTAGCATTTCAGTCCATGACTTTATGTATGTCTAAAGTCATACAAAGGACTTTCAGCTATCATAAACCTATTGTTTTGTACTCTATATTTAAAAACTCATTCCCAATATACTTACGGAGTTACTGCTGCCATCACTCTGTTCTGGAGTGTCCTTCCAGGTGCTGTAGTCAGGGTCTGAATTACAGGGGAGCTTGTGGGGGGGAGCTGAGCCCCCCATAAGAGATGAGAGCTTCCTGTAAGATTTGAAAATCATAATCTGGGAGGGTCTCCAATTTTGCTGGGGCATTGTGATGGGCAGCCCATTTTTTTTGCAGACCCCCCCCTCCCCCACCAACAGTCAAAGTGTCAAAGTGTAATTTGAACCCTCACTGTAGGTCCCGGATGACCCTCTTTTACCGATATTTAGTCATATTTAATCCTATGAAATTGAAAGGAAAATGCTGTATTGCAACTACTACACATTATTGTCGCTGAAGGCATCCTTCAAGATGAAACGAATCTTCAGCTAGCAAATCAGACATATCCTAGTCCTCATGGGTAAGATGGCTTCATTCTTAAAAGCATTTTGCAGCAGATTTTATATACTAGCTGCCAGAAACTAGACACCTTGATTCAGTTTGATTTACATTGCTCCAAGTGTCTGATCTGGCAGTGCAGAGATAATGTTTGTTGTGGAAGGTCCTGTAAATCCCAGGCATGGACTGCAATCCCTTTGAGGTAGGTGCTGTACAAACACAATGAAGTCTTAATATGATCTACTCTTGGATTTTCAAACTGGTTTTTTTTTGAAGCAATATGATAACTAATTTATTTCTAGTTACTCTAGTAGAGCGTAGGATGGGTTTGAGGATGCTGGCTTTTCATAGTTTCACAGTAGGTCAGGAGGGACCTGAACAGATCATCTAGCCTGACCCCCTGGCACAGGCAGGAATGAATGCTGGGTTCACAAGACCCCAGACAGGTGATCATCCAATCTCCTCTTGAATTTGCCCAAGGTAGGGGCGAGGACCACTTCCCTGGGAAGTTGGTTCCAGATTTTGGCCACCCTAACTGTAAAATATTGCCTTCTGATCTCCAACCTAAACCTATTCTCCATCAGCTTATGACCATTGTTCCTCATCACCTCAGGTGGTGCTGGAAAGAAAAGAGCTCTGCCTATTTGCTGTTGATCCCCCCTGATGAGCTTGTAGGCAGCCACCAGGTCCCCCATCAGCCTCCTCTTGCTGGGGCTGAACAGGTTCAGGTCCTTCAGTCTCTCCTCGTAGGGCCTGTCCTGCTGCCCTCTCACCAAGCCGGTGGCCCTCCTCTGAACCCTCTCCAGGCTGGCCACATCCCTTTTGAAGTGCAGCGCCCAGTACTGGAAGCAGTACTCCAACTGCGGTCTGACCAATGTTGTATAGAGGGGGAGGATCAACTCTCTGGACCGGTATGCATGACAAGGTATGGCTGGCCTTGCTGGCTGCGGTCTGGCATTGGTGGCTCATGTTCATCTTGGAGTCAATAATGACTCCAAGATCCCTCTCCGCCTCTGTGCTTTCAAGAGGGGAACTCCCCAGCCTGTATGTATGCTGTGGATTCCTTCTTCCAAGGTGCAACACCCTGCATTTGTCTACATTGAACCCCATCCTATTCTCATCTGCCCACTTCTGTAGTCTGTCTAAATCTATTTTCAGCCTCTCTCTCCCTTCCAGTATGTCCACCTTGCCCTACATCTTAGTGTCATCAGCACACTTGGACAGCGTGCTTTTGGAAGAGAGTTGATGAAAGACATGGCACTCCTGAGAGGGAATGTCTGTTCCAGGAAAAGAGAATAGACAGAAGGTAGAGATTAAAAGAAAAAACCAAAGGGTTGATCTAAAGAGACTGACAGCCAAAATAAAAATACTATATAGAGCAAATGACTCTGTCTTCTCAGTGTTTGGCTTCTACTCTAGCTAAATAACTTTTGTTCAAGCCATTTCACTTGCAATCCATGATTTTGACTGATTATTTTCACCTTTTTATAAGTGGTGACTGAACCATGCAGCTCATTTCTCATTCGCATTTGGGCAACATAGTACAGCAAGATTAAATATTCTTTTAAGAGAATTAATATGCTGGTTGTTGGCTGACCCACTGATTTTTAAGTAAGTTTGGCCACCATAGCAAGACTGATTTTAAGTCAAAGATTTCAAGTTTAGTGCACAATAGCCTTGTTTTGGCAGTAGAAATTGTGGAGAAACAGGGAAGTTCTAATTTAATAGATGTAAAGATCACATGTGGATGTAAAATTGTAATCGAGTTACTTGCTGTTCCAGGAATTGCAGTAGAGCCAAGGGGAGCTGCTGGCAGAGATCTGTAGTAGAGAAGGCTACAGTTAATCAATTTCCATAAGCAGCTATTTCTAGAAGGTCAAGTTAGTCTCCAATTCCCATCAGTCAACACAGATTTGGATATTTTCTAAATTTGTTTATGAATTTTTACAACTACATTATTTTTAATACTTTGAAATGGGCACACACGTATCACCACAGACATACTTGTGTGCTTATAGCTCCATCTAGCACCACCCACATATTGCAAGCATGGATCTGGAGCTGGAATCAGACCCATCCAGGAGAGCTTGGCATCCATTTAGACGCCCAATGCAGCCTGCTGTGGTGATGTCCTATTTCAGGAAAAGCCCAGTTGCTATCATCATATTGAGCCAAAGTTTTCAAGTCTTGACTTTTCTTTTCTGCCTAGAAAATAGTAATGCTCACAGTGCATCACCAAGGAACACGTCAACTCCTGCCTTGTAAAGTAAGTTTGGGAGCGCAACTTTTTTTCCTTATAATAAACAGGGAAACATATCATACTTTATTGTAATATTGCAATATGTAAATCATGATACAGCTCTATTTTAGTTTATCCACATTTTTACAGTAGCGTTACCAGACACATTAAAAGAAGTTGAGGTTAGCAGAAAAAAGTAGTTAAAAATGCCTTTAAAAATTAATACGTTTAAAATTTAAATACCTTCATTTTTTAATTTTAGAGACAAGTGTTCCATATATGGTAAGTAAAATGTCTTGGGTTAACTGCATTAAGAAAAGAAAATGGAGATTTCAGTTTCCAGGATCTATCTAAATACCATCTCACCCTTGATGTTACAGTCTAATGGGATTTGAATAATGTACTGCTATCTAACCCCTGTAAACAGATTGAATCTAAATTATTTGTATGGAGGATTCAAGGACATTACTTTTGCCCTTCCTGTTATTCCCTTGAGCACAACTGGCCTTCCACTGGCTAAACAAACATCCCTAATTCTTGGACCACTGAGGTGCATGTTTCATAGTTTCATAGTTCTCCAGGAGAATAGAGACTACCACAAGTAGGACATAGAGCAGGTGGAGGAGAAAGTCACACAAATAATGTAACAACAAGGAGCCATGTTGCCAATATTTATGAAAACAGAGGCGCATATAGCGTACACAACTCACTCCCATGCTATATATGAGCACCTACAAAGCAAGTTTGTGAATGAAGTTATCTTTTTAATCACTTGCACACTCTCTCCTTCAGCCAATAGAGAAGATACAGGAAGCTTACAGAACCTGGCTGGACGAGAACATTAGTATAAACCCCCACCACGATGAGACATGCTGACAACCTTAGATTCATAGATGTTATAGATGTTAGGGTCGGAAGGGACCTCAATAGATCATCGAGTCCGACCCCCTCATTGAGTCCGACCCCCGGATCGGGGGGTCAGACTCGATTAGGGCCGGATCTGATTTAATTTATTATATGGATTTAGGGGTCTTACTGTGATCCCATTCCATTGGCTTGAGTTCCTGAAAAGGTGTTAATCCATCTACCTTGGTAACATGTCATCATCTTTGCCTTAAGAAAGCCTCGTTCTTTGTATATCACGTGTACCTCTGTTTTAATAAATATCGGCAACATGGCTCCTTGGTATTATATTATTTGTGTGACTTTCTTACACCTTTTGCATTTGTAGTATTTTAGGGACTTCAGCAGGGTGAAATAAATTCACTTTCAGAAATCCAAACCCACATATACATCTAACAGGTGGAATAGGATCTGGTTCTTAATGACAGTCTTGGACAGCTCCAGGCTCCCAAGTGGAAATTGGCTTGCTCGAGACGGCTGAACAAAAAAACCCATCTTGTTATAATCATAGAGCTTCATGAATGAGATTGCTGAGGTTGCAAGCAGAAGTGGTGGTGCATAGAGTTCATCGTGGTCTTGCACAAGCCATTGGAGAGCATCCTCCTCCCTCCGCAGAACACTGGGAGCCTCAGCATGTATTTCCACAGGACAGGGAGGTGCTTGGGTCTCACAAGGTACCCCGCATAAGGCCAAAGAACAATGGCAATCCCTTTACATAGAGACTGGAGCCCATGACCCCTTCAGAGAACAGATACACCAGGACGAACCTTGTGGGAAAGGGCCATGTCCCTTCCTTTCCATCTACCTCATCCCATAGCACAGCACAAATGCACCAGAGGGAACTAACTGCATTATCTCTACAGCGAGCAGAGTCTACACTGGTCATGAACATGAAGCAGCCCTTGCAGCTCTCAAGCTTATCCTATGGTGGCACAACTCTGCAAAGCCCCAGCACATGGAGTCATACCAGCTGCACACTCTAGACTGTATATTTTCTGGAGAGTGCAGAGACAAAACTACAAAGTCCAGATCATATGGTCTTTTTAACAGTTGTGGGAAGATGTCCTGACCATAATGAAGCTGGCCTCTAAACTCTTATAGCTTTCTGAAGGAGACTTTTACATAACATGACTCATGCATATGGCACTTTAAAGGGGAACATGCACATATTGTTTCCATTCTATTCAGGTGGAGACTAATGGAGACAGAAAAGCCCAATCACAGCCAGCACTAGAGAAGAAGGGAAGGTATTAGCTTAAAACTTAAGAATGCACCATCTTTCCATGTAGAAAGTTTCCTTTCTCCTTTTCCCTCCCAGTTTCCATTTTTCAGATAATATTTTTCTACAGCTCTAGTAGTGTAGACTATTTATATTCATACATTATTGGCATGATTAGCATTATAGCCTCCTTCAAACCGTGAAATTTCAATCAAGCCAAATATCTTCATTCTTATGGAAAAGCAGATGTGAGTAAAATGAATTTATCAAAAATTGCTGATAATATATTGCCGCTGGTAAACAGACTAAATTATCATTCATCCGCTCCCTGAGGTTTAATCTACCTCGTTTTGCTCATGCATTGCATGGACAATCTATCACTGGTCCACCAATGCCATTGGAAGTAAAATGGTGTCTTAACCATGTAGCTTTTAGATAGGGATTGTTCAAGTGTTATGTATGTCATCAGAGCAATCCCTTGCTGAAAAAAGGCTTGGCAAAATCTTTAGCTAAGTGAGGAGTCCATGAGAGAAAGATTTCTGAGGCTGAGTGCACTTGTTATTAGGGTCTTACAATAATTGTGTAATACTAAGTAACAGTGGTTTAAAACAATGCCCGTTTCCATTTGAATGGGTGTATAAGGTTCAGCCTGCATAATATAAAGTGGTGGTGGCAAAAAAGACTCATATGTGATTCTTGGCTCGGAGGGCTGGGATTCCTTCATCAGCGTACAAACGGCAGTGCTGTTTTCCTCTTCTCTATTCTTAAGCAAGCCAATGGTGCTAATATTTGGTTTGTTATTGCTTATTATTCATTTTGTAGATAGTACCTAGATGCCATGGTGAGGAACCAGGACCCTGGTGCACTAGATGATGTATAAACACATAGCACAAAGGCTCACCTGAGATCTTACAATGAGAGACAAGGGGACACTGCAACACAGGGAAAGGCACGAGGCACCCACGACACAGTTGTAGGTATAATAAGCAGTGACTCCAGCATGCCAGCTGCCTAGATAATGCAGAGACAATCAGTCTTCTGACTCTAAGTTGTCACTGCTCCTGAGAAGCATCTAGAGAAACAGTTGAAGTGGGAGGGATGGCAATTAAAAGTATTTGCTATCTCGACTGTGCAGAGTTAGATCATTAAAGACACAGTCTATCTTCTTTGATTAACAGAGAATGTCCGTAATTGGACTATGGAGATGCCCAGACATGATGGGGAAGCTGCTTTGGACACTTCATATTTTGGGTCCAATTCTTACTTCCTGCTTGTATGAATCAAGAGGGATGCCACCACCAAAACCGGCAGAATGACTCTGTGGAAAAGTGGGGCAGGCAACGCCAGAATTGGGACCTGCCTCTTTAGCTGATTTGTATGGTGGAGAGCTGCAGGTGGCACTGTTAGCAAAAGGAGCAGCACTCAGTACTGTACTTCTGTTTAATAGGAAAAAAAATCACACTCTGTACTGTCTTACTGGCCACCATGCACACCGGCCTGCTGTCCATTTGGACCATGCTGTAGTTTGAGGAGCACAATTTGCTCTGCATGCACAAATGCATGTGGAGACACGTGCTATCTTCAACACCCATCAGGCACATTCCTACATTAGCACTTGAGCATTATCGAAAGATAATACAAATATCAATACCCAGTTCATGTCTTTGCGGGACAAAGGCAGGGTGCTTGGCTCTGGGTAGCAGCAAAGGCTAAGTAGAACCTGAAGCCGTGGAGTCTTCCCAATTCCCTTCCCTGCCCATGTTAAACTTATCTTACTTTCTTTTGGTAACAACATTAATACTGGAGGAAAGACAGCCCCATCTGGGACCGTTTTCCCTACTGAATTATTCTGTCAGTTTGCAGACCTGATCCTGTAAAGTACTGCCTGCCCTCCACCCTCACGGCAATATTACTATACTAATTCAAGGTCATTAGTAATTCAAACACACCTCATCTCAGAACCAAATCAAGCTCATTGTTAGCTGGTCGCATAACAGGGGTGGGGGCTGGGAAATGTTGCAAACAAGCTAAACTAAACATCATGACCCATGGGAGGAATGGAGCTGGACAACAAGTTGGCTGTGATATCACCGATCTCTTTTAAAAGAATAATAATGAACCAATTACATTATTCAGCAGATCTCTGATGAGCACATAAAGGTCAGGCATGAGAATCCATAATTTTACAGGGCTTGTTTGTACTGCAGGTAACGTTAGAAGTGCTAGAGGTGGGAAAAAGCATCTTCTGTTGCACGGTGCTTCTACCTAGAGTAAATAGAGGGGTGTATCACCCTGCAGCAGTGCTCACCCAGTACGCTGTGTAGGTGCTGAGTTCACCCACACCTTGATGTTAAGGGCAAGGCTGCAAATAGATGAATAAATTAATAGATGACAAGAACTGGCATTTGATCAGCCCACTCTAAGAACTACATGGATGCCCAAGAGGATGTGACCCAGCGTCTTTACAGTCCTGAATCAAAACATGTTACTGTTATTTAATGATGCAGTGAGCACCCGCTGTGCCCCTCACACCCACGCTTTCATTACAGGACATGCCTTGGTTTTTCTGTCTGACAACACTTCCCGAACAGTTTCCTGAGCAGAGAGATTAAAAGATAATATGCCATTATTACAGATACTATAGGTGTAGAAGTGTTTTATAGGATGATGAGCTTTTACCGGCTGAAACGAAACAAATCTCCCCCTCCCCCCCGCCCAAAGACCAAATATAAATTTTGTTGCATTGTAACAATAATTCAAGAGTCACTAAGTCATTTGAAAGTTTTAATGGGAGCATAAATGAAGCTCCTGGCTTCAAATGCCCTCATTTATCAGAAGCTTTACCATCAAAAAACCCATTTCACTTACCTTAGGAAGAGCCAATACACTCTCTAATTCACATCACACACTGCTCTCAGCAGGAGAAAGGGCAAAACCTTCCCTGTTGCAAAGCTTTCCTTCTTTGGCTTGCAGTTCACTGTCTCATGTCAGGCTATGTGTGGGCTTACAGTCTGTGATCAGTAGACAGCAGCTACCCAAACCAAATGTGACTGTGATTGTTGCTCATCTGAGTCATGTATTCTCATCTGGGAAAGACCCTTTGTTTAATTCGGCTTGCCCTTTCCCTGCTGAGCAGCATATCGCTCCATGAGTAGGCCCATTGATTCTAACAGCAGGCTGCTTCTCAGTGTGAATAATGATGCCAGAATCAGGCCTCCCTCTGGGAAGATTACTGTTAATTATTTGTATTGTGACAGTGCCTGGGAGTTCTAGGCGCGGACCAGGACCTCACTGTGCAAGGTGCTGTACAAACAAAACTAACAGCTAAATGTAGGACCTGGAACCAGGGTGTATTTACATTGGCACAATACACTGATATAATTTGTTCTTATTTATTATAAAAATATCAGCACATGTTCACAGACATTTTGTTTTCCATCCCTCTGAGATATATATAGTCATGTAGGACCCCTCTGCACGTGCAGGTATAGGCACAATTGGATCTAACGCGTGAGCCACCCAATCGCACCTCCTACTATGCCACACATGCATGGCAGGAGGCATGACTGTGGGATCACGCATTAGATCCATTCGCACCTTATTTCCAATGTAGGGGGCTGCCCCTGCATCAGCAAGAAGCAGGCACCCATGACTGGGAGCCGAGCCCCTTTGCCGATAGGGCTTCCAACCACAGGGAACATGCGCAGCTAGGACTGAGAGTCCCAAGCCTGATGGGTTTCTCAGTCCTGGATGCACCACACACGCAGCTGGAACCAAGAGCCCCCTTGGGTGCAGGGACACTGGGTCAAGGCTTTACAAGGGGCACAGCTGGGACTGAGAGCCCTGTCAGCTGCGGGACTCTCAGCCCTCGCAGCTGTGGGATGCTGCTACAGGGGTGGCAGTGGAGGGGAGGGCCACTGGGCCCCCTTCAACCACTCCTCTGCAGCCACAGGGGTGTGTGGAGCACCCCACGGCTTGGAGATCACAATGTCTGGGAGACTGCAGCAGCTGCAATCTCCCAGCCACTTGCCTGGAGCAGTCCAGAAACCAGTTATAAATTTATAACACATTTTCAAGCTATAACTTTATAGCTGGTTGGACCTTTTCCAGGTATGATACACTTGGGTCTCTCTTTAACCGAGGGTTGTATTGCAAAAAAATCCTTGCATAAAGCAAATCTATTATTACATTTCATTAATAGAGATACATGCCAGCCTCGCTCTACTACCCCTCCAAACCATGACAAATTCAAACAGTAATCACACAATACAATAACTGCTGCATGGAGAGGCTGCGTGCTCCGCACTGCGAGCAGTGGCATGTGCAGGGGGTGCATTGCCAGGGCAGCTTGGGGCAGGCTGGAGAGGCACCCAGGGGAGGGAAGCAGTACACATTCACACTGGTAGCAGAACTGCCTTCATGAGTACTCCACACCCTCCCTGTGACAGCCTGCATGAACTCCATAGTCCTAGGATCCGGACTAGACAGACAAACAGTTTATTACTATCTCTTGCCATGATGTGGTAAGGGTATCAGAAAGCAGAAAGCACCATGAGTTACAGCAACTCCCCCAAACCAACAGACATTCACTGTTGGGTTGGTGGGGGCAGGGGGTGGAGATTGAGCTCCACTTTGGAGCTGATCCGGTAGGAGTTGCCTGTCTCTCTCCCTAGCCCCCCGCTCTAGTGCTGTCTGCAGGATGGGAGGTAGAAGGAGCTGTGGGTTGGGGTTTGCCCAGCCTGAGTTGGGGAGGAGCAGGGACAGACAGAAGTTAATGAAGGTGCTCCACTTTCTGAACCCTCATGTAATGAGTGTTAATTTATTGCGTGATTAGACACTTTTAAAACACTCTGCAGCTGTGCACTTCTATCAGGGTATGGGAGCAGAGCATTTTCAAGGGGCAAATTGCATGACAAATGCCACTTCTGTCATCACCCACAAGGAGCCTGCTCCTGCTCCCATTGCTTTGAATAGCACAGGCACATCTCCCGCTGACTTTGGGGAGCCCTCAAGTCTGTGGCAGCGGGGAGGGTATACTGTAGTGAATTCATCATCACAAGAATCTGCCTTGAGAACTGTCACAACAACAGAGCAAGCAAACTAGATGTGAAGCCAAAGGGAATAAACCACTTCAGAAAGGAGTATGTGCCATGAGTTATATTAACAAATAGACAAAAAAAACCCAAAGATTGTTTGGGGGAGGGTGGGGAAACAAATGTACAGACAAGTAAAAAATATGCTACTGAAAAGATAGAAATTCAGAGAAACACCTCACAATATTAAATGACAAAGGAAGAAAACAATGAAAAAAGTCGCAGGCAAAGAATGTGTTATACGAAGAAGAAAGGCAACCCTTAGGTAATAAGGTACTGAGAACAGGGGAAAAAAAGAATAGCAGAATCTAGAATAGATCAGACTGCATGGATGATAGCACAAAGCTGACTTTTTCCTCAAAAAAAGGGAAGGAAGAAACCCTCACTGAATACTGTAAACTACAAATTACAGAGGAGGGAAGAGTGTTCTGCAGGAAATACAAATACAACTGAATCACACAAATAAGAGCAAAGTTGGAGCTGGTGTTAAAGGAAAGAAAGCAAAAATTATAGGCAAGAACAACCGGCTTTGTGCTAAGCTCAAGAGGGGAAATCATAGGCAGAAAATGTAATTCCAGAAAACAAGAAAAGCAGATGGGCAAAACAATGCTCATAATAAAAGAAGCCATTTATGGAGATCCAGTGTCTTCTCAAGAAATATCAGCAAAAACGAGTGGCACTATGGTAACAACTGGCTTTCTGAATAAATCTGTACAGAAATTTGCAGAAAAATGAGAAATGACAACAGCAAACTTTCTTCCCTGTACTACTGGAACACAACATTTTTAATTATTATTAGAATTACTTGTATTGTGACATTGCTAGTGGCCCATTGCATGGGACATGATTTAGCCCCCAGAGATGTGACCAAAATTTTAATAAGAATTTATGGACAAGCATAAGCTGCTGCATAAGCAGCAGCTCTGGAGAAAAGGACCTGGGGGTTACAGTGGACACTAAGATGAATATGAGCCAACAGTGTGTCCTTGTTATAGTTTCATAGTGGTTAGGTGCTGGAAGAGACCTTACAGATCATTGAGTCTGGCCCCCCTGCACATGGGCAGGAAAGACTACTGGGATCAAATGATCCCAGCAAGATGGGCATCAGGATGTTTTTTGAAGATTGCCAGGGTACAGTGATAACTGTACCACTTCTAGGGGAGCCTGCTCCAAACCTTCAAAGGCTTGTAAAGAAGTTTTTCCTTATATCTAGCCTGAAGCAATCTTCAATTAGCTTATACCCATTATTTCTTGACCTCCCCCAGGGGGCCTTGGTGAATAGTAGGGCTGTATGAAGCTTCAGTCACCGATTCGATTCAGAGGAGATTCTGCCAGATATGGCAGCCAAATCTCCGAATCTGAATCGAATCAGGAGACCCTTTAATATCTCCAAATTGAATCAGAAGCCTCCGAATCAATTCAGAGATTCGACAATTTGGCCATACACTGTTTATCTATGTACCTTGAGGTACCAGGCACCGCTCGTGAAGACTGAGATAGTGCAGATGGAGCGTCTCATGGGAGCACAAGGCATCCCCTGGCAGCAGCAAACCCAGAAGCGGACCAGAGGTATTTCTGGTCCGCTTCTGGGTCCTCCATGGAGCGCACGGGGGACCCCACTCCTTGCTCAGTGACTAGTGCCTCCTGGGTCTGGGGGAGCACCTGGGGTTTGCCCGTGGCTGATCACTGAGCCAGGGGGATGCAGAGGGGTCTCCCACATGCTCGGTGGAGGACCTGGAAGTGGACTGGAAGCACTCAGTGGCAGACCCAGAAATACTTCCAGCTCACTTCCGGTCCACCTCCGAGTGTGCGGGGGACACTTAATTTTATCATGAGGACATCATGAGAGATCAGGTCAAAGGCATTTTTGAAGTCCAAGAATATGACATCAACCTCATTTTCTCTATCAAGAAGGCTATGAAGAAGGCTAATGACATACTGGGCTGCATTAGTAGAATCACTGACAGGAAGGAAGTGATTCTTCCCCTCTGTTCGGCACTAGTGAGACCATATCTGGACTACTGTGTCCAGTTTTGGGCCCCGTCACTCCAGAAAGGATGTGGACAAATTGGACAAAAATGGTTAGGGGGCTGGGGCCCTTGATTATTGAGGAGAAGCTGAGGATCTGGGTTTATTTAGTCTGGAGAAGAGAAGACTGAGAGGGGATTCAATAGCAGCCTTTAACTACCGGAAGTGGGGTTCGAAAGAGGATAGAGCAAAACTGTTCTCAGTGGTGGCAGATGACAGAACGGGGAACAATGGTCTCAAGTTGCAGCAAGGGAAGTTTAGGTTAGTGTGACAGGGGGCAACTCCCTGTGCCTGGTCACAGTACTGGTCGGCCTCCTTGTCTAGGGCAGTATGCCTGGTCTCACCTACCACGCTTTTGCTGTAAAGTAGAATGGTGTTACAATAAGTGGGAGCCTGCCCATTTTTGTGCCCAGATGACATGGGCATTACACATGACTCCGACCTTCTCTTACTATGTCCCATGCCTCACAGATGGCATCCTTGATTTGCTCTTTGTTACGGATTGTGGCCAGGCCTCATGCATCTGGACTTTCTTTCTGCCCCATCAGGCCTCATTCACCCCACCTGCTCTCACTGGGCCCCTTGCACCCTCCTACTCTTACTGGACCTCTTACCTGCTGCCCCTCACTGAGTCACATCCAACCTGCCCTGGTCCCCTGAATGACTGCATAGGCCCTCAGGCTTGCCTACTCGCACTTTTTGGCACAGCTTCATGGGCCCTCTCATGACCTTCATCTGAATGGTGAGCAGCCAATTCACCTCACCCTGGGTGGAACCCTGACCCAAGCCTTTCTCTAGGTAACTTATCACTCTTGTTCCCTCATTAGGGCCAATTACTCTCCACCCAGGACTCCCACTGAGCTGCCTCACTTGACCTCGGGCCCACTTGCGGCCTCAGGCGTCCGAGGACTTACCTGGTCCTAACTGCCCTCTTCCTGGGGTCAACAATACTACAGGTCCACACACTGGGGCCACTGGGGTTTTGCACCCCTTGGGCTCAGGTGCCTCCTCATAGACATGCCTGGCCCCACTACCCTCCTGTCTTAATGACCCAGCTGATGGCAGGGGCTGGGGTTATCAGGTGCCCCTACCCACCTTTCACCAGGGAGGTAACTGGCCTAGCATTTCTAGGGCACTGTCCCACCATGGAGAGCTCTACTAGACTACCCTTCCCCAGCAGCGTGCAATTTTCAGTCTTACCCAGGACCCAGCAGACCTACCTGCCCTGGTCTTGTCCCTACTGGGGTATGTGTTGTTCCTGGGTGGCTCACCCAGCTGGGCCCTCTATTGCAGCCTCCTTCTGATGGCTACCACCTTCATAGCAGCATGCATGCTGACTAAACCCTACCCTCTTTTGGCTGTGATGTCCTCCCCCTCGAGAGGACCTTTAGCCTGTTGGAGGCTCTGACACCACTTCCAGGCCAGTCAGGATGCCATATGGCTCTTCACAGCCCTGGCCTGCCCCTCATGGTGGGCTCAATTGCACTTTGGCCTTTCAGCCCTGGCCCCCTACATTGACCAGTCGAGGGATCAAAGAGTTAACCTAGCAGCTGCTGCCCTCCATGGAGAACAGGGGTCCCCTTCTGGCCCCAACATACAGCCGTCTCCCATTGGGCTTGCTTAGAGCTCTGAAGATCTTACCAGAGCAGCTCTTCTTTCAACGGGGCTCACCTGAGCCCTAGGCCTCACCCCTGCCAGCTCTAATCAGGGGCTTGCCTAGCCCCTGTTCAGGCCCACAACTCTAAGCCCCCTTTTTAGTCTGGGCCTTGCTCTGTCTAGGCCCACCGCCTTTTCCTTGGGGCCTGGGACCCCACTGGGCCCCTAGGAACCTCCTGCCAACCCCATAGTTCCTCCCTTACCTCCAAGGTGTTCCATGAGCAGCAGCTCAGCCGGGTGTTGTTACCCCTTCAACTGCTTATAGCAAACATCTGCTCAGCCCTGGAAGCCTGGATCTAAAATGGCCATCTCATCAGGACTGGCCTGCACCTGCTGGCTGCCTGCTCTCAGCCCTTAAAGTGGCAGGCACTGAAAGTGCTCCACCACAGTTAGAAAAACTTTCTCACTAGGAGGGTAGTAAACCACTGAAACAGGTTCCCCAGAGAGGCTGTGGAATCTCCATCCTTGGATGTTTTTAAGACCTGGCTAGACAGAGCTTTGGCTGGGATGATCTAGTTGGGGATGGTCCTACTCTGAGCATGGGGTTGGACTAGAGAACTTCCTGAGGTCCCTACCAACCCTAATTTTCTATGATTCTATGACAAGAGATATTCTGTGGATATACTTGACACATGGGAGTACAACGTTACAAAGAAGCAGACTTCATCAGCCTGATAAGCAAGAGTTGTCTAGCTATCATAGGATCAATAGGATTCTAGTCTTGGCTTTGCCAAGTCACTCCACCTGTTTCCTCTCTTGCTCTTTATTTAGGTCATTGTCAGGGTCTGTCTCTCACCTGGTTTCTATCCAGCACTTAGTACATCATAAATAATAAAACATGCGGCAAGTTACATGATCATTTTTCTCACTGTTGCAGCCACTACCCTCCACCCCCTGCAGGCTACCTGGAGATCTGTCAGAGAGCTGATTTAGTAATGGGTGCATTCATAGAGCCAAGTAACATTGCATTGCTGCCAGCAGATTCTCCTCCCAAAATCTGCAAGATGGGACATTCCCAGCAAAGTGCTGAAAGCCTCCGACTCCTGTGAAGTCCACAAGAGTTGAGGGCACTCAGCACTCAGCAGGGGGTGGGTATTGAGGTGGGGCCAATAGGGTGTAGCCAATGAGCTGTATGACTGCTATTCCTCCTCACACCTCTCTCGTGTCTCTCAAGTCATTACTGGAGTCAGAAAACAGTAGCACTTTGGCAAGAATGAAGTCTAGAATAAGGCATCACACACCACGCCAGGCCTGTCAGGGCTTGAAATTACAGGTTGTTGTTTTAACGCTGCATTTAGTGGCATCAAGGAGTTTTCCTGACAGCTTCTCCACATCACTGGATCTACCCATGTAAGTGACAGAAGAGAGGTCTGGCTTCCACTCCCAGACAAAGCAGTCACTGTCAGAGGTATAATAGCCTGCAATTAGAGGCAGAGTACCAGGCTTGCTGTGCTGCCGATAAACTTAGCATGAAATAAAACTGTTTTTTATCATCAGTGTACCTGCAATGCAGTAACAGGATGCACCCTTCCCTAAGTGCTCCACCTAGCCTTCCCTCTAAGTTGTGTGGGTACGCACCTGCATGGCCACATATGCAACACAGCCTAGGGGGAACGCTGGCTCCAGCACCCACTAGAAGAGGCCTTGTATGCAGCAGGATTTTGGATAAGAGTTAATGCTACCGTTCGGATGTGTTTAATTCTCATTTTGAAGGTTCATTTTTCCAAGCCTTAAACAAGAAGAACTGCCTCAGAACTTACTGACCAAATTTTGCCTTAGCAAACTCAGCCATATAAAGTCTCTAGCTGGTGAGAAAGAAATACGTAGCTAATCTATATTGGAATGGAAAACTAATAACTTTCTGGATTCATTTAATCCAGTTTTAACCACCACTGGTGGTTCATACATTGAAGCATAGGAAAGTAGGGCTGGAAGGGACAAATTTATTTAGTCCAGACCTCTAAAAGCAGGATCTATCTCTGCTCAACCATTTCTGCCAAGTGACTGTCTACCTTGCTCTTGAAAATTTCCAAAGATGGTGATTCTACTGTCCTAGGTATCCTGTTCTAATGCTTGAGCACCCGCACCGACAGAGAGTTCCTCCTAATCTCCAACTTGTTTCTACTGCTGCAGTTTGAGGTCACAGCTCCTAGTCCTGTTCCCTACAGCCACAGAGACAAGCCCATCTCCATTCTTCCTGTAATTGGTCTTCAGGCATTTGCAGACTGCTAGCAAACCCCCGTGAGTATTTTCTTCTTCTGACTAAATAACCTTAGCTCTTTTAGCCTTCCCTTAGAAGCCATTGTTGTCAATCTCTGCTGGACTCTTTCCCATCTGTCGGCATCTTTTTTTAAAGTGTAGGGCCCTAAACTCAAAGTGGGGCAGCTAGTAGTGAGCCCCCAGCTGGGCAGGGATTTCTAGGATTCCCCACCCTGATTTCCCATCCTAGAAATGAATTCCCATATCAGGGCTCACTACTAGCTGCCCACCGGCAGAGCGGGAGGGGGCTGGGACCTGCCCCTCTCCTGCAGCTCTTTCCAAGTCCCCTGCCCCAATCGGGGAGCTGGGGCCAGGAGGTCCCTGCTGCTGGGGCAGGGGATCATTATCCCTGCTCTGGGGGCAGGGAGCAATGTACCAGCCCTGGCCAAGAAACAGCTGTCTCCTGGCCCAGTGCTCCTTGCCAGCCCCTGGGTTAGTACCTAAAGCTCCCCCTGGTAACAGCAGGGCCCCAGGAAGCAGGAGCTGTTTCCTGTCATTAACAGCATATCTGCTCTCGCTTCTTTGCACGTGTATATGCCTGCCCAGAAGCGTTTACTCCTGAGTAGTGTACTCGTGAGTAAACTGCTCCTGGATCTAATGCATGTGTAAACATACCCAGTGAGCATGATGATCTAGCCAGGTTTGTACAACGCTACAGAATTTTTATCTAGTCTGCATTTCCTTAATTCAGCATAATTCACAACCAAGGGAAAATGGAATGGAATTCATACTTGGACATAATTTTGCCTAACATACAAAACTGTTTATAGAATGGTTACATTAACAGACATAATATAAACTCCTGATATAGTGCAATGTTATGGTATTTCACATAAACCACCAGAAGTTCAGCAGCTAACACATTATTACAGAAGAGGATGACGTGTAAAGGAGGGTAACCAGGTGAACCCAGTTCCAAGTTGAGCACATTTTAATGATGCACAAATAGCTTTGTGCAGACACTAACATGCTGCACAGAATAGCTCAGTGAAGTTCCTCTGCTCAGTCCAGTCCAGTTTCTCCTTCCAGTCTATCCCCACAAGCTCTTTATCCTGATGGATCTTATGCATTGTGGTGCAATGCTCCAACACGTAACAGGAGCAAACTACTTAAGCTTTCGATGTGGTCTCAATTGATCAGCCACTTCTCAAAGTCCCACAGCCCCTCTGGAGACACTGTAGTTCATTAGAGATCACAGGCATTGGACTGCAGCTTGATCCAAAGGAAAAGACAATCAGCTCTTCCATAGGATCTGAAAGTAGTGTGATATTAGGGAACGGCTCTCAAGAAGCAACATTTCCCCACAGGCAGCAGTCTATGTCCAATTCTAACAACATCACATCCTACAGGCACATTAAACTACATTCAAGAGAGATTCAACCTGAGAAATGTCTCCCTCTCAAATCTATAAAAGGTGCCACAGAGCTCAGTTTGTGCCTTTACTTAGCAACAGGCTCCCAGTGTAGAAAAGAGGACTGATGCTCTCTTGAAAGAACATTTCTTCAGTCCTTTTGCGGTCCTCTGGTCATCTCGGGCTAGCTGGTATCCAGAACACAGGTCAGCATAAGAATTCTTAATGGGGAATGATATTCACTTGTAAGTGGCCCATGCATAGCTCCACTCATCCATTCACTGCCTCTTTGAAGCGTCCACTGGCAAAACAGCTTCAGAACGGAGCGCACGACCATTATGGCTGTAGCTTTCAGCTTCACATTGATAACTCAATCTCCTAAAAAGCTTAGGCACAGAAAGGCAATTCGCACTTGTTAAATATTGAGATGTACAGCTGCTAAAGGCAATGCCATTGCATTCTAGAATGTAGTGATTAACCCGCCTTCCCTGACTCCTAGACAGGAGACCACACGCCTTGTTACCCCAGATAACTGGGTCTTTCCTCCAGAGGAAAAGAAAAAAAAAAAGAGTAAGTCTACTAGTACTAGGCATCTGATCTTTCTCCATAACTAGGGCTAATCATCCCTATATTGTGCCAAGTATGGCTGCATATGTCCATCGAAAACCACCTGTTCATCTTTATTTGAGGTAGCCCCAATTGCTTCCATTGTTTTCATTGCACAGAAATTGCAATTCCAAGATCTAACCCCCCTGTTTCCTGTGGCACTTTGGGCAATTCTACATATGAAAGCGCCACAGCGCTGGGCGCCTTGAAAAATGCCTGGCGCTGTGTCGCTTGCAGTTTTATAAGCGGCGAAATACACGTCAGCGCACAGAAAATGATGGTGGTCCCCTTTTGAACTAAAACACATAGAAGGTGTTTTAGTTCAAAAGCACACTGCTGCCATTTTCACCTCACTGGCGTGCATTTTGTGACTTATACAAATGCAAATGATGCAGCACCGTGCATGTCAGCTCGTGTGCAGAACAGATTAATTGGTTTGATTAACTGGGCCTAGCAAGATCCAGCACATCCAGGCACAAAAATGTATGTATAAATGCCACTGAACTCCAGAACTGTTTGACAATCACTTTTGTTCAAAATCAGACCTTGAAGAGTTCAGAAGATAAAGAACAATGCTTAGCTGCTACCCCATGTTGTTTTACTTAGCCAGTGATTCTCAGCTAGGGTGCTGAGGCACCCTGGGGTGCCTTGAGATCCTCTCTCTTGGGGTGCCATGGTGTGCCGTGAAATATTAGCCCTGTTATGTGCACAAACATGATTCACAAGATAAACCCAGAGATTTCAAATAGGAATCCCTAGTGTCAAAAAACATCCTGACCTGTTGAGGTCTGAGTTCTTTGCAACAGAAGAATTGCTCTATTCTTTTCCTGTAGTCAAAAAAGAGTGAAAACTAAAAGCTGGCATTTTCAGAGGTCCTCAAGTTTAAAAAGGTTGAGAACTACTGTACTAGGATGAAACTGTTTCTGTCTTACTATGCAGAAGCTTCACTGCTGTCCTGCCAAGTCTAGAGTTTATGCTGCTTGTCAAGAGCTTATGCAAGATGCTGCTTAAGGTGGGTAATAACACGGGGAGAGTGATTCTGTGCATCTTTCATAGCAAGGAGATGATGGTTCAAGTTGAATATTGCATTCAGGTAGAAGTTTTGCAGCTCCTCTATGACTCTCATTGTGAATATGGCACTTAACTATTTCAGATAATAAGAAAGGCAATCAGTCCTTCAGACCATGACAGGAGACGGTGCAGAGTCCGTGCAGCAGACAGCAAGTGAGATCTGTACTGCAATCAGCACCATTATCCTTTACATCATTTGTTTTGGTTACTTGATTAATCTCCTGCCTTGCTGGACACAACGGTTTTTTGTTTCTCTGGCAAGCTGGACATGGATGGATGCTCTTATTGAAAAGAGCTTGTACTTTATTTGGTTAGCTGGGCTTATATATTCCCATGCTTGTGAACGTGCCAGGAGGGCACACTATAATCAATTATACAAGCTTAAAAAGGAAAATTACATTTTAAAATTGATGTGGGCAGGCCTAATGTAACACAGTTGTTGCAACCTAGATGAGGTTCTCAAACTGGACACTCACTAGGCAGTCACACTGGCTTCACACCTTTGAATCCATGCACCCTTGACTTGCTTGGGTGTAGCAAAATTTAGGCATTACCCATGAGCACACACTCCAGGTGCAGACCCTATCTGCAACATCCCTCTTAGCCACAGGGACCCCATGGTCTAATTGCCTAGGTCCTGAACCAGTGCCAACTCCCCTGATCTTCCATAGCAGCTACTGTCTGTATTTAAGGTTCCATGAAACTGCTGAGCTTCTGGTTACTGCTTCCCTCTTTGGGGACTGTGTGGCAATGGCAACTAGTAACACAGACATGCAAAATAAAAGGGATTTCTAAACACATGCATACTACTCAGAGGAAGCTCACCATCTGCAAAGATCCATGCAGAAAGTAACAAACCAATGCACGCAACTCTCCCGCAGCACTCCTGGCACTCCGTTCCTCCACTCCTCCTGTCCAGCCGTGCCTTCTTGTTCTGCTTGTCTTTTTATAGCTTTTTATGATCCTCTGTTACATGGGCCTACTGGGCTTCAAAGGCCTCCTCAGGTGTTTAAAGTTCTTCCATCAGAACATGGGTTGTTTTATTACCTCGCATCTCAAGTGCAGACCCCCTCCCTACCCAAAAAATCCCAGTTTCTCGAAGCATAGTAATCGACTCACTACATGGTCAAAAGTCCACGGTATTCAGATGCTAGTGAACCTTATTCCTGTACGATATCTACATGTATATGATGCAGTTCCTCTTAGCAAGTCATTAGAGCATAACCGGAGTCCATAAAGTTAAATTATAATTATTAACTGTTACATAGACATAGAGGATGTGTTACAATGACCATGCATTTACAACCATAGGGGTCCTGTGGAACATAATGTTTCTTTCATTAAAAAGCATGGTACATGAAAGACATCAAGCAAAATAAAGTCTCTTCCTCTAACTAAGGTGAAAACACTGAAAGGAAGCGAGTAAGAAAGTACTGACTTTATTTCTAGAATATTATTCAGCCACTAGATACCTATGTGAACTATAAAGTGCTAGCACAACATGGTAGCTGGTTAAGAAGGGAGAGAGATCTAGAGGACAGGCTGGGTACAACTGAATTTTAGATTTTGTCACTTGCAAGATTTTACAAACTAGCTCTTGCGTAAATCCTATAATTTTATTCTTGGACAGTCAGTGGGCTGGGAAAAGCACTTCTCAAGCTCTGTCATACTGTATTTCTACACACATTCCACTTCAGATTCAAATCAGAATGCTTAGTGTTAGCTTCCATTGAACACATCTACACGAGATGCTAGCTACACCATAGCCTAACGATACTGCGCAGTAGCGTGCTGGGCAAAAACCGTGCTAATACACTACTGCACAGTAATATTAAGCTACTGCACAGTAAGCGTCACTAAAACCCATGCACTGGCACTACTGCATAGTAGTGCAAGTTACTGTGCATTGATTTAGTTCTTGGTTAGCCAAGTACTAAAATGTAATGTGCAGTAACTATGGCACATTAATGAATGCGTAGACACGCCCATTGCGCTTCAAAGGGAACAACATTAAGGCGCTCTTAAGGAGGTGCCTTACAAGTTGGTATAATGAACTTCAGGCGCCTGCTGAAATAACTATGTAATATTTCCCCTCCAAGAAACTTTAGGCCAGGAATAATAGAAAACCTAAAAACAATTAGCAACTTAAGACAACAACTGATGACACCCCCCTCTCCCCTCCCCTCTCACAGCTCATGCTTTAAAGGGGGAAGCACAGACTTAGTTTTAAGCCCAGTACTTCACTTGAGATCATTTGAGTTTACAGAGGCAAATATAAAAAGTCGCCTCAAAGAAAGGGAGCATTATTTACCAAATACCTCAGTAGAGTATCTGGTCCACCTACTGCTTCTCAGAAAAATAATGAAAGTCCTGTAGAATAAGCATGTCATGGCTCATACACTATATCATGAGGGATTTTTGGTGCTGAATGCTGTTCACAAATGCTGTTCATTTTTCTTCTTCTCTCATGGTAGCTGCTGAACATGCCTTTAATCTTCCACTTGGTGACCTCTTGCTCCATCTTATTTGCAGAAGCCTGGTAAATGACTACAACATTTTTGGGAGAAGCAGGGTCACACCATCCCTGCCATAACGTAATATTGTAATAGTTTTGTCTGTTGTCCTAATTTTTTTTATTTAATGTTATTTTGTTCTCTTAAAGGTCAAAAGGGACTGCAACTCACACTGCTATCCAAGGTGCATTAGTGACTGAAAAATGTCCCCAAGGATTAGACTTTATGTGTATATACAGACAGGAGAAGGTACTTTCTAGAAAAGAATCAGGCCTTGGGGAAAAAAAAGGACCACCTTTGTGTCCTGTGTTTGTAGCCCCTAGGACAGTAGAGTTCTGGCTTATAGGTGACATATTCCAGAATTTCCATTAAAAATGGAAAAAGTGGGCAAAATCTTCAATGAGTATAGATTGGCATGGCTCTATTGGCTACTTCTGAAACGACATTTTTAAGCAGAATTTGTGGTACACAGTACTGAAATATTCCAGACAGAAAATGAGAATTCCCTAACGATATTACCTGATACCATAGCAAAAGAGTCAACCATCTACACAAAATTTGAGTCCAAAATTTCAAAGTTTCATAGTTGGTAGGGTCGGAAGGGACCTGCACAGATCATCAAGTCCAACCCCCTGCCATGGGCAGGTAAGAGTACTGGGGTCAAACGATCCTGGCTAGGTGATAGCCTAGCCTCATTTTGAAGACCTCCAGGGTAGGAGCAATCACCACCTCCCTTGGAAGTTGGTTCCAGATCCTAGCTCATAGATCCAGATCATTGACTATGAAGTAGTACCTCCTGATAGCTAGCCTGAATCTACACTCAGTCAACTTATGGCCGTTATTCCTCATTACTTCCGGTAGTGCTCGGGGAAACAGGGACTCTCCCATAGCCTGCTGGTCCCCCTTGGCCAGTTTGTAGATGGCCACCAGATCCCCCCTCAGCCTTCTCTTGTGGAGGCTGAACAGGTTCAGGTCTCATAGCCTCTGCCTGTAGGGCCTGCCTTGCTGCCTCCTGATCATGTGAGTGGCCCTCCTCTGGACCCTCTCAATGCTGGCCACATCCCTCCTGAAGTGCAGCACCCAGAACTGGACACAGTACTCCAACTGCGGCCTGACCAGTGTCGCATAGAGGGGGAGGGTCACCTCCATGGACCTGCTCGTGAAGCATCTGTGGATGCTTGACAAGGTACTTGTCTTCCTGACCGCATCCCCACATTGGCAGCCCATGTTCATTTTGGACTCAATAGTGATTCCAAGATCCTTTTCTGCCTCTGTGCTGATGAGAAGGGAGTTCCCAAGCCTGTACGTATGCTGCTGGTTCTTCCTCCCTAGGTGCAGTACCCTGCACTTGTCAGTATTGAAGCTCATCCTGTTCTCATCTGCCCACCCCTGTAACCTGTCTAGATCTAGTTGCAGCCTGTCCCTCTACTCCAGCATGCCCATTTCTCTCCACATCTTAGTGTCATCCATGAATTTGAACAAGGTGCTTTTTACCCCCTCGTCCAAATCGCTGATGAAGATGTTGAACAGTGTGGGCCCAAAGACCAAGCCCTGGGAGACCCCACTGCCCACATCCTTCCAGGTTTAAAAAGACCTATCCACCACCACTCTCTGGGTGCAACCCTCCAGCCAATTTGTGACCCATCTGCCTGTGTAGGTGTCGACACCACAATTGCCTAATTTTTTAATGAGGATGGGGTGAGAGACAGTGTCAAAGGCTTCCTAAAGTCCAGAAAGACTATGTCCACCGCGACACCTACATCCAAGGATTTTGTGACCTGGTCTTAGAAGGCCACCAGGTTGGTCTGACAGGACCTGCGTCGAATGAAACCATGTTGTTTGCCCCTAAGCATGATCCCCACTGCTGGTCCCTTGCAGATGTGCTCCTGGATAATTTTCTCAAAGAGGTTCCCCAGGAACAAAGTAAGCCTGTAGTTTCCTGGGTGAATAGAAACCATGGTTCTTCCTTGGCATTAATTGGACTTGTGAAGCTAAACTCTTACAGAATGCCCTGAAGAGTGAGGGTGACATGACAGTTGAACCATTCCAAGAATGTCACTGACTGGAAACCAGATCACAACTGTCCTGGGTCAGAGCTGTCCTCATGTATAATGCTAAGGGCTTTAAGCAGAACCCTCACATTTTAGGCACTGCAGTGATAAAAGACTTCCAGCAGAGGGGTGGCAATGAATGCACAGCTCAAATGCAATTTTCTGTTCCCCATCCTTGCTAACATTGAGTTCAATAAAGATCCAGTCCTGCATATTACTGAAATCTGTGTGATGGTACCCTGACTGGAGTGCCTGGTGGGGAAGGAGGGTAGTTGGGAAAGGGGGCTGGATCCTTGCTTTTGGGTTCCCTGGAGCTGGGTGTCTAGAGCCATCAGAGCTATTGTAATTTTTAAAAAGCATTTTCCCCCAAAGCCACAAAGTTTACTTTGATTCCAGAAAATGGACCATGATTTGGTGCATCCCGAGCTGATTTGGAAGTGGAAGAGTTGTCCAAGTGATAGGAGTGGAGCTGTGTGGACTATGCTTCTGTGTGCCTGATTTTAAGGATCTGATCAGTAGGGCTGCATGAAGCTTCGGTCCCCAATTCAATTCAGCAGAGATTTGGCCCAATTCGGTGGCCGAGTCTCCGAATCTGAATTGAATCAGATGACCCTTTAATCTCTCTGAATTGAATCAGAATCCAAATCGATTCAGAGAGATCCAGAGATTCAGACATAGACACAGCTTTAGATGTTTTTTCTACATACCTATAGGTAGCAGGTGGATCTACCTAGTAGGTGGCTCTGTGGCGCAATGGATAACGCATTGGACTTCTAGAGGGTGAAGGGATTCGAAGGCTCTGGGTTGGAGTCACACTTTTTTCTTGCTGGGGTCACTTGCTGATTTCTTGCCTAGGGTAGGGGGGCTGGACCTGATGATCTCATGAGGTCCCTTCCAGCCCCTAATGTCTATGAAATCTATGGATGCTGGGGCACATGGGGTGAAGCACTTCTGGTCCATTTCAGGGTTTGCTGCCAAGCACGTGGAGGGCCACCCCATACTCCTGTGGGATGCTCCATGTGCCCCAGCATCACAGCATTCACAAGCCACGCTGGTACCTCGAGGTATGTAGAAAAAACATTTAAAGCTTTGTCTATGTCTGAATTGCTGATTCTCTGAATCAGCATCAAATCTTCAAACTCAGATTTGACTGAATCAAATCAGGGACAGTGATCCAAATCAATGAATTCGAATCACTGTCCCTGATTTGGGCTGAATCCGAATCTGAATCAAATATGGCCCACTTCGCACACCCCTACTGGTCAGCTTCCTTTCATTGGCTGACACTGGAGTCCTTGGGACACTTGTGGCCTTTAAACTAGTTTAAGTGTTTTGTCTGTCCTCACCCTGAGTGGCCTGGGGTCTCATTAATACTGAATGTACTTAAAAGTTTACCCTTATATCCTCCTACAGTTTCTACTTATTGCAAGGGAATTATGCAATTAGATCTAGCATAGAATTTAGCTAATTGAATTGAATATCAATTCTTCCAGACACTGAGAACCAGTTTCATCTCACTGAAAGCAATGGAATCAGATGCAAACCAAGTGAAAAAGGAGCTACAGACCTCAAAAGTCTATAAAAAATTACTGAAAAGATTTACATTCAGCACCTTAATTTCTAAGCAAGAGTCTTTATGACCCAAAGCTGAGAGGGAGCAATTTGACAGCTTTTCATTTCAAATGATTAATAGAAGCAACAACTTAGATTAGACTGGTCTTATTTCTGACTGTATCCTTTCTTCTCACTCTCTCTCACTGTGCATTTCATAATCCTTTTGTTAAGCGAAGGTTATAAAAAAGAAAGAGATTCAATAGAGCCTAGTTTTTCAGAAAAAAAGAAAACCCTCCCTCTGCTTGTGAGCAAAACTTCCCATTTCTTCTGTCAAACTTAATTCCAAAAAAATAACCCCATAACTATAACACAAAAGCAGTGAATTGGTATTTTCAATCTTTTTTTTAAATAACTACCCATTTGTCCTCTCTTCTGTTCCTGCTCCTGAGAACAGTCAGGCCCACAGCTTTGAACATTTTGCAGGCTCCTCTCCTTAACCACAAATATCTAAGCATCTCATACAGCACTGGGATTCAGATCTGTGCGCTGAAGAGGTGTGGTCAAATGCTCTGTTGCCTAGTAGGAATTGGGTATAATGTAATGGGACAAACATCAACAAAAGAAGGAAGAAACCCAAATACCAGGAAGAGCTTCTAAATAGTGAGGACTGTTACGGGCTAACCTAAGGGAAGTGGTAGAATCCAGATTGCTTTGGGTATTTAAAACTGGATACAAAACTCCTAGGGACAGACATTCAAAAAGCCTGAGCCTGAATTGATTCAATTTTTGCAAGTTAGCCTAACCTACCTAGGCTAAGTCAGTATGTAACTGCAAAGATATGCCCTCCAGACTGAAAAAATGCAGGCACATGCCTACAGTGGCTCAGGTTAGAAGCTGGGGGCACTAGAGCAGCCCTCCTTTCCTTTCCACAATGCTGAGCTCAGTGGGGATGTGGCCAAGCCCTAGCAGGAGGCTCTGATTAGGGAGGGGTTCCCCACCTTACTGGTCAGCGAGGGAGTCAGCAGGGGTTCACACAGCATTTATCACCCCATCACTAAAACAAATGGATCACTCATTAGTTCAAACTCTTCTTAAGCAACTTGTTCCAAGGAAGGAGGGACATCAACTACCTGTTGATTAGCTCCAAGGAGCCCTAAGCCTGTCCAGTCTCCCTTCATCCAGTCTCCCACAGAGGGACTGGCAAGCCAAGCAGACACCTGCAGTCTCTGCCAAAGCTCCAGCCAGGGAGTAGAGGGGAGTGGCCAGCCCTTCTGTAGAGCAGAGAGCCTTGCCCAGCCTGTAGAGCATGCCAGGATGTTGGGGGACTCTGGTTTAACTTAAACCAGCAAGGGGTCTGGGACAGACATTGCATAAGCCAGTTTGACTCAAATCAGTTAAGTCTGATACTACATTCAACCAGGTTTATCTCAAACCAGTTTCAGCCACTTTCAAACTAGTTTATGTGCACTGAACATCTGTCCTGTTACATGTTTAAACCAGTTTCTGATCACTTAAACCAGTTTATGTGTAATGTCTGTCCCTCATCCTGAGGATAGGCAGAAGCAGTCTCTTTCCTTTTCTGAAAGGCCATCTCTCTCTCTGGAGGCCTACAGTACTCACTCTTCTCTAGGAGATGCCATGGGATGGGGTGGACTGCCTCAGGAAGCTTGATTCTTTCCCCTTTGATGAGATTCTAGTCATGGTACCTACAAAAGCATCCTGCCCAGGACAGACAGGAAAGGTCATGTGGAAAACAGTCTTAGTTTGCTTTCCAGGTGCTGACATCCAAAGTTTACAGGGACTGGAGAAAGCAAATATTTTGGATGATCCCTGCAATATGGTGAGTGAAACTGGACAAACATTATCAGATTTTGGGAAAGACCTAGCCTGGCAGGGTGCCAGAAGATTTATAAGCATAAAATAGACCCATGAGATTTGTACACAAATCTCTCTAGCTTCAGCATATAACACTAGGTATTAGCTACAGAATCATAGGAAAATAAGGCTGGCAGTCAAGGAGTCATCTAGTCCAACCACTGCTCAAGGCTGCATCATCACTGCCAAACCATTCCAGACAAGCATGCGTTTGCATTTAAAAACGTACAGTAATGGGGATCCCCTAGGTAATCTGTTTCAGTGCTTACCTATCCTCAGAGTTAGAATGTTCTTCCTAACATGTAACCTAAAATATCCCTTATTGCAATATAATGCTTAATAAAAAGGACTTCCCTTCAACTCCACCTGTGTGCCACATCACTTCTGGCCAACGAAATGCTCCCCACTGGCTCAACATTCATTGCAGTCTGACTGTAACTTCACTGGGACAGGCCCAAGCCATCTGCACGCCATTACAGGAGCTACAGTCTGTCTGAATGCCGCCTGACAGCCCCTAGAGCAGGGGCAAGCAATTATTTCAGGCAGAGGGCCACTTACTAAGTTTTAGCAAGCCATTGAGGGCTGCATGACAGGCAGCCAGGGGCAGATAAATATTAATTTTCTTAATTTTGGGGGGGCCCCGTGGGCTGGATAGAATGGCCTGGCGGGCTGCATCTGGCCCTTGGGCTGCATTTTGCCCACCCATGCCCTAGAGTGAGACTCTTAGGAGGCATAGGCAGAATACACTCATTTGTGAAATCCCAGACGCCAAAACTCCTTTGCAGCAGAGATTAGGATGAGGCGGGCAAAATATGGCCCGTGGGCCGGATGCGGCCTGCCAAATGACTCTATCTAGCCCTTGGCACCCCTAAAAAATTTAGTAAATTAATATTTATTTGCTCCTGGCTGCCTGTCAAAGATGACAGGGCAGTAGGACTCATGGGAAGCCAGCAGGACCGAGCAGCCCAGGCCTGCCCCACCACCAGCCATTTCTCTGCTTTCCTGTCCCCACACTGCTCCAGCACCTCGTGGCTCCTGGCTGTATCGCCGGACTGCAGGAACATGGAGCTGCACCAGTGTGTGTGCATCTGTGTGTGTGATTGTGTGTGTGTAGGGAGGGGCAGAGAGAGAGAGAGAGAGTGTAGGGAAGGGAAGGGCAGAGTGTATCTGTTCATAGGGTGCATCCCACATGCACACCCCACCATACACATGCACCCACATGCCCCCTCGCACTGCCATACACACAGACCCCCCATGCCCACACCCCCTCACACACCTCGCCACCCTCCCCCACACACAGGCCCCCCCACAAACCCCATACCCACCCACACCCCACACAGCTGCACACACACCCATATGCTCCTTCACCCCCCTCCTATCTACCCCCACAGACACACCCACACCCTTCCCCACACCCCACACACCCACAGCCCCCCCACAAAGCTATACCCACCCCCATGCCCCCACTGCCCCACAATATCCAAGTGTAAGACTTAATTTTAAGCTATTATATTGTTAAGACATTAGATATCAATTTATCTGGGAATTACACAGTGTGTACACACACATAGCTGGGCAGCTGCCTGGCCCATATGCAGCTGCCTGGCCTAAGGCTGGATAGGCATCTGGCTGAGATCATCTTACCCCAGCACTTTTTCCTGCCTAGACAGGGTGTTGGACTTGATGATCTGTTGAGGTCCTTTCCAACCCTAACATCTGTGAATCTATGAATCACCTCTATGTGCACTACACAAACACATGTAAACAGGACAAAAATATTTTTTGAAATCAATTAACGAATGTTGTAGGTGTTCTCTTTTTAGAATATAATTTGTATTTTTCTGTTCCGAGATGGCAAAACCCCTTGCTGAAAGGAGTACTTTTGGGGGAAGGGGAGGGAGTTCTGGTGGCAAAGGTCAGGGGCTAGGGGGCGGGACGTCCAGTCACAGGATGGTGACCAGGGGGTGGGGCAGAGCTACCCATGCAGCCCTGAACAGCTTGCTAGAACTCGGTAAGTGGCCCTCTAGCTGAAATAACTGCGCACTCCTAGATTAGGAGGAGGCTGAGATTCACCACATCGTGGCTGACTGAAAGACTCCTCATTCACATAGGGAAGGCTTCCCACATCCAGCAGTAGCAGAAAGACCTTTTTTAGCCTCTGAGATGAGAGTGCCAACGGCAGTGTGCTTGAACATCAATTGTAATGTAGAGACCTGGTGTCATGTATCTGCTGTCCCCCATGGTATGCTGTAAGGCCTGTCTTCCAGTTCTGGAAGAATTAATTAGTTGTCATAGGTAGCAGTAGACTTCATTAGATCTCTCAAAGTTCATGTCTCTCTGAACTAGCTAAGCTTCAAGGTGCCACCTTTCCCTCCCTTCTGCCCGACTTCAGACTAAACATGGCTAACTACCTCTCCCTAGTATTCGGAGAAATGGTATGTGGGTGGAAGTGGGGGGAGGGGGACGAAGGGAGGGATGAATAGACAAAATTTTCAAATTTTAGTATGTAAACTTAGGCCCCTAAATAAAGTACTCAATTTCTGAGACCTTGAACTCCAGTGGCTGCCACTCACGTCAGTGGGAGCTGCTGGTACTTATAGCATGAAACTTGGGACAACTAATCAAGTGCTTCACAATGGGCTTAGGTGCTAGCGGTTGAAGTTTTTCACCACGTCCCCCAAGCAAACTACTTAAATTACACTGGTGCCTGTCCCCAGTGACCACCAAGGCACATGAAAATAAAAATATCAGATGCCCAGCAGAAATGGCTACAAGCAAAATGCTGAGAAATATTGCAGTGAATCATTGAGAATACTCAAGGGTAGTTTCCCAGGACATGCAGATGAGTATTGGGGGGTGGGACAAACATATATGTAGAAGACTACATAAAACTAGGCAGTGGATTAGTAAAAAGCTGAATATGATTATCAACTGCAAGATACTCTCTGCCTGTGGCTGTGTTATTGGACTAGCCACCGTTTCCCAGGTCACATCACCCTGGATTCTCCCTGTCTTTGAGTACTCCAACTAGATTCTCCATCTTTTGCTGTCTTCAGCCCTGTTCTGCACTGGTGCATTTGGAGACAGCGCTTGTTCTGGAAAATCTGTCCCCATGCCACTTCCTCTCCCACCCTTACCATTTGGGATGGCAACATTTTATCCATTAGCTGGAATTTTGAACAAGTGGCCTCTTCTGCTGTAAACCTGATGCTGTATTATGAACTGGCCGTCTCCTCTGCACCAGACCATGAACACAGCCATAGTAGTTCCATAATACGTCTGAGCTCCCTCAGCCTGGAGAATGAGGAACTGAGCCAGGTGAACAGTTTTGCAAATTAATCTGACCCTTCTCCTTATAAAGGGAAGAGGGACAGTCAGCACCTTTCTTAGGAGTTTTGCTGTCTTAGACAAACTGAAGTATCTAGGGAAACGAGAAAATATACAATAGTAAAGATGATGCTGACCTAAGCAAGTAGTTCTGCTGTTTTTTGTGGCACAGTCTTTTCCAATGAGAAATAAAACACTTTTGTGAGGGTCAGATACCAGATGGTAACTAAATTGCTTATCTGGCTTTACAAGAGTCTAAAGTTATTTCCAAGCCAGGGTCAAAATTTCAGTTTTGATTAAAAACACCAAAGAAGTCTCCAAGCCACTTATCTAATATGAGACATTTAGAAGCAATTTATGTGCTGACTTACATCCTTTCCTGCTTGCCCTGACTTGAGAAACTAATTTCAGGCAACCACATATTTTTATTCAGAACTGTACAAAAATATGCTGCAACTTGAGGCTGTGCATGCAAACAAATGCTTCTTTGGACCAACGACACAATAGTTCCTCTCTATGGGACTGCATAAAGTTACAGATTGAAGAACTGCAGAAAGGAGTCACTGACATGACTATAGCTGAATTACAAGAAAATGAATGACAAGAAAAGATTCCAGAGACCTAAATACATGGCCAAAAGATGACAAAGGTGTATACGAGGAATTGGGGGTGAGGGACACCAGATCTACACAGCAAATGGGCTTTCAAAGAAAACATTTTAGATTAAGGAAAGAAAACAAGTAACAAAAGCAAAGTTTCCAGGAGAGAGAGCATCCAGTGTAAGCCTCTCACCCAACAGCCTATGAGAGCAAAACAGAGAGAGTAGAACAGTGTCTGGCACCACAGAGTCCTTAGAGATGTAACGGTCCAGTGCATGCAAGGCAAAATTGCAGCAGTTACCCAATTGCACCACCCAGAAAAGAATTCGGAAAGTATATGCTTTGACTATGAACTATGGTGGTAGGAGGGGTATGATCAGAAACTTAAAACAGAGTTTAGAAGATTTTCCCCCTATTTCTCAGGTTGATATAAGAACACTGAGGCTGTGGAATTGTTCTGCAGGAGCATTGTTTTAGGGTACATCAGCCAAATTACATTGGACTGGCCTAGATAAAGAACAGTATATATTCTAAATGACAGTCCTGTAATAGCCAAAGGATGGCCTCTATGATCCAATAAGTCATTTCCCTCTCCAAACTCCACAACTGTATGAGTCAATGTGACTAAAAACTGTTTTTTTGCACCAATAATATTCACAGCATCGGTCTCTTTCATCTAAAGTTGGTGGGGGGGGAGAGAAATCAAAATGCATATTAAAAACCAATGACTGTGCTCATAAATCAATCTACTGGGAATAAGTTTTTCCTTTTTCTAGATATTTGGGAAAACTAGTCATGAAAAGAGATTTTAAGAAGTGCCTTGGGCAAGAGAGAAACACAAAAAGCACTTTGCTGCTTCAGTGACACATTTAACATAAAAGAAATCTAAACGTGATCATTTCTCAGTCCAACAGTTTTTGACTTTGTAATGAACAAAAAAGAAGAAGAAATACTCCCTAAAAAAGCACCCAAGTCATCATGTTTTGATCAGGAACCCAACAGCATTGGTGATTAATAGTGTCTGCTGCTGGCGACATTCAGCATTTAATTTCTGACTTTCCTGGCAAAATTCAGATAGTTCTCATCAGAAAAGTGCAGCACAAGTTATGCCAAAAAATGTATTTCTTAATTTTCTTCCACTACAACAGCTGTCCTTTATTTTAGGCCCTATTTACTTCTGCCCACAAAACTATTCCATGCTTGCTGATTTAACTAAGAATCACAAATGCTGATCCATGAAACTGAGGTACTGAGTGGTTTTTTACACTACAGAGTGACAGCTTATTGTTTAGCAGAGTCATTTTAACAGTTAAGTTTTGAGAAAGTCTAAAACTAGACATAATGACAGCGGTGCATCCGTTGGCTTAGGCATGGCTGCCGAGATTCCATTTAGGAAGCCCGAACATTATCTCTGTGTAGTAAGGTAATTAGATGTACCTGTCAAGTATTTGACTCTCAAGGTTACAGTCATCTGATGAAACATTAAAGTAAAATCTACAGTGATTCGTTTTGAAATGTTGACTAACTTACAGAATATGAACTTTTGCTACATGTCTGTATTACGCAGTGCGCACATACACACACACGCACAGAGCTTGAATTTTCAAAGTCTTGTAATGCTACCTGTTCTTTTCTACGGCCAACAGCAGAATCCTTTTGTCTCTTTCCAAGACAGCTGCCATTTTTCCACCACAGTGGAAAAGAGATTTCATGGTTTTCCACATGCAAAAAAATCAACCCCAGACTTTCAGTTAGGATGGCCCTGGCTCTGCATTAGGAGACAAACAAATTAAGAAAGGAACAACCTAAGGTCTCAGTGAGAGCATGCAGGTTTTCTTTCTTCCCTCTCTCTTGAGGGCAGCTCTTGGAAACAAAATAGAAGCTGCCTTTAGAGATCTTTATGAAATGGCACTAGGATCTCTGGGGATTCACAGGAGTCATGGCCTCTCTATGGCTTCCCAGTGACAGAGATCCTGATTTAAGTTATTATATAATACAGGAAATTATTATATTTATATAATATATATATTATATAAAATATTATATGTACAGGATATATATATATAATATATATATTATATAAGATATTATATGTACAGGAAACCCTCGTTATTTGCGGGTTCAGCATTCGTGGTTTCAAATATTTGTGAATGCTCAACCCGCATTTTTAATACACTTTAAACACTTCCTGGGGCTCCTTGGGAGCTCCACGCTTGCTGCTGCAGGACTCCCACTGCCACCACTGTGCCCCCCCCAGCTGCTGGGGGTACCCGTTCATGAATTCAGTGCCTTATTCACGGATTTCACCATTTGCAGGGGATACGAGAACGTATCCCCCGCGAATGGCAAGGGTCACCTGTATATATATTTGGGGTGGGATTTTTAAAGGAATTCAGGAAGACAACTGGCCAATAGCTTCAGTGGGAACAATATATCTGGAGGAAGAAATAGATGATCATTGAGTCCCTTGAGAAACCTACCCTAAATCATCACTTCACAATGCTCTATTTTGCTATACTGGAAATAGGTGTCCCACTTCCTTCATTACCTCTGCCATCCCCATGGCTAGTAACCACTTTATCAGCCTCTTCTCTTGAAGAATCTTTTTGCTTTAGAAAATGCAAAGCCACTACGTGTGTTGCCACCAAATGTTGATGTGACTTGGACTTGTATGTACCACATCCTGTTGTTCCTAGACTGGCAAGGGGGTGTGCTTTCACTGAAGTTGCCCGGAGACAAAAAAGAGAATCTGAGGAAAACAAGACCCTTCTCTTCCTATCTGCGAGGAAATATGTGATCAAACCTTCCATCCCTACTGCTGAGATAGCAATTCTCAGTTTAGAAAGACCATTGCTTCTGCTCGTTGCCTACCCATCGTTTTCTCTAATGATTCACCATGTCATTTTCTTCATAACAAAATTGCTTCAGGCATAAATAAACAAGATCGTCTTATTGGGGAACAAAAGAGAATTACGAGGGCATGCCAAAGCCATACCATCGCCTGTCAACAGGCCTGCTGCAATGGCATTAATATTTCAAACGTTCACCTTGGCTCCAACATACAGCATATTCGTGTTCTTTCTTTTCTTAAAATGGATACCATATTTTCCATTTAACCCCACTTTTCCCACCAAAGCATCCTCCAGATGCAGAAATAACGACATGTTCAAATCCTAGAATACTAGGGCTGGAAGGGAACTTGTAAGGCCATCTAGTCTGGCCCCCTACTCAAGGCAAGATCGCCCCAGTCTAAACTGTTCCACAATAAAACCCTCCAAAGACAGGAATGAATTTGAGGTAAAAAAGATTTTAAAAGAATCACTGCAACAAGAAAACTCCAAAGCCAAACTTACAATAATTGTGTGCATCTTCAGAGCCCGTTGCCAGGTTTATTCATTTTTCAGGCTTTTTGTCCCCTCTCTAGGTTACACAGAGCAGCTGGCAATGGGTGAAAGAAAGAGTTGGCGGAGGAAAGGCAGACAATAGTGCAGTATTCCCAGCTGAGCCAGTCACAAGTCTTCTTGGAACTGAGGAACAAAGTGGGAATCAAGTACAGGGCGAGATCGTCTGGGGTTTTGCTTGGGGTGGGGAGTAGTGGAGTGGAGGAGAAAGAGGGGGGGTGTCCGCTTCACAGCTCTGCCAAGTGCATTCCCTTAGCAGCAAGGTGTTGGTTGCCAATGGCTACTAATGACTGAGAGCTTCTCTGCAGCAAGTTAAGCCATCAAGTTAATGGGAAAGTGTCTGAAAAGCAGAACAGGCATCTCTGTGGGAACCAGGCAGCGAGTGCCTTCTGGAACTGCTTGTTGATAAACTGAGAGTTATGTTTTGCTGATTGTTCCTATTTGTTCCAGTCCCATTTCCTCCAAGATGAAGAGGGACAGAGCAAATAAACGAGCCTCAGGGCTTTTCCTGACTGACTACAGCACGTGGCTTATTAGGGACAAGCAGAGCCAGCTGCCCATGTTCTTTATTGGACCACCGAGGAGCAAAGGTCCTTTTGAAAGAAGCCCAGAAAGCTTCAGGCATGGGGCGGTAGCTGATTGCTGACAAGAGGCATGCCAGGCAAAAAAGTTCTGGAAACCCCTCTGTTCCCTTATGCCGTGCCATCTGGCCAGTACTTTTACCTTAAGGCAAATGCAACTTGTACATGTGTCTAGAGCAATAGCTGGGACCTATTTCAGTTCATCTAAATAACTATTAGCCCAGTTCATTATCTATCTAAGTTACCTAGCAAGCATCTTCCCTACCACCCCTGCCCCGAAATGGCAAATACCATGTAAACACTGAAGGATGGGGACTCCTGGTTATCCCTGTTGCAATGATATATGTATGCTCTCATCATTATCAAGTCCATGCTAGACTATTGTTATGTGCAAGCATCGATGCATATGGTGGAAGAAGCAGTCACTGTCCTGGTGATCTTAAGATCGAAAGTCTGGCCCTTAAGAAGTTGTGTAACATGCAGAGATGAGGGACAGGCCAGGGGAGAGAACAGAGCCATTCCTCCTCATGCCCTTGAGGGGCAGATAACCCTCATGGGGATGGGACAGTTGTGGGGTAAAGGCAGGTTCATTCTCCATATAGTGAGTCCAGGAGGAGGGCTGATGCGGGGGGCGGGGGGGAGGGTGTATTCTGTGCCTGCTGAAGGAGAATACAGGTTTCCCTCACCAACCATGGTTTTGAGTATCCATGCTTAATACCCTATATACCATTTTGGCTACCATGGTACACAGTTTTGAGTAATCACAGTTTTCCATGGCTGCATATCAGCCCTCCACCTGCCGTTTTTCCCATGGCTGCATATCAGCCTGCCACCTGCCATTTTCCCCATAAGCCTTTTGTTTTGCCAACCACAGAAACTTTCAGGAATCTAACCCCAACGGTTGGCGAAGGAAACCTGTACTGCAGTGGGTTTGCTCATCTGGGAAAGTAGGCAGTGTATGGAGGACCTGCTCCACTCTTTCCTCTGAGCAGCACACAATTCCCACTGTCTAACCCACAATCCTTTTTATTTCTGTGATGTTAACAGTTTTGGTGGGGAAAAATGCGGCGTTGCTCATATCTTGTGTATGTAAAGAGCTAATAGCCACAAGCAACAGCAAGCTGGGCTTGCGGGGCGGGGGGGAGGTTGAAGGGGGGGGTTGCAGAACAGGTACATCTGAGGATGTCTGATTGGCTGCAGTTAAAAAACATGCTGACAGTTCAGGAGCAATGTGACCCACACAGCTCCAACAGTGGAAACAAAATCAGTCCCGCACAGGCTCATGGGAACCATCATCCAAATGCCCATCTCCCTCCAGTCAGTGGTTCTGTCAAAGGCTGGATCTTCCTATTGTCCTGCTTACAGGTACCTCACTATTCAGTCAGGAGTCAGGTTCTTCTACTCTCCACCACGATTTGTTCTCACATTGACAAACGGACACGCTGAAGGGTGTGGGATATAAATAAGGTTATAGACTCCAACGTCTCATGAGATTGTGGCCAAAAATCTGGCAGGATTTTTCTCACTGAAGTGACCAAGTGAAGTGTCCCATTCAGAAAGGCATTAAGACATAGTCACGCAATTAAAACTAAACCCCGGTAGCATGAGGTGGCACATGCCATCCCTAGTCCTCTGTCCCTGGCTGCAGGCACATGACACATTTCCTTCAGGGTAAACTGACTACTCTGCAATGAAAGCCGAATGGACACACGATGTACAGCCTCATGTCAGTGTTAAGTCATTCCACTCCAAGGCAAAGTTATCCTCCAAAAAGTGAGGAGTAACAATGTGCCAGTGTAAGCAAGATCAGTGAACCAGTAGTCTGTTCACCCCAGCGTCACCCTTTGCTCAATGCAGCCTGGCTGTCTTGCCACCCAGGGGCCAGGTGCTGTAATGGCACCGGGTAGGGCAGCCAACTTGGGAGAGCCGATTGTATTTCCACCATTTCCTATGGAGTAAGTTTACTCTGTTATGCATTGGTTAGAAACTGGGGAAGTATCGCCCTCCAGCATGCTTCCTGGGACAACTCCCCTGCTATCAGTGGGTCTAGATCAGACCCTAAAAAGGGACAGACCATGATTCCTGGGTGGGGATGAGGATGATGGCCAGGGTGACAGGAACAGGAACAAGGCTGCATCCGTTATCTTGCACTTCCTATTGAAGAGGCATTAATAACCATCCCATTAAATGTCTCTATGCCAGGGGTGGGCAAAATACAGCCTGCGGGCTAGATCCAGCTCACCAGGGGATTTTGTCCAGCCCATGGCGGGCCCTCAGCTGCACTTGGCCCAGAGGAGGGGGAGCAGCCCAGGCTGTGGCACATGCAGCTGGTCCTGCCACCCCAGGCCAAATCTTATTTAGATCCCACACCCTTCAGTGGGACTGTCTGTCAATGTGAGAACAAATAGTGATGAAGAGCAGAAGAACCTGACTCTAGACTGAATAATGATGTACCTCTACTGTCTTCCAGGGCTGGGGCGGTGTGGTGGCTGCACTACACAGCCCACTACAGCTCTCCAAAACTTCCTAAGTGGCCCTCCAGCCCAAATAATGTGCCCACCCCACTCTAAGCTTATGTTATGATTGCTGCTTGTATTGCAGTAGCTGATACAGCAATCACTGTAAGGTGTTTGGAGCAGGGACTATCTTTGTTACATATTTGTAAAACCCATAGCATAAGGAGATCATTGTTCAGGACTGGAGCTCCTAGATGCTACTGCAGAAGAAAAGCATAATAAAAGAAGAGTGCCATTCTGTTAGGCACCATATATATACATAACGCAGGGTGTACTATCTACCCCTTGCTAGGCAGACAAAATAGAGGATGGGAAGGGAACAGAGGGATGAAAGGGTTTGCTTTACACATCATGCAACAGGTCAGTGACATAGCCTGGAGTAGCACTCAAGTTTCCTGAGCAATGTATGCTCTAAGCACTGGACCATGCTGCTTCTGATAATAGAAGACCTTGAACTGTGTGGTGCTATTGCAGGGAGTCCCCAGATGCCAGGGCAGGTGTGGAATCACTAACAGCCACCTTCCTGGGGAAAAACAGGTTTTGCAACAAACTTCTGTGAGTGTTGATTGCATGAGCAGCTGAAGGAAAGGCTGGGTAATCTCAAGGTAGCATAATGTTCAACTGCTGGCTCTAGAGAAGCCAGCAAACTTCCCACTGACAGAAAATGCATTTGTTATCATTCCTATGACAAGCTTAATTCTCTGGACAGTCAAGTGTAGCTGATGGAGACAGCATTTCCCCTCTCCTCAGTCCTGAGGCTTTCCTAGGAAGATCTCCAGGAGGATTCTTTAATGATAATTTTTCTTCCACTTCAGTTGCTTTCTATGAACAAGGACAATTATGGGACCCACCCCTTTAAGTGGAAAGGCGTGGTTTCAAAAACAATTTAGTGTTTTAAACTAAGTGTTAACACTAAAACTTAGTGTTAAAACTCCTTGTTTTATCCAGAGGAAGCTAGTTTAGTTTAGAAAATAAGCCAGAGGCACAGTTCTTGAGTTGTGATTCAGTGCTTTCTTATAAAATCTCCAACTTGTCCACGCTGAAAGCAACAGAAACTCTGGGTACAGCTGGTGTTAGAATCAATTTATGTTCACCCAGAATTTTGCAGGGTTGGGCCTTATATGGTTGCTGGGAAGAAATGGCAATATACTAAGGGCTCGATGTTTGAAGGGACACGTGGAGAAGTTCATGCGTGCTCTTGGATGTGAGTTTTAATTTGTGAAATCATGTTGTGTATGTTTACAATGTGGAGGGTCTTCTTCTCTCCTCACTCCTCCTCCTCTACAGCTGCCAGGCACTAAAATTATTCTCCTAGATCCAGCAGTAAAGGGTCGTGCTTTTAGTGTACGAGCTCCAGGAATCAAATTCCGCAGATGGTCCAATTCATTCAATAGGGCTGCCTCTGCATGAGGTTCTGACATGCCATGTGGCTCCTCACAAATGGAAGTGTAGTTAGTTTACTCCTTAATTAGAAAACCATGCAGAAAAGAAAGAGGGAATGGAACAAAAAGAGGAAATACGGAAGCATTGCACCTAATAGGAATATAAGAGCCAGATCCAAAATCTACTGAAATCAGTAGAAATACTTCCATTCACTTTACTAGGCTTTGGATCAGCCACTAAGTCAGAAGGACAACAGAGGAAGAGGGAGAAAAAATATAAAGCAAAAAACCCAGTATATGGAATAATAAAGGAGAGAATGAAAAAAAGAAGTAAAGAAGGGTGGAGAAGAAGCACTGCACAATCTTTTAAAAAAATAACCTAGTGGAAAGCTTACTGGCAGAATTAAATACAGTAACTCCATAATAAAGCAAATGGTATAATAGAACCATCTGATAGGCAGGCATGGGACACAAAATCCCCTAAAATGATCCTGATGACTGATGAAGTCTGTTAATTCTTGCTACAGACTGGAAGGGGAGAAGTAGAAACGTGGGGATTCTTCAGGATAACAGGAGATCCAGGGAGGATTTCCAGGACACAACAAAATGGCAATGCTATGAGATTCTTATCTCACACTGGTGTCAACCCATTTGTTCTCCAGTGAAATTGCTTTCGGGTCTCAGCAGTGTAAATGAGATCAGTAGCATAAATGAAATCAGTTACTCAGTACAGTAAATGAGATTAGAGAGGAGCAGGTAATAAAAATAGACCAGTAGAAAGAAGGCTCTATTTTGGGATGAATGCCGTTCAACAAGATTGTGATAAAATGTAAACCAGTGGTCCTTGCTATTTTGAACCAAAAAACACAACTCTGTTTCCAAAATCAGAGAAGATGGATGGGGTGTTTTATTTGTTTGTTTTTTAAGAAAGAGAGCAGTATGAATGACCCATCTACCCAGGAAAAAAAATCAAGGCATCAATTTTACAATCTTGTCATTAAATTTTGGAGGTTTAGGTACAAAATTCTGATTGTTTCTAGAAAAAGGCATGAATCTGCTACAATATACCTTTGAGTTTGCTCATCTATGGCAACCTAGTTTAACTGCCACATTTAAATACCTAGGGAATAAGTGAGATACTAGGCAAAGGAGGAGACAACAGTAAAAATGTATTTAAAAAGGTCTGTTTAAAATTATCTACATCATATAGTACAAAAGGAATATGTAAGGGAACTTAGTGTTAATACGGATCTTGGCATATTCCAAGCAGTCCTCACAGCATCATCTCTAATGATAATACGATGAAAGCAGGTAGATTTGTACCTTACAGGCTAACAAGTATCACAACTTTAATATATATCACAAATTTTCATGAGCTGAAGTTCACAAGCTGTGAAATACTCCCCTTTCTGCAGGTCCTAAAAAGGAGAGAGAAATCAGAATACAAAAGCCAAGGGAGAGGAGAAGAGGGAGAAAGTGATAGAGGGAGAAAGGGAGGGGTGCAGTGCTGGGAGAGACAAGCAAACATGCAGTAAACCAATAGGAACATAGGACTCCTATACACATTCAGGGGGCTGCTCCGATGCGCTGTGACTCAGTTAATCAAGTCTTCTGGAGTGTGGTAATTACTGCACTCCAGCAGACTCCAGCATCATGTGTATCAGTGTCCCTGCTCTGAAAAATGGCCGTGAGGACCTTTAAACTAAACCTCATTCAACAGGCTTTAGTTCAAAGCGCCCGCCGCTATTTTTCAGCACGGGGATGCTGATACACATGACCCTTCCAGGAGCTTTTAATTAGCATGACTATAAGAGCTGCACTAATGAAGTGCTCCCACCTCCCAGAGCATGTCTGTAAGTGCCCAAAGAAGTAAAAATAGCTAACTCAGATAATGGGATACGAATCTATAGACCCATTCATCATATAAGATAGACAATAATTAAGGTATTTGCACATGGTCAGTAAGGCTGTGCAAAGCTTCAGTGGTGATTCGATTTGGAGGAGATTCAGCTGTATCTCTGAATCCGAATCAAATCAGAGGACCAATTGAAAGGTCTGAATCAATTCAAAGTTCTCCGAAACTTCGGAAAAGATTTGGAGAGCTTTGATGATTTGGTCCATCCCTGGTAGCTGCAGTAGGGAGCTGCAGCCAGATAGTAGCTGGTAAGTACTAGGGGTGGGGGAGGCGGGCCTGGGGGGGGACCATGGGGGACCCCTGCCACTCTGACACCCCCCACTCCCCCAGAGCCCCCATGGCTGCTTTGCCTGCCCCAGCTCGGTACTTTAAAAAAAGCCCCAGTGCTCACCAGGTGTCACCGAGCGGGGAGGGGGGGTGATCCCCGCTGCCCCCCACTGCAGGGAGAGCTCTGCCATGAGCCCCCCAACCCTGCCTGCTCCCCCAGGCCCCCCCATTTGGCCGAATCGAATTGGGACAGTGATTCAAATAACCGAATCAAAACACTGTCCCCTGAATCGACCGAATCCGAAACGAATACAAGCTGCTTTGCACAGGCCTACTGGTCAGCATCAGAGGTTGTTACTGCTGAGACTAGAATCTGATACAGTCCCATGCTCTAGCCCAGAAACCACACTGCCTATCAAAGATATTTGCCGCAGCATCACTTAGGTGGTTTCTGTACCTATTCTTTGTGGGGACTGCTAAGGTTCTGTCTTCAAACCTTGCTTCTCCCAATTTTACATACAACACAGCTGATTTTTTCACTTCCACCTCTTCTATGAGTTTGACAACAAGGAGGGCCAGAATGTCCCTGGAGCACTCCTGGAGCACTCCTGCACAAGTGACAGAGGTAGTCAGTCCAGTAAGTAGTGCACCCAAGCTATGGACATATGACCAATTTCCGGTGGGGAAAAAGTAGGTGAGGCTTTGCTATATGTCTGACGCTGTGGTAACTATCCATGAACTTGCTCTTAACTGTGGTAACTCACCCTTCCTTCGAGGAGGGCTAAGCTGCACAGTTTAGCTTCCACTCATCACAGGGTAAGAGCATGCACATGGATAGCTATTGCACCACAGCTGATCTACAGTAAATCCCCACCTACTCTTACCCCATGGGAAATTTTTTGCATATCCATACCTTAATTGTGGAGAAAGAGATCATTCTTATGGGAATACATTTAAAAAAGATCAGCTGCAAATTTCTGCTCTTCCCCATGCATGGGGAAAAGTTCAGCAACAGCTTTGCTTTGATCCCATTACAAAAGTATCATTTTTCTTGTAGATTATTCTGGAAAAAAAATCATGTCACCCAAGGCTCATGCCCTCCACAGCATCTGGATTTATATCTGAGAAGTGAGGCAAAAAAAAATATGAAATGGCTGCTCTCAAAAATGTTGACTCATGAACATGGGAACCAGCTTTGCTCTTGGTATGTCTCCTCAGACTGGTTATAAATTGTCACACAAAAAGCCAATGTTAAAAGAACCTTAAGGCTGCAAAATCAAGCAGTCAAAAGTTAGGGAATGCCCAAGTAAAGGTTGCCTCAGACCTTTCCTTAATCTTGTTCTCTGAAACAGCTGAACCAATTTAACTAGAACTTTGCAAAATAAATGCCTGCTGAGGAAGAAACTTGCCATGGAAAATTGAAGCCCAAATGGAAAAAGTTTGGCCAGCAACAGGAAGTAAAGTCTTTCAAATAGGAAGTGTCAGCTATATTTAGTCACAGGTAGTGCTGACAGTTCCTCATACATCAGATGAGTTGTTGAGCCTTTAATAGTTGTTTTAAATGTTTTAGTCTGCTAAATTTTGGGTTGTTTACTACTTCATCTCCCCTTGCCTCCTCAGTAGGAGACAAAACATTACTTGGATAAGCCTTTAGGAAATAGTTTCCTTTTTTACAAGACAAAGCTTGGACTCCAAGTACTGCTCCATGTCACTATTATTAAGTGCCTTGCAACAGGGCCTTGGATAATGAAACAGGACTCCCCGGCCCTAGGACTGAGTCCCAAATGGCAGGTGGACTTTCTCTGTCCAGACACATCTAGTATTGACAGCCCCAAGGGTTTAGGAAAACGGTATTTTTTTATTGTGATTTCTGTGATTTCACTGGATCCAAGGCTGATGTTACTATATAAAAGTTTCTATAGAAAATCTCACATAAGCAAGTGATGGTATATCTCAGCTGGTTGCTTTCTTATTCCCAATGGGTTTGAATTTGCCTACGTAAAATTTAACACAGCCAGTAAAACTAGACACTTTGAAAATTTAGGTCCACAAATGTATCTGAAGAGGCTATCATTACGTATGAAAGGCTTGGTTAATTTGGAGTGAATCCTAAATTAAAACAAAGAGAGGTTATTTAATTTGCTAATGATGCTGGTCATTAGCGGTCATTTATTCAAAGTGGTGATTAGTGCCAGCTCTTCTGAGATTCAGTACGGGAAGCCAACAATGACACACAGTCAGTGCACACAGCACACAAAATACCAGCATGCAAAAATTAACTATCGCACTGCGGTTGGCTAACTCAATATGTATTGATTTGTGGGTGCTGCTACCTAAAAAAAAAATAAGACAAACTATATTAAACTTTGGAATCACGTTGAATCAGGGTGGACCTCACCAAATTGGATAATGGAAAACCTGCCCCAGCAGCACTCCTGCGGTAACACAATTAACAGATAATCACCTTCTGGAGGCCATAACTAATTGACAGCCACATTCTCTTGGCAAGTTTCATCTTAATCTGCAGTGACTGCACATCCAGAGCAGAACTCACTGCCCAGAGTACATTACACAGGTACCTGAAGTTCAGTGCCCATTTACATCCACTTCAAATATGATGTCCTGGTTACTGGCAACAAACTTCTAAATAGTCTGAGTCTTCATAATCCTTCCCAGTATCCTAAGATCTGGTAGGATTGATGAACACTTGTTTTACTTTGTTGCTTATTACATCTAGAAGAAAGCTTCAGTCGTCTCATGTATGGAGGCTACATGAATAAGAAAGAGTGCCCCACTGAGTCAGAGGCAAAACAATGTGGCCAGGTGCCTGAGGTAGCTACCACGCACAGGAGTGATTGTGAAGTGGTAGCAGCAGCTATTTTTTCTGTCCCCAGCCCCAAGCCCCACAACTCAGTGCCCCTGGCCTCGGCTACCCCAGTGGCCCCACCCTAGTTACACCACTGCAATGAATGCACATCTGGTGTCAAACAATCCCACTTCTAGAACTCAATATAAAACATGGATGGGATGTTTCAAAGGAGTGTAAACAAAGGAGCAGACAGACAATGTAAATCTCCACTTTGGGGAAACTTTGCCCAGCTCAGTGTAGAACTGCCTCTGAAAGGACCAGGGGTAAAACTCCACTGGCATAAATTACATATGTTCTTGTCCACAGCTCATTTTGAGATAGGCACTTGCTCATGGTAAACAGACTGTTACCTGGCCCCTCACTCCACAGTTCTGCCCTTGCATGCTGTCTCTCTCTATCTCTCTGTGTCCTGATTAAATAAGTAATTATCTCATGTGAAGTAGAACAGCTTCAACAGTATGGATTAGGAACGGTCCACGCACCAGGATGCAGGCAGTCCGACCTAACGATCAGGGCTGAGTTTTAGTACTAGAGTCACATAGTCAGCGGACAAACAGGGGTCAGAAGCAGACTGTCCTGGAGTAACACAGCTGGTCTGAAGCTAGTCTGTTGATGCAGTCCTTTGCCCCAGGTAGGCTTAAGCAGAAACCCTGCTGCCCCTCTCCACCACTTAGGAGGCCATAGCCAGCCTGATGCAGCCCAGCTGACTAATTAGCTTGGCTAGAGTAGCCTATTACGGCTCCTGACAAGAACACTCCATCCACTCACACATACACACCCATATACGCTCCTGGGATGTGGGAGGTGCAGGTTCCAATTCCCTTAGACATAGGAGGAAATTAAGTCCAGGTCTCCTATACTCTGCCTGTGCACTCTAATGAGAGTTACTAGATGAAAAGGAGGTAGCAGAGCCATCTCCTTTGCTTGTCATTTGAAGGAAAGTTCTGATTTTGAAAAGGACTTGGGTAGATAACTCCAGGAGAGATATCAGGGCTGAATGGAGGGAGGTAGTTTCCTGCACCTCTGAGTGAAGTCTCTGAGTCATGCAGAGGGGCAGGGTTAACAATATGCCCTCCTATTCTGCATTTCCTCTTGGCTAGCTCAGGTGCCTCCCTGCTCAGCACATGGACTTTTGAGGAACCTGTTCTTCAGCACTCTAAACCCCAAGTCATGACACCACTGGACGCTTGCCTCAAAAACTGGGAAGCATGCCAAGATTGTGGCATTCAATGGCATAAATCCCTGCACAGGTAGGGTGTGACAGGGCAGCTAACATGCCCTGCCACAAGAACACAAAAGGGAAAGAAATGAAGAGAAATTTACAGGGCAGATCCCAGACAGGGAAGGAAAGTGCAGTGAACTCAAGCGGGGGAAAGGCCACGCCGGCAGCAATTAGCACTATCAGCTGGAGGGGCGGGAAAAGCGGCGAATCGCGAACTGCCAGGATGAACCCAGCTGATCAATGTGGGGAATTAAAGGGACACCGACAAGGCAGTTGGCGTCGATCCTGAAGAAAGAAACCTGAGGAGGAGATGGGGAGAAGGCAGAGAGTCACTAGCGGAGGGGGATCAACCCTGGGACTCGAGGAAGAGCCCCAGCAGCCCACTCACCTGCAAAGGGCAGGAGACGAGGTGACCAACCAGCTAATCAGTCTAACTTCTATCCCAAGGAAAATCTAGAAAAACTCATTAAGGAGTCTATGTGCAACTCACTCATCGAGGGTAGGATTCTGAATGACAGCCAGCATGGGTTTGTTGTGGGCAGGTCCTGTCTTACCAATCTCATCTCCTTCTACAACCAGGTATCTCCCCACCTGGACATGGGAGAGGAGGTCAACATTATATACCTAGACTTCCCAAAAGGCCTTTGATCTAGAAACCCATGATCTCCTCATGGGAAAGTTGGAAAATTGTGGGCTTAACTGCTCAACAGTTCAATAAATAGGAAACTGGCTGTGAGGTAGGACCCAGAGAGTTCTTATAAACAGATCTGTGTTGTCCTGGTAAGAAGTGGTCAGTGGTGTCCCTCAGGGGTCTGTGCTTGGTCCAGTGTGTCCTGGGGACAACAAGAAAAATGACCTGGGAACTACACCTGCGGGACATGGCAAGGACAAATACAAAAAAAGAAATAAAAATGGTTACTTACCTGCAGGGGAGACAACGCCAGAGGAGTGGAGGAGAGAGCCTGCACAGTTCACAAGCCATGCCTTTATTCAATTAAGGCTAGCGGGTGACGTCAGAAGGAATCACCAGCTGGTGGGAATAAAGGCAGGTGCCAGGGAAGAGGCAGGAGGAATTAGAGAGGTGGTGGAGGCTCCTCATGCTGGTAGTGGGCTGTGCCGGCGTGATCAAAGGCAACCTGGGCAGGGAGCGGCATCAAAGCCTGAGGGGGCTCCTTGCGCCAGTGGAAACAAAGTCGAACCCCAGACAGTGGGGAGTGCTTGGGGTGATGAGCTCCGAACACCACTGCGGGAGCATGGCATAGGAGGCTCCAGTCTGCAGAGAAACAAGGATGGAGACCTGGGGAGAGAGGCTGCAACTGACTCTGGGGATATGGAGGCTCATCTGCCTGGTCACTCCCAGGTATTGGGCTGTGGAGACGGGCTGGGGATGAAAAAGGAAGGGAGACGTCAGGGGAACGATGTCGGGGAGAACCTTGCCAGGTAGAGGCAGGAGAGCTGAGGGGATTGGCCCATACAACCCTGGATTTGCAAGGGGTTTTTTTTCCTTTTTTCTATTCCATTTATTGGTGCAAGGGCACTTGAACAGGCCTCAGGAGCAGAACCTGTCAGTAGCAGGGGACTCTGGACACAGGGGCTAAGCTAATTCACCATCCCACTCATGGGAAGTGAGGGGACAAAAGCCTAGGGCCTCAAAGAAGCAATGAAACTTAGGAACACCCATGCTGGAGAAATGGCCGCCTTAAGACCTGGCGTCCCGACCTTGGCATATGGTTGGGGTGTAGGGGAGGTGGAGCACCATAAACATCCGGCTTGCAACGTGATCACTCCTGAGGACTCTCCGGAGGCTACCCCCTCCACTGGTATAACATTCAAAGTCATGGCAGGTGAGTTTGGGGGTGGTCCCTGAGACAACCGATACTCGCCTCAGGGGTTTCACGAAGCTAACAAATGCATACCCTTTACTGCACAGACTAAAGCAGCAAGTGAGCAGGTGTTCAAAGCCAGATGGGTGCATAGTGCTTTTCAACACTTTTATCAATGATTTGGCTGTGGGGGTGAAGAGCTCACTGGCCAAGTTTGCAAATGACACCAAGTTATGGGGAAGCATGGTAACGCTTGCAGATAGGCTGCAGATGCATGCAGACCTGGACAGACTGGAGGGATGGGTGAATAGGAAACAGATGAGGTTCAACACTGAGAAATATAAAGTGCTCCATCTGGGGGCAAATAGTCCCCTAATGCAGGAGGGCTGGACCCGACAATTTGGAGAGGTCCCTTCCAGCCCCTAACAATCTATGAATCTATAGTGATGACATCTCAGTTGATGAGTCCGATCCTGGAGGGTGTGGTGAACCACTCCAGGAATCTAGAAGAGAAGAAAAGTGAAGAAGGCTGTTAGGGTAATGATATGGATTTTGGGTGTTAGGGTAATGATACGAATTTTGGGGAGTACAGGGTGTGCAGCCAAATGAAGGCTTTTTCCTGTGTCTCATCAAAAGCTGCTGGTCACAAGGCTGGACAATATATTAAACGTAACCTCAGCAAAAGCCGCTAGTCACAAGGCTGGATGATATATTAACAGCAACTAACTTTGCTAATGCTTAAGTAAGCAGATTCTTAACAAAAGATAGGGTGCAAAGTGCATAATGTGTTGGGTAAAATAAGATGCAGCCCACCAGCTATCGTCAGGAGATAAAGCAGAAGTACGGCCTTGGAGATGGGGCTGAAGTCAGCAAGAAAACCAGAAAGAGCCAGCAAGAAACTGCAAGTGACCAAAAGAAGCAGAGGTCAGAGTCTTCCACATGCGCTCTTAGCAGAGAGGCATGTAAACGAATGAAATGCATAGGCAATACCATGCTAAGAAAGCAAACAGTAAACAGAGGTGGAGCTTGAGGTGGGAGGAGAAATGGGTGGAACCAAAGGAAGGACATAGGTGGAGTAAATGTTAATATGTATGAACCAAGGTGTATAAAATGTGAAAAGAACTAAAGTTCAATGCAGGTCCCCAGTTTGGTTTTTTTTGGGACCCTTGTCCAAAGCTGTCTCCATTCTGAATAAAGCTGCTGCAAGTAATGTGTGCTGGTGTTTGGTCCCTGCTTGCTTTGGCTAAAGAGTAACAGGATCCATGAGCAATTGGACCATCATGTCCCTAGTCATTGCGTGCCGCATGGAGTCAGGGTCTGACAAAGGCATTATGTAAATCGGGAAGGAGTCTCCAGACCCAGCCCTGAGAGTCTAGGGTGGGATTTGAATCAGGGAGTGGCCAGCTTGGGACCTGTGCAGAGAAGAACGGGGCAAGTGGCCAGGGTGAGGAGAAGGCCTGTGGAACTGGGACCAGATAACCAGGGAGCCAGACCTCCTGGAGATGAAGACTGATAATCGCAAGTTAGAACACCTAGTGTGGATAGGGCAGGGTTTGGGGATGGTAGAGCCTTGCAAAGAGGAGCCAGTACCTGAGTCAATAACAGCCATTTTATCTCCTAGGATCATTTCTATCTTTTATCCTCCTTTTCTATCAAAGTTGTGGCAGGAGAGCTCTAAGAGAACACTTGATCCTAGTGTGAGATGACTATTTGACTGCAGGAAAATTCGGCATCAATTCTCACATAGGGGCACATATATTTGCTCCTAGCTAAACTGGGTACATCATTCTTTGTATTGTTTGCAGGCTACTCTCACTAAAAGTGGAGCTGAGCCACTGCCCTGAGTGATCTCCAGTTTCTTATTGAGCACTGTTGACAGCAGTATTTAGTAGCTCCATTGTTGCTACATTTTACTTATTCAGCAGGACTGTCAAGTATTTTGCCCTTGCTAATTGTATTATGCAACTCTTAAAATATTCCCTTCTTCTAGTTGAAAGTGAAATAGGAGGTAATGAGTATTTCCCTCAAAAAAGTCAATTCTCTCTCTCTCTCCCCACTCTATAAATATATATATGAAAATAAAGATAATCCATCAGATATACAGCATGATCCCTTCTTAACTAAAGGGCAAGGAAGTGCTTCAAGTACTTATTCACACACTGCAATAAATAACTGGTAATTTAAAAGAAAAAAAGTTGCCAAAAAGTTAGCCTAATATATTCTTTCATGAGAACTCTTATGTAGATATATAATAACTGCCTCCTCTAATTAGCCAGTTCAAAATTACAGTCTGTGGCACTTTAGAGACGCCAAGCTTGAAGACTGCCATGAGACACACAGTGATGTTTGCTGGAGTGAAAGCAATCTTATGAGCATCTTTAGTCTACTTTAGTCTACTGACAGGCTGAAAGACAAAGGAATCACTGAGACTGTGGAAAGTGTTGGCTGGAGCATCAAGACATGAATTGGCCAAATAGGCTTTCTCAGGTGAACCTACAAAAATGTGCTGGCCAGGTGTCTTAGTCTTTCAAGTGTCCTGCTACTGATTCCCAAAATGATTTAAGTTGGTCTAATAAAATTGAGTTGGTCTAATAAAAGATATCCAAAGAACCTTGTCTGCCTATGTCCTTAGACCAACAAGGCTACAATCTATACCCCTGTAAATTGATTTGACTACTTAGAATCATAAACTCATAGAAAATTAGGATTGGTAGGGACCTCAGGAGGTCATCTAGCCCAACCCCCTGCTCCAAGTGGGACCATTCCCAACTAAATCATTCCAGCCAAAACTTGTGGAACCAGGCCTTAAAAACCTCCAAGGATGGAGATTCCACCACTTCTCTGGGTAACCTGTTCCTGTGCTTCACCATGTCCAGGTGAATCTCAGTCAAAATGGTGGACATTAGTACCCTGGTGTCTAGCTATGTTTTAGTCTATGCACTAAAAGGTACAGACCTGCAGGAATATAAGAATCCCTTTAAAAAAATGTAACTGTGCAGTTGGACAGATAGTAAATTCAGTGTCTGGCCATGAATTATATAGGGAGCCCAGAGCCTAACTGGATGTTGTGAATTCCATTAAGTAACTAAGCACCTAAAAGTTACTCTGCTTTGTGGATCGAGCCCTTTGGGCCTCAGTTTTCCATCTCTGAAATGGGAATAACATGACTTTCTTATACCTGCTCATTTCAGTGTAATATTAAAGCAGTTTCTTATGATGCGCCTGTAAAGAGTCCCAATCTCAACTGGGGACCTCTATTCCTAAATAAAATGCTATATATTAGCAGCAGCTGTGAAGTTTCTCCTGCTTACACTAACATAACAGAATTTGGCCCTTTGTCATTACATTATATGTATCAATAAGTGTCTTTATTAATATCATTCTTTTTCTGGAAATTACACTATAACACTTAGCTTTTCTGCATGCATGAAGACTAGGCACCTACTGATTTACATGGATGTGGCACATTTAGGTGAAAAATTGCAAATACCAAGCAATAATAAATTAAAATAATAATTTAGACTTCCATAAAAATGAGATGGGATATTAGACCTGATTTTTACTGGCAGTACATAACTGTCCTAGAATATCTGATAAGGCCTTATCTTTTGAAGCCAGGCATGTAACAGGGGATTACATCCCTGGCAGGTTACTCTCTTGTTCCTGGGGGGGAGAACATGGGATGGGACATGGGGTAGCCCACAGTTGTGGGTCTGCCCCTTCTGAGGGTTGCATGTTGTTATGGAGGATCGCCTGGGCAGGAGTGAATGGAAGGGGTTGGTTAGGTGACCAGAAAGGGGGGAGGGGCAGGGGCATAAAACAGATCCCTTGCTGCCAACATGGAAAAAGAGGCTTGGCAGGGAAGCCTGGAAGTTTGGCACCTAAAGGGAGAGAGAAACCACCTTGGAAACTGGCTGGCCAGACTCTTGGACACACAAGGAGTGACACCAAAGCCAAAGGGATCACTGCAGCAGTGAGCAGCATGAGTTTTCTCATTTTGGGGGGCCTGGTTGGGCAAAGGTTATATTTGGGGACTTTCTTTGTTTAGTGGGCAGGACAGTCCAAAGAAAGATATCTGCATTGTTAACAACTGGTGGTATGGGTGTGGCTATAATGAACGATGTGGAGGCCACATAGCAGAGAACGACACAAAAGTCTTTGTAATTGAGCTAAGGTGTCATAGGAGCACTGGTTTCAAAACCTGGCACATTACCTGCAAAATCAAAGGTTCTAGACCCAGGAGGGTCACAAGTAGGCCTGGTGGCCTGGCCAACAAAGAGCCTTGCATATAGCAGGGCAGAGACCCCTGGAAGAGGTCTGGACCCAGCTAGCAATAGTGATATGGATTAAGATGAGATGGTGACAAATGGGTTTGGGGTTTCCCCAACTTATTCAACATCAAGGTGTAGCAGGAAAGCAAGAGGGGATGGAGGAGTGTGGACCCAGCCATTGACAGAACCCAGGGTCACTTGCCAGCAATACCCTGTGACAAGGTGTAATGGAGCATGGGTAATTACTTATGGATTTATTGTTATCATGGTACTCAAATAAAAGTCCTGCTGTACTGAGAAGTATGGTACTAGCACATTCAGACTCATCCATGTAAGAAACACTTGAAAGGGGCCGATTTCCCATTGCACAAAGAAGTGGACTGCCCGATTTCTATGAATTTTGTGCCTTAAAAAGCATTTCCCTGGGAATTCCCACCTACATTAGCAACATGCACAGGAGAGATGCAACCAAAAATACTTGCTTAAGAGGAACAAGCCCTATTGAAAGTAACAGCAGCAACATTGTAGTCACTGAAACCTAGCATCTTCTCAACCAAATTCTGGTCCTACAGAATAATATAAGGGTGGAGAGATCCATTATGCCATCTAGCTGCTTCACCTGCTGCTAACAGCTCCTTCCCTAGAGCGAGGGACTGGCTAGGTATATGCACTGCATGCTAACACCATTGTCTGAGAACATCTTATTACCTTACAACTCTGTACCAATGCAGTTAACATGTGCAGGGTCTTTTTTTCCCCTTCTCCCCATCATATTGTAACTTTCTCTTAACCCCCTTTACCCAGGTCTAATGTAGGCTACATGACTAACTACACACAGGTGCTCAGTATGTGGAGGCCCGAGGGCCCTGGCCCCCCTCGGGAAGAGGGTTTTCACCTGTAATGCATACAAACTTCCACATGTCCTCATCTCAGCATCTTAGCCACTCCACCTCCCCCTGAGCAAAAATAAAAGTCAGAGCCTATGTAACTGCATATTTTAGTGTGTGTCAATATATACCAACTATGTATCCATGTAGCTACCATGTGCAGGCTCCTATATTCTCTTCAGCCATACAAAGTCATGAAAATAATTATGATTTTTAACATTATGATTAGTTTCTCCAAGTCGTCACCTAGGCACATACAACCGTTTAATCAGTACTGGTTGTTCTCTCCACTCACCCCTGTGTTTGTCTCATCCACCTTAGTGTGCATTCAATCTCTTTTACACTGAGCACTCCTTATTTACCCAGTGCCCAGGACAGTAGGGCTGTGGCCTGCGGGAATTACTGCAATATAAAATGTTTCTAATGTTTTTCCATGAATGTGAATACCCCCAGGAACAGAACCTCCCCTGCTTCCCTTGGGAAGGTATTTCATCCTCAAATCTAACCTTTTTATTGTGAAGGGAACAGGAGCAGATTCATAGCCAAAGCTGATTCTGCACATCCATTTTCTGCTCTTTTCAGGCATTTTAACTTGTGATTAAAGTCACTGATGTGTTTGACAGCGTTAGAGGGAAACATAAGCAGGCTATTGTATGGGGGGACTACAAGTTGTCAGACGGGGCATGCAAATGCGACTTCAAAATACTTGCTAGGTCCAGGGGTCCTAGGTCATGGCTCATGATTTGAGTAGCCTCCTTTCAATGGCATGCTACTGCAGTCCAGGAGATCAGTGGACTCAAAAGTCAATGATCTGAATTCTAACATTAATTACATTTCTTTTCACTAAGCACCTTTACTCAGTTTTATACTGGACTCTACCTTCACCTGTCATTCACTAATGCCACTTGTACGCTATGGCAAGCTGCCCATCAACAGCACGATTATCTTTTGTCTTGCTGACCAGAATGTGCAGGGGGAGTCAGAGAAGAGATACTCTGAAGGATTTAGCAGAGGTTGATGGCATTCATTTCTTCTAGCAAAGGCTGGAATGATATGCAGAAGGTTACACTGATGTATGGTGTTTTGGGCATTGAAAGTGAAAGATGAAGTGACATGCTTTAAAAAGTTTTTAAATCGGCTTTTTACACAAGTAAAGAGAAACTATAGGAAAAAAAAATCAAGCTGAAGGACACAGAGATTAAAGAGAAAACTCAGGAACTGGCCAGGGTAAAGCAAACGACAACACCAATAAAATACCTGTACTTATAAATGTTTCCCGTATTGCAACATTCAGCTTGATGATGCCTTATGGCCTCTGACAACAGCAAGCAGACAGAAGGGAATTTAAAGAAAGCAAAAATCTTCAGTCTCTACCAGCCTGCACTTTACTGGTTGTACCAACATCAGCAAACAGGAAAATTCAGTACCAAGAAAACACAGGTTACCCCCCACAGCCAGGACAAGCAAATGCTAAGGCAGACTCTGGAACCAGTCCCCTGGATCAGCACTGGCAGTAGGCATTGAATTATGTAGTTTGTGTGGACAGGAGAGAAAAGTGAAGAGATGAGATTTGTTCCTATGATTAAGGTGTTTTCTTATTCATTCATAGATCTTTATACTTATAACGTCCTGAGCTGGACTGGATATTTTCCTAATCCTATTTCTAGAGCGCACGCTGATAAAGAAGAGTATCCTCTAAACCTAAAACCCTTTAAGCCAATTCAGAGGCAGTTAGGTACCTAATTTCCACTGACTTCAAATAGGCTTAGGTGCCCAGTTGTGAAACTCCCTTTCTTGTTCAGTTGGGGAAATGAAACGGGCACCTATATGAAACTTAGTCTATCAACTTCACTCTGCCAGTGCAGGGTTATAACTACAAAATTGTTGAAATTCTTTAAGCTTCCTAGAGGATTTGAACACCTGGGAATTGTGTGTCAAAATCCAATGGGCAGTTTAAAAAAAAAAAAAAAGCAAATAAACAGCTCAGCTGCTATATGCAACGCTTCATCCAGTCTGGATTCAAGGGACTCAGAAGATGATGTAGCCATCAATTTGAGGGACTGGTTCTTAGACCATTATTAATATGTTGTCAAGAAATACTTACTGACAGCCAGATTATATTGTCTTTCCCCCTGGCAATTTCATTCCATTACTCCTAGTTATACCTCTTTTGTCAACTTAATAAAGTCCTGTCCATTAGTATCAGTAATTTTGTCTTGATGACCAGAAGGGGTAGTGGGGATGGGGTTGGAAGTCAGAGGATATCTTTCAAGGATTTATCACTAGTTTGTGACATTCATTCCCTCTAGCAAAGG